>NC_056742.1:283632689-283977689 GCF_019279795.1 Protopterus annectens | reverse complement strand
ATTCATTAAGTGTAATTCCCCACTTTTCTGCCTAACGGCAGTACTTTTCAAAGGGATTCAGAGGGACACAGCTAACATTTGTTTACGAATCAGGGACATCCCTGACAAGCAGTCACAGTTGGGAAGTATGGCCTCTGCCCTACTCAAATATGCCAGTGTTTATCCTGCTCTGATACTGTGTGGGGTTTGTAAAGTGCTACTGTAACATTATTTCCTTCTAGAATGGCTGGTTCTCTTTTCACAGTCATGTCATGCAATTCCACAACAACTGCTGGTAAAGATCCACAGAACAGGATTTGTGTTATGGCATTCCTATTTTCCCTTTACATTCACTCATTGTAATACATGATATATTTATTACAGCACCAACTTGTTGTAAGTCTACTGTGGCTTAGTGGTACTTCATGCAGTGTAGTGTGTCCAAGGTCTGGGGTTCGAGACTGACAGAGGTGTTTTATTTTGCTGCTCAGCAGAAAAAGGGTCCTGCCATGCAGAGTGACTAAGGCACTTTTAAGCATTTGTAAGCGGGTTTGCACGAGTTTGCGTGACACTTAGCGATGCTTAGCTAAGCGCACACAAGTGCACACTTGGGCACACCCGCTAACTACTGCTTAAAAGTGGTTACTCCCGCTAACCCCCGCGCTAATTTCTTTGAAAGGAAAGAAAATGGGGAGATAGGAAAGTGGTGAAAATGGGGGCACAAAGAGGGAAAAACGGTAGGGAAACCATTTCGAGATGTGCAGGACGGGTGTAGGGAAGGTCCATAGCTGCCCATTTCTTTACCAGCAACAGCTGTGCATATGTTAGAAATTGGGAGTGAAATTTGAACCCTTCCACCCCTGAGAGAGGGGTGAGGACAATAAAGTATGTTGTACTGCCAATTATAATTATCAGTTTACATGTCCAGCAGACGTGTGTGAAATGGGCAGCTATGTATGGGACGTACTTTTTTTGTGGGAACAGATTACCCTTTTTTTTGTTTTTTTCAGGTGAGAGTTGAATGTGAGGTAGAGGAAGTAGGTATATTTGGGGAGGTAGGTTGGGGAGGTAAACAGACAAGACAAACAAGATGCATACAGGGGCGGAATATGACACATGTGGTGGGTGAAAACAATAGACGGGGACGGATGTTTGGATATGGCAAGCCCATGAGCCCACAGATGGCAACAGTGGAACTGAGATCCCCACCCATGGGCAGTCACCACTGCACCTTCACAACCTAGAGGGTGGCTGTGTTGTGGGGCTGAGTAGGAGGGGCAGGCTCACCTGTGAGTCACGCCACTCGTGCCTCAAGCTGGCATAGAGGATCAGTGATCGAACGCTTGATCTCCCTACGTACCACAGCCTAGACCGTTCGGAGGGTGATAGGTGGCCCTCCTCCAGCCATGCTTGCATGGGTGGGACGAGCCCCATCCCCTGCAGTGCTTCCACCCGAAGGTGGCACAGGGCCACCGGAGGAGGAGGTCCCGGGCTGGGCACTGGACATGCTGGTGCCAGGTGCCATCGCCAGCTGAAGTGGGAGAGGAGGGTCTGCTGGGACCGGCCTTCCCATATGTTCTATGTTTACCAGGATTTAATGACAATATGGGTTAGTAACAGACAACAGTATTCCAAATTAGTTGTAACAGCATGCAGTAGTATTCCCATTAACCCAACACACAAGAATTCCAACAGCTGAATAGCAAGCATAACATGCATTTTTAGAACAACAGTGGACATTCCAACAGCATGCAGGGTTAATTGTTGGCAACAGGCCACCAAGATTGTGGTATGTGAACAGGGCACATGCATCAAAATACATGCAGATATTTATAAACCAATAGGACATATGTCCCAACAAAGTTTTTCAGATTACACATACCCATTTAGGTATGGAATGGCATTATTTATGACGATAAAGTAGGGTGTAAAAAGATCACTCCATTAACAACCTATATATACTTATAACTTTACTCTACATTCCTACTGACTGCAGGTATATATCCCCTACATGTATTATTACACTAGGCAGTGTCCATTAAATTGTGAAATGGGTTTTGATAGTTGTTTATATACCTGACCTGTATCTGACATACAAACTGTTCAAGATGCAGATGTTACTGCTACGTATTTATATATTTCATTTATTTTCATATATCTACATGTCTGGCTGTCTTCAGGTGATATTATCAGCCACATTTAAACAGACCTCTACATTTCTAGCAGCACACTGACATTTGTGGGGAACACAATCACAAGCTACTCATCTGCCAGATTAACCTGTACATGCTAGCCATGAACCAACAGTTGAGGACTGTATATATGCTTAAGAGCTACTGGCATTCCCTTCATCCACTTTATATGGACCTACACAAGTGTGGACTGACAGCACTTAATACAACTGTACTATTTCCATAATGCAAGGGTACAACAACATATCAAAGAAAGTGACACGGACACAGTCCAGGAATTATACCTTTATTAATTACACTACACACTTTTGTAATGGCTCTCTCATTCATTTTATATTTTGGTGCATGCAGAATACTTTTATTCCAGACTTATTATACCTTTATTAATGGGTTACAACACTTTTTCACGCTCTCTCACTTATTTTATATTACAATACATGCAGAGACTTTATTCAAGACTTATTATACCTTTATTAATGGTTACAACACTCTTTTTTAGGCTCTCTCACTTATTTTCTATAATAATACATGCAGAATAAATACTAACCTGCCTGGTGGCACAGCCTTAGCAGCCTATCTGCATAGGCTTGCCGATTCACAGCACGGACACCTGCAGCTGTAAAGTAAATGAAGGGATATTGAGACATACCTATCCATTATATAGACTACAATAGCATTTCTTACATACTTCATTCCATGGCTACCTACTCAGTAGTGGGGCATCTTGCATGTCACGGGCCTCCTGTATCCATCAGTTCAGTTGGTCCTGCTTCCATCTCTTCAGGTCTGCATGGTGGTGACAGACCTGCTCACCAGTCTGAGGGAAGTCTATGGCACTGGTGAGATCATGGGCTAACTGGTTCCAAGCCTCCTCTTTGTATTCCGTCCCTTGAAACTGGCCCTGCAGGAGTCTTGACTCATGATGGTGGACAAGGAGCCAAACCATGTATTTTGACTCCTTGATGCCTCACCATTGCACTCAAAAGCAAGTACCCTTTCCAGCGCTGGCCATTCTGACTGCAGATGGGAGCTACAACCAGTTATGGCGAGTATTCCCGCCTATGGAGCTTAAATATGCCTCATTTCCCACACTTATTTGTGACTGGCCATTTTTGAAAATTCTCAGCTAACAGCAAACCTGCTTAGCAATGGTTAAACTTCCATTTATAAATATGTGTATGTTAACAGTGCATGTTTATGCTAAGCTGTCATGGCTTAGTGGTTCAGTATTTTGATTATGGTGCACAGTGTCCCGGGTTCGAGCCTTGTCATTGCTTTTTATTTTACTACTGTCCAGACAGGCTAGGGTGTGTGGCTGTGTTTAGGCGACTTTGCTCAACTTTACTCTATGTTGCTCCACATTGCCTGACGTTGCCCGACGTTGCCTGATGGTGAGCTGGTTAGCGCGGTGCGCAGCTCCGCACAAACCTATTGTGCTAGATAAAGCTCTGCTTAGCTATGGACAATTATATTGTGCTAGGTAAAGCATTGCTTAGCTATGGGCAACTATATTGCGCTGGGTACAACGCTGCTTAGCTATGGGCAACTATACTGCGCTGGGTACAACACTGCTTAGCTATGGGCAACTATATTGCACTGGGTACAACGCTGCTTAGCTATGGGCAATTATATGTCAACATCCTTAATGCTGCTCACCTTCTTATATTTATATATATACATTTTGTTCACTAATACATAGGCCATTTCAATGCTTTTTACTACAATTTCATTTATATATGTCAGGAATTATTTTATATACTAATTTAAAACATAAAATAGAAAGGGGAGTGGTGGGACTAGAACCGGGAATGCATCCTCTTTATGTGAAGGCTATACCACTATGCTATTGCTATTTGGCTTAATTTGCATAAACATTTCTTATTATGCTCTTCGATGTCGAAATTGCTAACTGTAGCTAAGCAATGGGTACACCCGCGGAAACACGCGCAAATACGGGAAGCTATATCAGGAATTATAAAAAAAAATAAAAAGTTTACATTTTACAATTACAAAGGGGTTTAGTATGTGGGGATGTGTAGTGTTTGCTATGTATACATTTCAGCGGACTCGCTCATTGCACTTGTCATTTTCACATTTATATAGTTGCAGGGGCGTGGATATTTGGACTGCTCGGCAGTCCGACACACCCCCTGCAGTCTTACATGCTCCGTGTTAGCCTTCCAGTTGAGTCAGCGCGCCCTCATGAATATGCATGGTGCGCTAACGTCTTCCTCTTAGACTGCCGTTTCTGTGTAAGACTTATTTAGTCTTACACGGAGGATTAGTGAATCCCTGCCTGTGTGTGTGTGTGTGTGTGTGTGTGTGTGTGTGTGTGTGTGTGTGTGTGCATGCCATACACACACACACACACACACACACACACACACATACACACACACACACACACACACACACACTGATGTTAATATGCACTGACTTAGCTTGAATGAGTGATAAAACTGTTCACAAAGTGTAGTAAGATATGTTATTTACTTTCTTCTTTTTTTCCGTTTTGTTAATCAAGTTAATTATATTGATCCAAAAGTTCATTTACATTGGAAAATAAAGGGAGAAAAGCTGTGCGTGTAAAATAAAGATATTTTTGCTACAATATCCAATTGGCCTTAAAGAGGATGAAGTGAAGCACCAGTGAAAATTCATGTGGTATGGGAAGAACTTTGTTCAGGCATCTTGCAGTGGTTGAAAGTGAATTCTGAGAGCTAGAGCTGTAATGTCAGACTCTAGCCACTGCATGACTGCACTGTGGTAATAATACACTATTGCTTATTTCATTATCTGTATAACTTAAATACTGAAGTAATGTTATATAGGTTCACAGCTTAATATTAAGTCAGAATCAAACCTTGTACTTTGTGTCTATGAGGTGAAGACCTTAACCATTATGCCACTTTCCCCATATAATTTTTTATATGTAATTATTAGACTAACTCCTCTTGCAGGCCATTTAAGCCTAACTATTTTTCCCTTTAAAGGTGAGAATCAAACTCTGCATTTTGTGTCTGTTAGGCAAACATCGTAACCATTCTTCCAAACCTCAACATCTTTTTTTTGGAGGGGGGGTGGAGGGGTCTTCATTGCCTCAGAATAGCAGCAATTTGCTTAACATCATAGACTTTAGTTTGATAGATTTTTTATTAAAACTATACAATAAGATACAGTATTTTTTAAATATATTTAAGGCAAATAGCATTGAATTTGTACTTAAAACACTCTTTAATCAAACTAAGATAGAAATATGCATAAAGACATTTGTTGGGAAGCTTTAGTAGCAATTTTTATTTTGTGTTAGACAATCTGATGAGTCTGTTTTTGAAGTAATAGTCCAGTACGTTCTTACTGTGAGATATTGATTAGAGGAGTTTCAATTACGTTTGAGAAATTTCGCACTGCTAGAGAAATATATATCATCTGTGTAAGTATGACACTCCTAGCTGAAACAATGCTCGATTTGCAGGTTTTTCTCTGTCTCTGTGTTACATGCTCATACTGAGCCTTTCCAGTCATGCACTGTGACTCATTATTTCTGGCAGATACGTTTAATCACTACACATTTAAACCTGAACTGTGCTGTTTGCCTGGAATCATAAATTACCTCCTTCTCACAAGTATGAATAGGCTTTTAATGTTGGGAGTGTTTCATCTAGTACTATAAACTAATCTTGGCACCAACTAAATGCATTTTCCATTTGCTTGAAATCAGAACGTGATTCTTGTATAATATCTTTAAGCCTGATCCTTGACAGTGTGTCTTTGGTCAGTCTTAGGTATAGTTGCTTTAATTGTTATCAGGTGTCTTATGTATGTATAATAACCTAGAAGCAGGTACATTTTTTACCATTACGACTGGTGAACAGCATTAGCATTTTAATTAACTTGGCAGTGTTATTTAACACCGAATGACAATTTTTTTCATAGCTCATGCTTTAACAGGTACACAGCTCTTGCATTGGCAGTGATAGATGGAACACTGTTAACATCAAATTAGTATATATGATCATTGAATTATTGCATTTATTATTTATGCTAAACTAACTTATGTTTTCAGTTAATTTATTGATATAGTGATTTGCTTTGTCTGTCATACTACTTACTTTATAAAACATACATGCACATACACCATGGATATTGCATCTTATGTTTTAACTTTTTTAATTAATGTATTTCATTTAGAAGTATACTTCACATTCCTTCTGTACTCTGGCTGCAATTCAGAAGCTCAGCAATGAAATATGATGATTAGGTTCGCCGAGCTATAATGCCTAAGCAAGTGATTTTAAAAGAGGGCTCGGAACACATTCCTCAAGAATAATTTATTTATTTATTTATTTATTTTCGTTCAAAGAGGAGCACTAAGCTGCAAAATGGTTCAGCACATCCACCCCAAATGCCACGAGTCATTGCTCCCAACAGTTTTATACTGAAATTATGACAGGCTAAGAGTTCAGTTCCAAACACAGTTTGTTATGTCCCCAGCTGAGAAATTGTACTTAATACTACATTCTAGACAGAAAAATATTTTGCAGGCTTTACTATGACTGTAATGCTCTTGATACATTCTTAGTATATTATGTGTACTAGAATTGTGTGCACTTAGAAATAACAGTGTAAATGATGAGCCAGAAGGCAGGCCTCTTTTTGACTCAACACTGCATCAGTTATTGTACTTTGTACTTTACCTGTTTTGCACTTTGTAGCCAGCAACAGAGAAAACCTATGTATAATCAGAGTGCACTGAGTCAAAAGCTGCTTATGTCTACTGGTCCTTATTTCTTGTATTGTGATCTTGCATCATATTATGTACTTACCTGGAGCTATCCCTTTCCACTGAGCTCAAGGCTTGCTGAATTATGTTCTTTGTCAGATGCCCAGATTGTTAACTG
Organism: Protopterus annectens; assembly: GCF_019279795.1. Lineage (NCBI taxonomy): Eukaryota > Metazoa > Chordata > Ceratodontiformes > Protopteridae > Protopterus > Protopterus annectens. The sequence continues at coordinate 283,970,617 of NC_056742.1, read as the reverse complement.
CATTTTGCATAAGCTTATTTTTCTGAAATCTATTTTTATTGAGTGTGGATACTCATATGCACAAAACTGCTGCTTTTGCAAGTATCTGTATTTTAGACTGAATATTTTATACTGGTTGTTTATCTACAAACAAAAAGTTTTAACATATAAGATTATAAACAAAAGGATTGTGTCTAGATCTAGGAATGTTCATACTCAGACCACATTAGGCAAGTAATTGAATATAATGCCCTCTTTGGCATGTATCTGTCCAGACACATGCAACTGGAATGCACAGATCGATACCTTACTAAAAGGATGCAAGTCCTAAACAAAATGTCCCAAATGGTTCAAGTTAAAGCCCTGCCACTATATTCAGTACCCTACAGACTGCTAACAGGTGACCTGTGTTTGATATACAAGACATCCTCTGACCCAATACTGATGGATTTACTGCACATCAGCAAATCAAATGGCATCAGAAATACCCAGTCTAGGGATCTGAGCCTCTTCTTCAACATCAACAGAATGGTTTGGAAGTACAGATATATTTTGCAGGCGATACTGCTGCTCTGAAATAGACTCCCCATCCAAATTAAACAAAGTTCATCCATGTCCATATTCAAACACAACTTGGACCTATAGATGGGAAACAGAAAATTTACCACAGAACTGCTCCTGTACTACTAATGGATAGAGGCAGTTTTATCCCATGCATGGGGCCCTCAAATTATGTATGGTATGATCCCCAATTATTTTGATTGGAGGTTGTATATAATTATAGACCATGGAATGGGTAAGGTCAATCTCTAACTAAATGGGATAAGTTAATTTGAGCACAAAAAGGGAAAATGGCTAGGCTTGGAATGGCCCACAAGGGAGGCTACCCTGCTACTTACCTGTGAACCTATGAACATTAAATCAACATATAATACAGTTAGTTACTGAAAGCTTTCATTGCAAACAATGGTTCATGCAAATGTAATATAGATGAATCTGCTTATTCAAATGTATTTCTTATCACCCATGTTTAAATGCAATCATTGAACGCTTTGGTTTACACTTTAGTGAGAGCAATGGGGAATCAAATCTTTTCAGAGCTTGTGGTTATTGGTGTGTGCTGCTCTGCTATTGGCCAGAGGACTATTTGAATTTTTTTAATTTCTCTGCCTATATAAGGTCATTGCAATTGTGTGACACTGGGCACATTTACTCAGACCTTCACAATTCTTTGCTACTATGGCACTGAAATACATTGAGCTTTATCAACTATCGGCCAAAAAAAAATCTCATTTAAGTACTTATTACTATTTTTTGCATTTTTTACTGCATCATAAAAATCAAACCTGCTAGCAGTTATTTTTGGGGCTGTATAGTTGGAAAACTTTGGTTTACACTGTCAACATGTCCATTTCCACCAAGGTGGCTACAGAGACAGCTGGAAGGTGCAAAGCCATGGTTCCAGATGTTTAATAGCATGGGATGCTGGGAGAGTGGTACCAATGAGGTGTAAAGTAGAGGTGAGCTTGTCAGAAAACACAAATTAACCACTGTATTACCATCAGAAGCTAGAATTAAATCTGTACCAGTGAGGTGTTAAAGCTATATATTTTTTGTCCAGTATTATTAAATAAATCATAATGACAATGTCCCAACTTTTCATATTCTTGAAAAGTCACTGACTAAATGTTAATAATGATATGTTAAATGATGACATTAAATTATTTTCAGATTTGCCTTTTTATGTTTTTTCATTTAGTCAGCCTCATCCTTAAGGCTATGGAAATGATTGTTATGGAGTTAATAAATGAGGGCATAAGCAACCTACAAAAGCTTAACCCAAGACAGTTCAGCTTTGTCAAGAGCACATCATGTCTACTTAATCTGGTCAAATTCTTGGAGAAGGTAACTAAAGTGATGGGTGAGTAAAAATCTGTACACGCTATATATCTATACCTCTTAAAGGCATTCAACACTATCCTGCACTCAGATATGGTTGATAAACTCACCCATCTAAATATAAATCTTTCTGTAAGTCATTGGAAAGCAAACTGACTCACAAATATAATCCCTAAAATTATTGAGGTGGGCTTTACCATCTCCTACAGATCTGTCATTAGAGGTGTACCTCAGGGTTCAGTCCTTGGGTCACTCCCTTTGACAGAGGTCATAACAAGCCTATGGGCTTATTGCTAACCAAGTGTCCAGATGAGTGTAAACTTAATAACATCACAAACTCTCCAGAAGACACCAATTCCTCCAGGATAGCCTTTTCCATACAAATAGCTAGTGTCAAAACTATGGCCTAAAACTAAATGCCAAAAAAATGTATTATCCATTGACAACACAATCCTAAAAGCTGAACCAGTAGTTAGTGACCTGGGAACACATGTAGACAAGAAGCTGATCTTTGGTCACCATATATTCACTATGTAAGAAAGTTATTTTTCATTTCCCAGCTTAATAATAAGGATATGGTACCCAGGTCCAGGGAGATGATCAGTCCACTGAATTCTGCACTTATTGTGCCAGTCATTGAGTATAATGTGCCTCCTTGTGTGTAACTGTCCAAACACTTAACATAACCTGAATGACCACAATGTTTTCTCAGCAAGAATATCAAGGGACTAAATCACAAAAGCTACACTGACCATCTCAAAACCTTGTCCGTCTTCTCAGTGTCATATAGACTACTAACAGTAATCTCAGCCTCTCTTACAGAGCCCCTACCCACCCCATCCTGTCAGACCAACTGCACATCCACAAGTCCAGCAGTGGCTGAAATACCTGTGCAAAAGATCTTAATATCTTCTATAACTTAATTAGAATGTGGAAGAGGAAATATATGTTTCACAGAGAAAGCTACTTCTCTGGAATTGTCTTCCTCTCCACATAAAACAAAGTACTTCTCTTACTCTACTCAGAGGTATACTGAAAGAATGGATGGTAAAACACAAGTTTTACCCTTGTTTTGTGCCACTGTTACTTATGGATAGTTGTAACACATAAATGTTCTCGTGTTTCACTGTTGCAGTCATCACACTTGGGTTACCTGCCTGCAGGTATAGGTTCATAGTTTAGTACTAAACTAACTGCCCTTGTGAGCCATTTTAAGCCTAGCCAACTATCCCTTGTGAGACTCAAACCGTGCACTTTGTGTTTGTAAGGCAAACACCTTAGCTATTAAGCCACCCTCCCAACCACAAAACAAGGGTAAAACTGGTGTTTTATCATCCATTCTTTCAGAATACCAGAGTCTTAGTATTTCTGCGTTGGATGCTGTCACTTCTTCCATGATGTCAGGTCATCAGGGGTATATAAACAGGCAACCAACACCATTACATCAGTCTTTCCTGCTGAGGAGGAGCCCAAAGCAGAAGCAACTCAGAAGTGCTGGTCGGCCGTTATCTGAAATTTTCATTTTTCGAGTTGATAATCCTGAAGTCTTCTAAAGCTGAGTACCCAGCTGGGGATCCTTTTTTCTTGCTCTAATTGATGTCGGAAAAAGTTAACAATTGTCTTGCCTGTGGAAAGCAAATAACTCACTGAGATTTTCATTCTTACTGCATCACCTGTTTAGGCCCGAACCACGATGTCCCTTGCTGTCGGTTTTGTGCCTTGTTTAAAGCCCGAATCAGTCGTTGTTGGGCTATTTTTGTTGCTAAATTCTTTTGCTCTCGACCTCTGTAGTCTGAAATGGCTTCAGTAAGCCATCTAATTACTGATCTTCTGAAAAAACGTAAGGATAAAGACAGAGACAGACCGCATAGGTCCAATACTGCCAACAACGCTTCCGTTAAGCTAGTCGCCAGTCCGCCGGTACTCAGTGAGGTGACTTTGCAGCCCCTGATGCCCGGTTCTATGGATTCGCAGGCCTCTGCTGAGACCCATTCAGAGTCCGGTATGCCACGAGATGCTTCTTCAGTTATGGAACCAGCAGATGTCTCTACCTTTGGATGGGTCCAGAGCCGCTGTACAGGCGGCAGCTTCTGAGGGTGTTTTCTGACCTACCGATGTTTGAATCAAACCGATGACTTCTTTTTTAGCCAAAACTACTGAGTTTCTTAGGCCCAGGGTACGCGCTATGCCTAGAAAACCGACGACCAAAGTGCATGCTCAGCCTGCCATGCCACAAAAGCAAATGCCTAGAATGGCTGAAGACCTTATCACGCTAATTAGAGAAAGTCAGCATTCCCCTGCTAAGAGATAAAGAATTCAGTTGCCTTCAGATTCTACAGACCAGGAGTCCAATGACTCTCACCATTCTGATTATCAGGACATGCCCTTATCAGCCTATGAGGATTCAGATGCAGAGGAATCCATTCCCTCTGCCTCCCGTCCAGAGGATTTTTCTTTTGGTGAAAACTTGCATACTTTAAGAGAGCATTTCCATTGGGAATTCCAAGACTATCCTCAGTCCAAAAAGAGACTCATAGAACTTTTAGAGCTACTTCAGCACAGGCATTTAGCTATTCCTCCTGTCCTAGATGTTGTGGATGATGTTGTCTTGGAATACAGTCTTATTCCAGACACCTTAACTCTGGCAGCTAGGAAACTGGACAGGTAATACTGAGTACCTGATTTTCACAAGTTTCTTTTCAAGAACCCTACTGCTGATCCAGAGATCATTTTCCAAGGACCTAAAGGTATTAAGGCTACTACAGCCAAAAATCCTACCCCTTCGGACAGGGATTCCAGAGCTTTAGACAGATTGGGTAAGAAGGTATATACCTCTGCAACTCTTGCTATCAGAGCATTGAACTGCCAGTTTCACATGCTGAAGTACCAGCAACATTTTATGGATCTCATTAAACAAAAAATGGTAATATTTCCAGATTGTACAGAAAATAAAGATTTGCAAGAGCTTATGCATTCTGCAAACCAAGTTAGTAATCATACTTTGCAGTGTGGTTTTGATGCCCTAGAAGCATCTTGTAGAGCTGCAGTCACTGGCTCTGTACTGAGAAGACATACTTGGCTGAAGGAGCAGACCTTGCTAGATCATGTCAAATCCAAATTACTAGACGCTCCTTTAAATAAGGATGTTTTGTTTGGCACCAAAGCAGATGAAGTTCTTAAAAAGATGGAAGAAAAAGCTAAATCTATGCAAACTGTTAAAGAATTCTTACAAGTGCAACCACCTTGATTCAGTAGGCATTGTCCTTCAAAACATTGGTCCTTTCCAGACCACTCCAGGCCTTCCCGAACAAGACCCATGGGAAACAGACCACCCAGACTACAATCTCTGGGTATGCAGAGATCTAAATAATGGAGTGCTCCTACCCCTAAAACAGGAAGTGGTAAGCCACCTCCCTATGGAAAAGTTCACAATGACTTCTCAACTCTACCTCCCAGCTCTGTCCAATTGCTTGTGCCCCTAGGAGGAAAAAATGTCCTTCATGCAAAAACTGGATGTCCATCACTCAGGACCGATGGGTCCTCAACATTATATCCCAGAGGTACAAATTTTATTTTCATTCACTGCCAACTCCAAGCAGGTTTCCAGACCTTCCTCCAAACCAGTGGGCAGAGACTCAAAACCAAGTTCTTTCCCTGCTCAACATCAGAGCTATTCAGCCAGTTCCAGTAGAACAAAGGGGTCAGGGTTTCTACTCCAGACTATTCCTGGTACCCAGGAAAGAAGGCTCTTGGTGCCCAATCCTGGATCTTTCAATTCTCAACACCTTCCTGGTGATCTCAAAATTCAAGATGCTTACCCTGCAACAGCTTCTCCCTATGCTAGCCAAGGATGCCTGGTTAATCAACCTAGACTTAAAAGAAGCTTATCTGCACATCCCCATCAGGGAATCATGCAGGAAATATCTACATTTCGGGGCAGGATCTATGCATTATCAGTTCTCTGCACTTCCCTTTGGCTTATCTACTGTGCCCGGGGTACTCACAAAATGCCTGGCTCCAGCCATTGCATACTGCAGGCAGAGAAATATCCAAATTTACCCATACTTGGATGACTGCCTGATTCAGCCGGACAGCCAGGAATTGCTGCTTCAGCACCTGGCATTTGTAAAAAGCCTTCTCACTTCTTTGGGGTACACCATCAATGAAAAGAAATCACAACTAGTGCCCAGTGAAAAAATTGTATTCCTAGGAGGAAGCTTGGACACAACTTCACAGATGGCATTTCTCACTTCAGAAAAACAAGTCTATCTGACAGACTACTTCAAGCAAATGGCCACCAGAACCCAGCTAACTGCAAGAAAAATACTGCAAGCCCTAGAGTTCATGGCCTCATGTATTCTGCTAATTCCATATGCAAGATTGCATATGAGGAAACTTCAATGGTACTTAAAAAGTCTTTCGTGCCAACATCCACAGGACCTGGAAACAGTCATTCCTATCATACCTAGTCTGAGGGCAGAGTTCCTTTGGTGAGGAGAACCATGCAACCACAACAAGGGACTGCATTTTACTCTACCACATGCCACCCAAACCCTGACCACAGATGCATCAGACTATGCATGGGGGGCCCACATGGCTGGCAAATGCATTCAGGGCCACTGGAGCCCAAGCCAAATTCTCCTGCACATCAACCAAAAGGAGATGCTAGCTGTACAGAATGCTCTGACAGCTTTCAGATACCTAATCCTTCCATGAGAACTGCTGATATAAAAAGACAACACCACAGTTATGTGGTGCATAAACAAGCAGGGGGGGAACGCATTCTTACCCACTCTGCAGGTTAGCCATGAATCTGTGGAGCACAGCTTTGGACAACCAAGTCCATCTACAAGCTCAATCCCTGCCAGGCAAATAAAACTCACTGGCAGATGACTTATGCAGAAATTTCCTAGACCCACATGAGTGGAAATTGGAGGCCAGCACCTTCAACCTCCTGATCCAGAGGTGGGGGACCCCAGAGGTGGATCTCTTTGCTCCCCCCCACAACCACCAGTTAAGCAAATTCTGCACCAGAAACCCTCACAGCAGGGCCTGGAAAGTGGATGCCCTATCCTTTTAATGGGAAAACCTCTCAATCTACGCTGTTCCCCTCTGCCCCTTCTCTCAAGAGTATTACTCAAGATAAAAGAAGACAGGCCAAGGACAATTCTGATTGCCCTGACTGGCCACACCAGCACTGGTACCCACTCTTGCGCAGCCTGACAATGGTGCCACCCTGGCACCTACACCAGACCCCTACTCTGCTGTCACAGCAGTAGGGACAGATTTTGCATCCACAATTACAAACCATAAATCTTGCAGCCTTGCTTATTCCTTGAATACTCCACCAGCAACCATAAGTAAACGTCATTCTTGAAGCCAGAAGGCCTAGTACTAGGAAATCCTATGCAGAAAAGTGGAAAAGATATTGTTCTTGGACTCAGTCTAAAGGAAAGGACACAGCTGTGCCCACCTTACCTCTAATCCTGGATTACTTAGCAGAGCTACTCCACAGAGGCCTATCCTTCTCCTCCATTAAGATTCATGCCTCTACCATTTCAGCTCATTACAACACTGTGCCACCTCTATTTTCTCACCCTCTCATCAAACAGTTCCTGAGAGGGGCTAACAACTTAAGGCCCACAAGGAGAGCACAACCCCTGCTTGAGACCTTAACTTTGTACTGGAAAAGCTCATGCTTCCCCCTTTTGAACCTGCTGCTTCAGCAGAGTTAAAATTTCTCTCTTGGAAAACAGCCTTGCTTCTAGCCATCACTTCAGCTAGAAGAGTGACTGCGCTATAGGTACTGATGGTGGTGGAACCCTTTATTATCTTCCATGCTGACAGGGTTTCCCTCAGGACTAACACGTCCTTTATGACTAAAGTGGTGTCCAGTGTGGCCCTAAACCAATCCATCCATTTGCCAACCTTCTTCCTGAACCCTCAGAATAAAGGGGAAAGGATCCTGTAATCGTTGAATATGCACAGACAGCTCAGGTCCTACCTTGATAGGGCTAAGCCTTTCAGAAAATCTGACCATCTGCTAGTCAGCTTTGCAACAGGAGCAGAGGGCAAAGCCCATTTCTAAACAAACCATTTCCAAATGGATAGCACACTGCATCCATTTCTGCTACAAGCACCATGGAAAACCAACCCCTCAGGGGGTCAGAACACATTCCACTAGGGCTACTTCTACTTCTACAGCATTTCACAGGGGAGTCCCTACCAGGGACATTCTGGAAGCTGCAACCTGGAGTTCTGTACACACCTTCACCAAGCATTACCACTTACCTATCTTTTCCAAATCCAGAGCAGGATTTGCTACAGCAGTCTTGCAGGGCCTACTAGCCAGCCCTAACTCTTCTGGACTGCCTCCACCCTTCCTCAGCTTTGGGAATCGACCCAAGTGTGATGACTGCAACAGTGAAATATAAAGAACATAGTACGGTTGTGTATACTTACCATAAATGTAGATCTTCAAATGTATTCACTGTTGCAGTCCTGGTTTCCCACCCTCCAGCTCCCCATTTTTCTCTATCTTTCTATCTCTCCTCTCTATGGCCATTCTTCATGGCATTGGTATTTACTTTTTACTGGTGGTGGTTTCCAAACCATATACTAGCTCCCTATTTGGGGGCTCCTGACATTTGGGGCAAGAAAAACTGATGTAATGGTGTCGGCTGCCTGTTTTTATACCCCTGATGACCTGACATCATGGAAGAAGCAACAGCATCTGACACAGAAATACTATGACTCTGGTATTCGGGCCAACTGAGGGCTACCTGCAGGTAGATAACCCAAGTGTGATGACTGCAACAGTGAATTCACTCGAACATCTACATTTATGGTAAGTGTACACAATTGTACTTTGTCTGCCCAGCTCTGGGCTATTCATATTGAAAATGGAAAGGGCTCTAGGTTAATCTTACTTAAAATTCTAGAGCTAATAAGCTTCCGGAGCATGAATAGCTAGACTTCTGAAGATCCTCACAGATTAATTTCATAACTTCATAAAAGTGTTTGTTTTTTTAGTTATAAAAAGAGGGAGAGATAGTAATTGAAGAAAGGTAGAATACGCAATATAGTGTGGCATTCCGGGAAGAAAAGAAAAAAAAGTAAAACATTAAATGGATAGGCATGGAAATAAACTAAATAAAGGATATTTTTACAGTGCAGGATTGCACTCACAATTAAAAGAACATATTCATCAGTTGATCAGTTTGTTGACTTTGAAGTGACAGTAATAGATTGAGAAAAAGCGGTAGCTTGAACCAGTTAGTTGAGTCCTGCACAGTTTCAGCATTTATTCTGGTTCAAGAGTTAGTTATGAAGTGTGACCTTGAATATTTTTTATATCATATTCTTTATACTGCAGGGCACATTTCTTCAAATTATTAATAAGGAATTATAGAAAAGTGCACTGGTAAAAGTATTAAAACCAGTGCAGTGCAATGTGCATGCAGTGGTCTCAGTTTCCAGCTGGGATAATGCCATGATAAAATATTTCATTTGCAGTATGACTTCTAATGGAGCTGCTGATTTTGTCTAAGGAGATCATAGATCCCCCTGGTAAAATGCCATCATAATGTTTTGTCAGCTGTGATCTGGATATGACATGAAGAAGGCTGAAACCAAAACTTATTTACATGCAGTGAGGAGGATTTGTAAAATTCAACTATTTTAAAGTGCACTGACCACTTTTGGAAGCATCTTTGCTTTACAGTTATTTATTTATTTTTTTTAAGTTTCTCTCTTTACTCAGATTTTCTATATAACCACACCCAGCAAATGATGTCATGGAATAAACTGGGAATTAATTTACATCAAATGCACATCATTATTGGTAAACAAAACGAGTTACTTCTTTAGAGGAGCAGCTTCTTACTTACATTATGATTTCGCTCCTATATCATCATGTATTAATTTTGCATGGGAGTTGTTCCACCTGAAAGAACTAGTTGACAACTTACTTTTCTTGTAAGCAAGATAGTATTACTGATACATTTAGTATGGAAATAAAGTAGTCAATAAATTCAACTAGGTAATGAGACACTGTGAGCTTAGCCCTTCAAAATGTCATGGCAAGAATTTTCATCTCAGAGAAAAAAAATCATAGGGCTGTCCTTAACAACATCATGAAATGAAATACAAAAAAAAAACACACTTTTGCATCAAAACCTTGTATTTTGTATTGTAAATAGTAAGGTGTTTATATCCAGTTCCAAAGTTTTGTTACATACACTTGTTTCACAACATGACAAATACATTTTAAGCTGCAAAGGACCATGTGCTGATATTCTGCAGAATTGTACTAAAAGGTCACTTTGACTGCTTTGTTATATATTGATTCAAGTTTGTAGTGAAAAGGCTTGGATAGGTTTAGAAAATTGTGGAATCAATACGGATATAAATATTTTTGGAGTATCTGGAAGTCACTGAGGTACAATACTCAAGGTGAAATAGATTCACAAGAAGATTATGCCATTTTATTTAATCAGTATTTTAGAAAGCAGCTTAAGAAGTGTTAGACTGGGTTCTGTGTTAGCAGGCAAGGTACACCATAGGTAGATTATTGACTATGTATGCATACTTTTAATCATCTGTTTGATCACTTTACTTCACTATATTTGAAAGAGATCCACAAAAATAAAACACTACTTGTTGAAGTAACAAGGGAAAAGAGAATTGTTTGGTGTTTCAACATGCCATGTACTGTGACAGAAGAGCAAAGGACAATATAATTATAATACACAGAGAAGGTGAACAAGAGAACACAAGACCATTATCTTACAGCCAGGAACTTGAGTGCCTTGTAGATTGCCTGGGATGACACTCTGGCTTAAACTCAAATATGTGTTCAGGCAAGATACAGCCACCCTGCAGAGACAACTGAGCTGCCACACTTAGTGAATTCGAGCAAGCTAGGTGAGGCAATAATCAAGTGGGACTGGGTAGAGTATAGCTTAGGGGTGCAGTAAGTAACTGGGTGGGGAATGTACATTCAGGGAATGGGCTGGAGTTTTAGTGTAGAAAGCAGGAGGAAAGTTCAGACTTAGGAAGGGGAGTGAAGTTTTTAAGTTTAAGGAGTAATCATAGACTTTAGATATAGGAAGCAATCAGATAATTTAAGGTTAGAGAATGGGAGGGGAGTTTACTGTCAGGATTAGGAAACAAGGATTTAGAGTAGGGTTGGGGACTGGGAGACAGAGATATTTAGGGTTAGAATTAGAAATCTGGTAGGGCTTTCCATTTTAGTAGTGTTGAGTGGTGGGAGGTCCAGGTAATTACGTAGGATCAGGCGAGTGGGAGTTAGAGGACCTGCCATTTAGAGCAAGTGGCAGAAAGCAAGTATGTCACAAGCTACCACAACATGAACACCTGTAGTAGATCTGCAAATATGTGCAGACGTTGTATGTTATCGCGAAAGAAGACTATCTCATCCACACTGACATTCCAGGACTTATGGTGATATTTGCCTTGTTTCATATGAATAACTGAACATAAGAGAATTACAATGATCCAAGGTCTGTTAGGTCCACCTGAATGTTGCAGACTTCACACCACTGCCCCTCCCATATCCTTGCTCCATCTCTTTCTTGCCTCTTCCCAAACAGCAAAGAACTATCTGATGACTTGCTGTGTGCCACTGTCTTATGTGCTACAACCCAGGTCTCTCCCAATCCATGTGCAATGCATTATTTCTGACTTAAAATGAATGCCTTCCAGGTGCCATTTATGTTCACTTATCCTTTTATTTCCTTCCACTTTAACACCACCATCCACTACTTCCTCAAAAGTGTAGTCTACCATATTATATCCTCACTTTTCATTCACCTAATGCATGCATATCCAACTTTATAAACAGACATACTCCAGCCTCTCTGAACTCTTTATAATTGTGGCTACTCCTTGCTGTTGCATATTTTATACCACCTGAACTCTCAATGTATATAGGACTTTTAAACTTTGACAAAGAGCTCATAATGTTACTCTGGGTATTAGCAAGATGACCTTAACATTTCTTAGAACCAATCCTCATTCTATGATTATACAATTTGTCTAAGTTCCACTTCTTCTCCAAAAGTGGGTAACCTTATAGGTTCATAGGTGTATACTAGGATAACAATCATTAGAGCAATTATAAGCCTAGCCGAGCATCCCCAATGTGAACTGCAAATTTAATTTATATAAGGGGTAATTTACTGACTGCCTCTGACCATCAGACACACAGATGCCTAGCCAGGGATGACTTTCCGATTACCCATCCATTGGTCCAAGTTGTGCTTAAACAGGGACAGGGAGGAACTCTACTTCAGATGGATGGGGAGCCTTTTCCAGAGAATGGAAATTATCTGAGAAACATATCTGACTCTCTAACATGTCCTTTTTATTTTGCAGGGAAAATTTAGGTCTTTTAATCTGGTAGTTCTGATGCTGTTTGTTTTATGTATGTGCAGAAGGTTCATCAAAACAGGGTCCATGAATGCCTTGTATGCCAGGCAAAGATCACCTCTCAAAAGTCTCTAGGATACTGAGTAAAAAGAGAGGGATCTGGGGTAATTAGTATGGGACATTATGTTTACTCACTGTATTCTTTTTGTAAGGAACTTTTGTGGACATTTCATTTTCTGCATGTGTCTGGTCACGTACATACTGAAGGGTGCATTATACTCTATGTAGGGCCTGATGAAGGCCAAGTACAGGGGTATGATGACCTCTCTGGACCTAAATGCCATGTCCTTCTTTATAAGTCAATCAGCATAGAAGGGTTTTCTTACTACCTCAGGCATATGTTGGTCAAAGGCTAGGTTACTTGTTGTCTCTTTCGGCTTTTCCTGGTTAGGGGTCGCCATAGCGGAACTCCAATCCGCTAATGATTGGCAGTAGATTTGTACATGCTGAGTTGCCAGCCCTGACACACAACCTTCAACGAAGGTACGCCCATTCACGCATGTCTCCACACAGAAGATCCTCTAGCTGAGAATCGAACGGGACAACGTCTTACTGTGAGGTGACAATGCTACCGCAGCACCACCACCTACATGTTTTCTCAGATCCCTGACTAATGAATCAAGTTTTAGCAGTGTTTTATTTATAACATTGTTACCCAGGGTGGCATTTTTTTGTACTGTGTTTTAAACTATGGCTTTGGCACCAATCATCTGTCTGTGTTAGACTTCCTGAATGGTGTTCTCATCCTGGGGGGATTCAGTGACTAGTTCTAATTTGAAATCATCTGCAAACATGGTTAACCAGACACGTTTGACACTGGCTTGACATCTGAAAAGTAGATGCCAAAAATGAGTGGGCCTAGCACATAGCCCTGCAGACTCCACTCATGACCAGCCTCTTTGTGTTGGTGGCCTCACCATTTCTAATCTTTTGGGTCCTATCAGTGAGCCAGCTAGCTGTCCAGTGTGTTATACAGGAGATTATACCTAGTTCTATAAGTTTGTTGACAATGGCCTAGTGGGGTATTTTAGCAAATACTTTAGCTAGATCAGGTTGGCAGTATGCACAGTTTTCCCCTCATCCATTACATTTGTGACCTATTCAAAGAAGTCCACCAGATTCACTAAGCATGACCTTCTTTTGACAAAGCTAAACTGGGATGGATCCAGTGCCTGGAGGTCTCCTATGTCCTTGTTGATAATTTCCATGATAATTCTTTCCATGGCTTTGCAAATAAGACTAGTTAGAGTAATGGGTCTGTAGTTTTCAGGATCTGTTGAAGGTCTTCCCTTATGAAGGGGGATGACAGCTGCAGTCCTCAATTCATGTGGCACAAAGTCTCTTCTAAGACTAAAGTTAAATAACCCAGGGGTCCTGATAAGACATATTTTAAATTGTTCAGGAGGCATTCTGGGATGCTGTCGGGGCCAATTGAGGCCATATTCTTAGATTTAGTGAGCATAGCCAGTACATGCTCCCTAGTTTTAGTTGGAGAGGTTATGTTTGATGATACTTTTCAGGAGATGGTTGATATTGGGGGATAAAGTTGGAATTTAATCTGTCTGCTAGCAGGCTTGATATATTTACAGGCTCAGTGAATGGGCACCACTAACCATCAGTTCAGCACATTGCTATGTGTTGCCCTTGAGGTTTCTGACATAGCTGTAGAAGGTCTTATGATTATCTTTCAAATGGGAGGCTATCTTAACCTCAAAGTTGGCTTTGCTTGACTTAGTTAGACCTCTTAATTGCCTATTTACTATGATTAGAAGTTTTTTTATCTTTATGGGAATCACCCTTCCAGTTCTCGGCCATAATTTTTTCCTTTTGTTGCATATTCTGTTTAATTTGAAATGTCACTAGGGCAATTTGTTTCTGGGGATAGTCCTGCGCTTGCTTCTGGTTAGGTACAGCAGCCTCTTTGCTGCCACTGACAGGGTTGTACAGAGTTTGTGAGCGCAGTTCAGCATAAGCTGCTGTGTTCTCAGGTTTGGAGGGACACTGAATGTTGATAAACCATCACTTAATAAAAAGTAATTTGCCTTAGAATAGTTACTAACTGTTACTGGCTTTAATGGTATTATGGAGTTGATTTTGATTTCGAAGGAGACAGCTTTATGGTTGGACCTTACTAGGGAGAACGTAACACTGGGGTGAGTGAAGCATTCTCCCATATTTGAGAGACAAGGTCCAGTATGTTGGAGCCTCTAGTGGGGAGTATTCACTATTTGGTCAAGGGTGTTTGCATTTATGAAATCCAGGAATTTCTGTCCCTGTAGGTTTTAGATCATGTAGGATTCCCAGTCTATGGAGGGGTAATTAAAGTCTCCCATGAGTAGAGTGTTAGGTTGGATGGTAAGTGTCTCCAGTAGGTCCAGTTATGCATTGTGAGCTTCTTGGGATATGAAGGGTGATCTATAGCTGGCTAGGATATGGTGCTGGATTTTGGCTATGGTGGTCTGCACATAGAGAAACGCAAGCACATCATCCTGTTTGACCACCCTAGAGGTATGCTTGTAGCTGATGTATATTGATACATCTCCATCTTTAGCTTTAGTCTCTGCAGCTATTGGTCTAAAAGTGTGAAAAGCACTGAAACCTTGCATTGCTGGGGTACTCCTTGACACTTTAGAACATGTCTCGGTAACTGTATCGATGTCTATATTCTTCAGTGTGAGGAGGTCTTGGAGGGAGTATAGGTTATTTATTTATTTTTTTTTAATGTAAGCCCTTGGCATTGCTTGGCATTACTTGAGTTTATTTTTTATACTGGTAGGTTTGTCAGTTTGGTATTGCAAAAACAAGTTACTATGGGGTGGATAAACCTTTAGCCAGTATTCAAAAGCTTAGAGAGGAAAGGTACAGACCATCATTGGCAAAGCAACATGGTCTGATAACCATGCCCTCCCAAGCTGACAAATATTGGCTTTCCTTAGAATGATACCATAAAAATAGCCAGTTGTTGAAATCAAGTAGCATCATCCTCGGTGATGGTAATATGCTGCTCAGTGCACTGTGGCATCATTCTCAGTGATGCATTGTATCATTGTATCATCCTCAGTGATGGTAATATGCTGCTCAGTGCACTGTGGCATCATTCTCATGATGCATTGTATCATTGTATCATCCTCGGTGATGGTAATTTGCTGCTCAGTGCACTGTGACATCATCCTCAGTGATACATTGTATCATTGTATCATCCTCGGTGATGGTAATATGCTGCTCAATGATAGGCTCATACCAGTCTAAGACACACAGTCTGAAAGCTCCAAATGTCTCTCTTCATATAGTCCATGGAGGTACATCTCAGGTCATTTACACCCGCATGGACTGTAATGGAATCATACTTGTACCTGCAGCACAAAGACTAGAGTGCATGCATGATTTGGCAGACCCTGGCTCCAGATAAGTAACTATGGTGAGAGTCCTGGGAAGTGTGTTTGCTTGCCTTAGAGGCTTAGTGTTTGGGGCTCCACTGAGAGTGACAATATGTGGGGTGTTACATGTTGCTTTTTTTGAGTGCCTTTGAGCTTGCTGAGGCACAGTTCTGACAAGAGGTGGCCTAGGCAATCTTTGTTGTTTAGGAAGATTGCTTTTAAGTGCCTCTGCATACATTAGTCTATGTGCGTGTTGTGTGCTATGTGAGGTGGGTGTTGTGTGTGGGGTTTTGACAACCTGATGCGCACTTGTATGTGAGAGTTTAGCCTCCACTGTCATTGTATATCTCTTTCTTACTGTGTCTGCTTCTTAAAAGATTGTGTGGTTATCAGTAAACGTGAGGCAATTGCTACATTGTCTCAAGATACCCATATCCACCTAGATGGTTACAGAGAAGTTAGGAAATTGTATATCCATTCTGTCCAGTCCTTTGATTGGTGAGCTACAAGGGAGTGGTTTATTGGAGTTAGAAGGACATTAAGGGTGCTTTGTAGGTGCAGACTAATAAGGGTTCTTTATTGGGGCAGGTTATGCAAAATAGTACTAAATTCTACTAACGTTAATGTTTACACAGCATTAAATTCTGCTTAATCTGTAGGTATTGCCACTTGATGCCCAACTAGCTACTCTAATCTTGTTGGCACCCAAGGTATTTGCTCTATATTGCTGCTTATAGGGTATACTTTTATGGGACGTTCTACAGGGAAATTTTGCTTTATAGGTGTTTGCTACTGTACAGGGCACCATTAAACCATGCAAATGTGCAAAATGTATAGCAGCACAGAAAAAACAAGAAAAGTAACTAACGAGCCCTTTGGCCAATAAAATGACTACATTAGGAGTATTTTTGTGTATTCACCAACTCATATAGACCAGGCAAACACCTCCTGCCACAAGATGAATAAACCCATTCCTCCTAATATAAAAACAGGAAAGAAGAGACAAATGCAATGCTACTACAAGCCATTTAGCAGCTAGCTGGAAATCCCTTGCTGAATGTGATTTCAAGACAGCCTTACAGCAATAACAGTGCCAGGAAAAGCAATTTGTTTTACAAAAAATACACTGTAATGCATACATAAAAGTAGAAAACAGTAGCAATCACTCAAAATAACTTGAGCAAGTGCAATTTAGCAATGAAAGGTACTTAACTTTGCCTGCAGACAAATAAGACACTTTTGGAATGCAGGCTAGGACTCCAAGCTTTGCTGAGCTCTAGGAAAATGAATGTCAAGAGCAATGCTAATTTGCTGGTTAGTCACTCTGTTTCATTGATCTATGGAAAACTATGGATGGGAAGTGTATGGACAGCTTATACAACAGGCAATAGTAGTGATTTTGCATTAAATTACAGTTGTCATCCTTATGCCTAACAAAACTGTCACAAACAAGCAAACATAAAACCAATGAAACTTTTATTCATACAAAGTCCTTGCTTTTTGTCAGCTACTTTATTTGACACAAATCTCAACAGAAACAATGCCTTTTACAGGATTGTAGGTAGTTCACTGACATTCAACCTAGGAGACCACCGAGGAACCTAGTCCACTTTCTCAAATGCCTCGGAGCACCATCTGGTTAAGTAACTTGTTCACTCACAAAGTAGGCAAATGGAGGTTGAGGGACTCAAACCCTAGACTACAGGAAGCAGCTTGTTAACAGCTCAGATAAATCTTCTGCACTAACTGCTGGACTTTGTGGAATAACATTGTTCCAGTGATATATATTAATCAGTGACGACATGTCCCATCCCTTCTTTGTTCCTTCTCAAACAGCTACAGACTATCTAGTGACTTGCTGTATGCCACTGCCTTATGTGGTACAAAGCATCTTTCTTCCACATCCTGGCCTTCAGAACAGGTTTTAAAGGAACATTTTAATTAAGACAAATTTTTTTGTAGCATCTGATATTATTATTATTATTATTATTATTATTATTATTATTATTATTATTATCATTAACTAATATCCATGTCCTTTAATTCAACTGTCAAACTGATATCACTGCCCCTCTCATCTGCTTGTATTTTCTCCAGATATGAAATTTAAAGTCTTTAAAATCCATGAAGTGGCAACAAGTTATTATGTGTTTAAAGAAAGCATTATCAGATATCTTTTTATTACTGCACAAGTGTTTGTAAATTCTTTCAATGAAAGTTTTTATATTTTTCTTCACAGAGAAGACACGCCATCTTTAGATATTGTACCAAATAAACAAATGAAGCATGGTGATAGGAAGCAAGCTAGCATATTTACTGAATCTGAAGAAAAATAGAGAGACCTATAATTACTAAAAACAGCTACTTTTTTCTTATGGAATCTGTAAATTTTGTAATTTGTAATTAGATAGATAAAACTATGTTTTTTATATACCCTGGCACATCAATATATTTTGCCAATAATTACTTTTATTGGTTTTACAGTTATATGCCCAAAATGAAGAATAAACAAAATGACAAAATGGATATGTTCATGGACCCAAAACGTTTTATTAGTTTTGCACATTCAACAATTCCAATGCTAGACTTCATGACAGATATAATCACTTTCATTCAGTTGTTTAAAAATCATGTGCAAACATTTTTTGTTACAATTTATTTTTTGTATTTATACTCTCATTTTGTAAAGTGGGCTTTCTGATTATAAAATTGTTTACTTTTGGTAGAACTATGCTTATAAAGTACAGTACAGTGGCGGATCCAGGAATTTGCAAAAGTGGGGGTGCAGTCTGGTTAGCTGAGTACTGGGGTGAGAGTGGGAAAGTGGGACACTGAGATTGATGGTTGTGGAAAGATCACCTTAAGAAGC
Source organism: Protopterus annectens (assembly GCF_019279795.1). NCBI lineage: Eukaryota > Metazoa > Chordata > Ceratodontiformes > Protopteridae > Protopterus > Protopterus annectens. Next base: position 283,952,041 of record NC_056742.1, on the reverse strand, counting down.
TCCAGCATCATATGTGGAAATACAGCAATATAGATTCAGTTGCACATGATGTTGCTGTGGATTTGGTAGAAAATTTTGTTCCGGTCAGCTCCCCTGGACCCTCCCTCCATTGTCTGTAACTGCCTTTAAATAACTGACCTGTTGAATGTAATGTATTAGAAAAAGAACACTCATCCATCTAGCTACTTAACTGAATAAACTACTTGAAAGTTCAACAAGGCATCTTTATTCCTCCTAAAGGTAAGGCATCAGAGTAAGAGTCCCCTAGATCTAGTTGCTAAAGTGATTTTATCTGGATTAATCTTTTGTACTCTGTTTCTTGTTAATCCTGTCATCCCTGGTTCACAGGTGGGACAACAGACCTGACTCAAGCTCTCTGGATTACCTCTGTTTACAGTTGTCATTTTGTCACATCAATATATTTGCCTTACATGTTGCTAATATTACCATGTCTACAAGTACTCCCAGCTGTGTGGGGCAGATGTCAGTCCCAGAGACATAATTAATGGAGTGGATATCATAAGTCCGAACGTACAAATGTCCAATCACCGAAACCTTGAACTGGGAAGTTCGAAGTCTAAAAATAACGAAGTCGCGGAACATCATATTCTTTCCCAGGGAAAGAATTTGGTGGGCCATTTCCACAGCTTTGCTATTTCCTCCACTGTGGTGTGATCTCAGAGTTGATATATTTAAGTAGGGGGGTGAGGGTGGCAAAGCCCCCCACATTAGAAACAGTATGTAGTGTTCGTGTGTTTCCGCGTTTTGTACCGAAAAAGCGATTTTTTTTTCCCTGGAAAAAAAATTGCTGCTCTGAATGTTCAGACTTTTCAAACTTTTGGGTTCGATGTTTACATAGTCGAAGTTTTGACACTTCGACTATGTGATATAAACCCTAATTAATGTACTTCTCTACATACTTTTCTTAAATAAGGATACGTAAGAGGATATGCTGTTTTTTTCAGCACTTTATAGTAAATTCATTCATTCATTCATTTCATATGTAAACTAGGAAGTCCCTGTGAGCCAGAGGCCTTTATGCAAAGGAGTTTTGTAGTATAAAAGTAATAACTAGAAAGCACAAAAAATGTGACAGGGATGTTCTTGAATACAGATTGTGTGAGCTTAGTGTAGGCATTCATTAATCCGGCCTTTAAGTCTTTAATACAATCTGGTCTACTACAGGGTATAATGGAAACTAGAAATCAAATGGTATTAAAGAATGTATATTTATAACTATGTTCAGACTCACAATAAAAAATAATTTCTTGTTTGGTAATGTATTACTGACAGGAAATTCTGAAACAGGTTAAAGAAAGTTTACAAAAAGAATAAACAAAATAAATAGGTGGACTTACCTTGAGAGATTGAAGTATGTGCATGTTTTCAGCATTTCATATAGAGTAATCAGGGGAAACATATTAAGGCTACATTACAAGGAATGCTTCTTATCTTAAGCAAGTAACTGGTTTAATAAAGGCTGTAGAATATCCTACTATATGGGGCTGTGGTCCTAAATATATAAAAAACACAATCGAGCAAAGACAAGAGATAAATTTATAACTCAAAGGATTCCTAAATTGTGGAATAGTATACCTGTTTATGTCTGAAATTCTTGTTCTGTGTCAGTCTTCAAAAAGAAGTTAGATGATTATATGGGGAAAATAAATATAAGTGTGGGCTTATGGGCTTCGCAATACTTAAGGTCAATAAAGACTATCTGCAGTTAAATTAAACAATGGAACAATGGTGAGGCATGTGATATCAATACCATAACTTAACTCTATGTAAGTTCATGGACTGATGAAAAGCAGGCTAAGTTTAAATAGCTATAGGAGTGACAGGGACTGTGATAGGAGATAACCATGAAGAAATATACAGCTTAAAGTTTAGTGCTTAAGGTGACAGTGGTAAAGTCAGTTATGTATTTAAGGTAAGAGTTAAGCTTGGTGTGGTGATTATTAATTGTATGCCCAAAATTAGGAGTATGTGGCTCCAGTGGTATGGTTTGGCTTAGATTGTAAGGTAAATTAGCAAAATATGGGACAGATTAAGGTAATAACCAGGTAGGCACAATGAAGAAGCTAATGCCATGAACACCTATGAATAGCAATGATAGCTCTGTTTTCCTCTCACATTCCAAAGACATGCAGTAGGTGGATTGGACACTGTAAACTGGCCCTAATTGTGAGTGTCTGCATGTGAGTGTGTGGTGCACCCTCCGGGGAGGGTTGGGCCTAGGGCTAGCAACCTGAGCCCGTAAAACCCGTAACAGCTACAGAAACAATGAGCGCTGAAGGGTGCTCATTGCCCAGTGTGCTGCATGGCACGGTTAAGATTGAAGAGATACAGATTTAGGGGAAAATGAAAAAAGACAAGGCAGGAGGAAAGGATATATTTTCAATTGAATTTTACAAGCTGGTAGCTTGTCAGTTTAAGAGGGTTATTGTGGCTATTTTATATTGTGTCATCTTTAAGAAAGAAATCTTCCATCTTCATGGAAAGAAGCACAGCTAGTAGTCCTGAAGGGAAAGAAAGGGAGAGGATGAGATCATTGATTACTATCTGCTAGATTGGAAAAATTATAGGTAAGATATAAGTAATGGAAAAAGAAGGAGTTGTTCATGGTAGGTGATGTGAGGATCAATGGAAACTCCTATTGCATTATACGGTGGCTTGTGAGTGACAAGGCTTGGATAGAGTGAGTACAGCTCTGTTCCACTTCAGAAAATTAATTTGATAAAACTAGTTGGGATTTTTTAGGTGTGTATCTAAAGGACATGGGTTAGCTATATGTTTTACAAAAATGGGTGAAGGTACGGTACAGACTGCAGTCTCTGAGTGTAATAGTTATCAGCAGGTATACAGATTAATAAAATATTGGGGGGGCTACAAGGAAAGGGTGTACTCCTTTGGTGTTTAAAGGTCCTAGTGCATGAATGCCAGAAGTTGATAAGAGTGAAACGTCCTTCTAGAAGAACAGTCAATAATCTAAACTTGTTTGGCTGTGTCTGCTTGGTATTGATTTATGATGTTAAAAGTAGTCTGTCTGGTATACTGAAGACTTTTTTTAGTTTAAGAAACAAGCAAGGTTTCAATATCACCTCCCACATCTGCAATACTCCTGATAGGGAGTTGGAACACTGAGTGGTTTTGCCTGCATCAGCAGTAAGTGGAACAAAATATGTGGGCTTAAAACTTTATCCATATTAATAGGAACTGCATCAAATAATTGTGGGGGTGCTGGTTAAAGCTCTATACCAGATAAATGTGTAAATCAATTCAGTTCAGTCCTGGCCACAGTAGATGTTATCAGTCTGATACTCTTGTCCATGACCTCTAGTTAGCCACGTATGTGCCAGTATGGGCAGGTACGAATGGGGTTAGAAGCTTATGGATAATGTGTGAAAGTAATGTATGGAGAGGCAAGGGAAAAAGAACAAGTAAGGACAGAAAGATGGCAAGGAAAAGGAGGGGTGTTAGGGGCAACTAGAGTGACTAGGATGCATCATGACAATGAATATGGCAAATATGCAGAGTACCTCTGGGGAGCACCCTAGAGATGGAAAGATTTGGAGCCATGAGAGAGGGGAGCTAAGCATACTGTGTGAAATAACAGACTGAAAGAGGAATGGATCTAGGATTGAGCAGAGTTAATGAAACAAAATTTAGGATACTGTCAAGGGCATCTAAAGGTAGAGCCTTTGGACACTAGATGCTCAGAATCAGGCAAAGCTAATAACTCTCGCCTAAGAAACTGAAGCACTGGGGAGGGTAGAAGGGTTCAGGTCTGTGCAGGCTTTGTGGACAAGATGAGGCAGGTGGATGTCATATGCCAGGGGTTATTTTGTGGTATTATGAGTATGAGCATGGACATCCTGCAAATACTTGCTCTTTTTAAAAATATTTAATATATATAGGTTCATAGGTTCATACTAGGCTATCTGCCCTAGGGCATTTATAAGCCTAGCCAGAGTGTGTTTGGCTTTCGCCACCCTTTTTAAATTAATTTTGCTATGCCCTTTTTCGAGGTTAGTATACTGTGCCTCTGTCTAACAGTGACAAAGAAGTGATACCCGGGGTAAACCTACGATCTCCCATCCACTCATCAAAATTCCTCTTGAAGAGAGTCAATGAGGGACTCCTAACCTGGACTGGGATTTTATTCCAGAGTGAAGGGAGCCTCTGGGTTATGAATCTGTCCCTCCAGCATGTCCTATTTATTTCAGTGCTGAGGTTCAAGTCTCTCGAGTCCGTAGCTCGATGGGATTTGGATTTTCTGAGGTGCAGCATGTCCATTATTTCCGGGTTGGACATGGCTTTATATATCAGGCACAGATCGCCTCTGAGCAGGCGGTATGCCACTGAGTAGAGATGGAGTTTCTTTAACCGGGCAGCATATGGCATCTGTTTGAGCCCTTTGATCCTGTTGGTGAGGTACTTTTGGGGTCTTTCCAGTTGCTGCAGGTGTCTGGTAAGGTACATCCCAAAAGGGGCATTGTACTCAATTATGGGCCTGATGAGGGATGAGTAAAGAGGCATGATGACCTCCCCTGATCTAGATGTGAATCCCTTCATGATTAGGTGGGTATATAAAATGTTTTTCTAACCACTTTGGCCACGTGGTTTTCAAATGAGAGATTGCTATCAACTTGGGTCCCCAAGTCCCTAGTTACTTCTTCCGTACTGGATTACCACCTATGTGGTAATTTGTGGGCACTTTGTTTTTGCCAAAGGGGATGACTATACACTTTTTGACATTTAGCTTGAGGCCATGGCTCTGGCACCAGTTGTCTGTTTCTATGAGGTCCTTTTATAGGATTCTTGTGTCGGCTGGAGAGTCGATTATGGCACCTAGTTTGCAGTCATCTGCGAACTTGGTCAGCCACAGTCCTTCCGTGTTGGCCTGTACCTCAGAGAAATATATACCGAACAAGACAGGTCCAAGGACTGAGCCTTGTGGGATGCCACTTGTAACTGGTTTGGAGTCTGACATGGCTCCAGAAATTCTAACCATGTGGGTTCTGTCCTTGAGCCAGTTTGCAACCCATCTAGTGACATAGGGGTTTATATTTAAGCTGGTGAGCTTATCTATAATGCCCAAGTGGGGTATTGTATCGAAGGCTTTTGCGAGGTCCAGGTAGGCTGTGTGGACCACCTTCCCCTCGTCAATGGCTTTGGTGACTGTTTCAAAGAAATCAACCAGGTTTAAGAGGCAGGATCTGCCCTTAACAATGCCGAACTGGGTAGGATCCAGTGACTGTAGGTCCCCAATATCTTTATTTATGAGGTCCATGATGATCCTTTCCATAGCTTTGCAGATCACGCTAGTCAGACTTATGGGGCGATAGTTTCCAGGATCCGTTGAGGCACCACCTTTGTGGAGAGGCACCACTGTTGCTGTACGCCACTCTTTGGGTACATATCCTGTAGTAAGGCTGACATTGAACAGTAGTTTTATGTTTGGGTTTAGCTCTTCTTGGAGTTCATGTAGGACGCAGCCCGGGACACCGTCTGGTCCCATTGATGCTGTGTTTTTTGCTCTTACCTGAGCATCTGAGATGTCAGGGGGGCAGCACTCTGCTGGGATAGATATTTGCCCTTTTGGTGGGGAGGGGGGGAGAAGTTTGCGTTGAACCTGTCAGCTAGGATGTTGGCAATGTCTGTGGGTTTGGTGTATTTTTTGTCATTTTGGACTAATTCTGAGCATATCTGGGAATTCCCACCCAGGTTCCTAACATAACTAAAGAAAGCCTTGTGATTAACCTTACTGTCCTGTGCAATTTTTCTCTTGAAGCTGGCCTTAGACGATTTCATGAGTGCCCATAGTTTTTTTGCTAATACTGATCAGAGATGCCTTCCCTTTTTGGGATTTTGCTGTATCATGTAGTAGCTTCCTCCTTCTATTGTATAGTTTGTTTATGGCTGGGATCCACCAGACAGGACGCCTGCCTTTGGAGGATTGGGTCTTGGTTTTATTTCAGATTGCATGATCCATGCATTCCTGAAGGTGTTCATAGAATGCGTTTATAAAGGATTTTGCGGTCTGGGCCGTATTTTCCACTGACCCGGGGGCTTTGAAGGATTCCACCAAATTTTGAGGAGTGCGAAATTTGCTTTAGAGAAGCTTTTCACTGTGGTTTTCTGGACAGGGGGTGGGGTTGGGATGTGAATATCCAGTGAGATTAGTTTATGGTCTGATCTTACCAGTGAGGGATACACTTCTGGTCTGGAGCATAGAGCCCCCATGTTGGTGATGATCAGGTCCAGTATGTTTTCCCCTCTTGTGGGAGTGGTAACAGGTTGTTCCATAGCATTTGAGTTTATAAATTCTAGGAACCTTTGGGCTAGGGTGTTGGAGCTAGAGTAATGCTCCCAGTCTATGTTTGGGTAGTTGAAGTCGCCCAATATAATGGTGTTTGGAGAGACCTTCATATTTTCCAGTGTTCTCAGGAAGGCCGAGTGGGGTTCCTGGGTTTGGGAGGGTGGTCTGTAGCAGGCTATAAACTGGAAGGCAGTTTTACCTACTGTTAGTTGCAAATAAATAGAACTTGCTGGAGGGACAGGTTCATAACCCAGAGGCTCCCTTCGCTCTGGAATAGAATTCCAGTTCATGTGAGGCAGAGCACCTCACTGAATCTCTTCAAGAAGAATCTCGATAGGTGGATGGGGGATCGTAGGTTTGTCCCAGGGATTACTCCCGTGTCACTATTAGACAGAGGCACAGTAAACTAAACCTTAAAAAGGGTACAGTATACTCAAATCAAGGGGTGGCGTAAGCCATACAGAATCGGGCTAGGCATATAATTGCCCCAGGGCAGATAGCCTAGTATGAACCTATGAACCTATGAACCTATGGATAGTCTCTGATGCTTCTGCTGTGCCACCAACCTGGAGGTTTGAGTATCTTTGACGAATATTGATACTCCCCATCCTTTTGTGGTTCGGTCCAAGTTTTGGGGCTGAAAAGCATGGTATGAGGTATAACCTGGTAGTGCTGGGGTGCTCTCAGGAGCCTAGAACCAGGTTTCTGTTACTGCACAGATATCGATGTTCTCCATGCTAAGGAGAGTTTTGAGTGTGTGCATCTTGAGGTTTAGACTTCAGGCGTTGAGTAGCATTACTCTTAGTTTCTTATCCCTTGTGATACCTATGCAGGTGGGTTTGTCTTTTGAGCCTTGCCTAAAAAAGGCACTATGGGGGTGGCAAGAGCCTTTGCCAATATCCGAAAGCCCAGGGGTGACAGGTGCAAGCCGTCCCTAGCGAAGCATCGTGGCTTGTCGAGCATGTCATCCCAGGCTGACAGGCATTGGATCCCCTTTGAATGACAACAATACTTAAGCCAATTGTTGAAATTGATCATCTTGTCTTCATATTGTGGCATCATTCTTGGTGAGGGTAAGATGCTACTCAAGGTCAGGGTCATACCGGCCTGGGTTACATCTCAGAGAGCTCCTCTATGTCTCTTTTCATGTAGTCCAGGGAGGTACATCTCAGGTCATTCACACCAGCATGGACAATGACTGAGTCATATTTGTACTTGCCTTGGAGTGACCTGAGTGCTTGTGTTATGTGGTGGATCCTAGCACCCGACAGGCAGCTCACCGTTTCCTTCTCCTTGTTCAGCCTGGTGAATGGGACGTCAGTGTGCCTGACGATAGAGTCACCTATTACAAGTGTATCAGGTGTGTTGTTTAGCCTTAAGGGCTGTGACTGTTCGGCACACTGGCTTTGTGAGCTATGTATTGCACGTGTTTTGTTTTGGGGTAGCGGTTGCTTGGGTGTCTGCATTGGAGGTCTCTGCTGCTTAGGCAGATTTTTATTTAGAGCCTCCGAGTATGTTTTTGTGTGTTTATGTGTTTGGTTTGCTGTCGTGGTAGGTCTATGTGAGACTGGAATTGTAGTGAGTGTGGTTTTCTTCTCCTCCTGACTGGTTACGCCAGTACTGAGTTGAGAGAGCTTAGCCTCCAGTTTGGCTATATGGTTGCATCTCTCACATGTGCTGGAATTTGTTGGGAGGAGGAGAGGGTTGTCTGTGTACATGAGGCAGTTGTAACATTGCCTCAAGATTCACAGATTCACCAGCTGGACCGGAGAGGAGATTGACAACTGACCTTTGGACATGCTAGAATAGTATTGGAAATTCCTTTATAATTGAAAAAAAGGGCCAATGGGGACAAGGTACTCAAGGGGAGTTTGTGAGAGTGTAGTGCTTTTAATTTTTTAGTGCTGACTTATATAATTGCTTTAGTGAGCAAGTGCCAGGCTTTAGAGTAGGAATAGGGTGTTTATTATGAGAACTAGATCAGTTCTAAGGGAAAAAGTGAAGAGCAGACTTTGTGGAGCCGAGAATGGTTTAAACCCAATTAAGCGGAGCTGCCCGATGCTGCGCTATGATCAAAATTGCGCAAAGCCACGCCAAAGCGGGTTTTATACAGAGGGACTTGAAAGAGCTAGTGATTGGCCTAAAATGGCCAATAGACTACCAGATTCTTGTGCTGTGAAAACTCCTCCAGGGATAGATAGGCTGCTCTAAGCTCCCCACTGTCACTGGTGAACAAAGAAGCCTCCCTTTATCCAAGAAAGGAAATGGGCAACACAGGAACTTTCCAAAAGTCCAGAATACAGCAAAGCCTGTATTTGGACTACTCTAGGTCAGGACAGATGGGAAACAAGGATAATTTTTTTGTTTTTTTTCTTTTTTGCAACAAACAGGAGGAAAATGCAATAAATATGTAACACAGGCTAGCACACTTGAGTGTGTAGCCTCAACAGGTATATGCAACAAACAGGACAAACTTTAAAAGTGCAGGTGCAAAAATAACTTTAAACAGTTAAAACAGTTCAAGAAGCAGAAATACTTACAGTTTAGCTAGATCGGACAGTCGCCCAGGTAGTAGCAGGAAAAAAAACACTTTTATCAGGTTAGCAGTCACTCTTTTAGTCTCTCTGCTGCTAGCACCACTCTGCAGGACCACGAGGAGCTTGGCTGAGTAGTAACAAGCGCAAAAACCGCGCCAAAGTGGGTTTTATACAGGGGGACTTGAAAGAACTAGAAATTGGCCCAAAACGGCCAATAGACTACCAACGGCCAATATACTGCTCCTAGACCCTGGTTATCTGAGTAATCCTTATTATAATAATTTGCTGTCATCATGTATAATTATTAAGTAAACTAACTAAATCAAGCTATTAATTACATATCATGTAATTACTAACTTCACCTTGCTTTAACTGTTTATGTTTTTGTTACTTCTGTTTTGTCTCATATTGTCTTGCTTGGAGCTTTTCTCCCCGGGCCTCCGCTGTAAATGGACATGTATCCAGTCGGACTATCCCGGTTAACAAATGTAAAATAAAATAAAATAAATAAGATTCTTGTGCTGGGAACACTCCTCCAGGGATAGATAGGCTGCTCTAAGCTCCCCACTGCCACTGGTGAACAAAGAAGCCTCCCTTTATCCATGAAAGGAAATGGGCAACACAGGAACTTTCCAAAAGTCCAGAATACAGCAAAGCCTGTATTTGGACTACTCTAGGTCAGGAAAGATGGGAAACAAGGATCATTTTTTTTGTTTTTTTTTTCTTTTTTGCAACAAACAGCAGGAAAATGCAATAAATATGTAACACAGGCTAGCGCACTTGAGTGTGTAGCCTCAACAGGTAAATGCAACAAACAGGAAAAACTTTAAATTACAAGCGCAAAAGCTGGATTTAAAGCAGGGGGTTAGAAAGAGATAGGAAATGGCCCAAAACAGCCAATAAGCTACAAGTCACTGGGCTGGAACCACTCCTTAAGGGACAGATAGGCTGCTCAGAGCTCCCCACTCTCACTGGTGAACAAAGAAGCTTATGCCTATCCAAATAAGGATATGGGCAACACAGGAACTATGACACAGCCCAGAGATCAGCAGTACCTAAAGACTGAGCTATTCTAGTTCAGTAAAGGCAGGAAACAAGGATTTTTTTTGTTTTTTTTTTTTTTTTTTTTACAAAGTAGCAGAAATTAGGTACAGAAACACAGTAAATGCTTTAATTCGGCTAGCACACTTGAGTGTGTAGCCTACCAGTTAAACTAAGCAAAAACAGACTTTAAAAGTGCAAAAAACTCAGAAATACAGGCAGGAATGCAATAAAACAACTTTGCAGAGCTTATTTAGTTAAAGAAACAGAGAAGTCTATATATATACAGAAAAGCAGCTAAAACACACAAACACTTCAGATGCAGTGCAACCTAGAGCACTTGAGTTGTAGCAATATTAAGGCAATTACAGTTATAATAAATGCTCTGAAATATACTCTATATTTCCAAAATGTTTGAGAAGCACAGTCAGAACACAAGGAGATTCAGGCAAAAAAAAATGTTTTTTTTTTTTTTTTTTTTTTTTTTTAAAGGAAAAAGGAGAAACAGAAGGCCTTATCCAATGTTCTCTCTGTAGTAGGTAGAATGAACTAATGACATTAGACTGGGAGGAGTGTCACAGATCAGATTTACAGTAGGGGCAGGCAACTGCAAAGCCACCAAGTATAACAGCAAGACACCAACTGGGAGAGGGGGGTGGGGACAAAAACAATAGCCTACAGACAGCAAGCACTAGAGAAAGCCACAAATGAAAGTTTTTAAACAGATAAAGATTTGTAAAGATACAGAATGTTTTTAACTGCAAACAAATCAGTTACTTGTGCAGATTAGTTAATAGCAATAAAATACACTCAAAGACTAAAAAGCAGGTAATAAAAGTGCTATATATTAATTGTTAGAAACAATAATCTGTATAAATAATCGGAAAAAAAACCAGGATACTTATATATCTCAGCTAACAGTTGTGGTCAACAACTCTCATCCACTCTGCTCAGTGTGTATAGGTATGCTAGTCTATTTATAGTCTTAAGAAATATCTAGTGTGAATTCCAAAACTGAAGCTACATACATGCAAATGTATTAAAGTGTATGCTTAAAAAATGAAAGCATTTCTTTGCTTGTAAAATGAACACATATATGTGGCATTCATATAACATGGCTGGTAAAATATCAAACAAGTCCAGATTTGTTCATCCCAGAAGCCCAAATCCAAATTTGTCACATTGTGGAAATTCTACTTTTCTCAGAGGTGGTAATTCAGGTAAAACTTTAATGGCAGATTTATCTCATGTTGTGATGTCTGACAAGTGGCGTGCATTTTTTTTTTTTAAGTTGGTTGGTTCTTAAAATATTAATAAAAGTATGGATATTTTAATATGTGCCTAAGTAGCCTAATACAAGTGAATACTTTAAAACAGCACAAGTCCCCTTTGTATTACATTTTTAAATTTCCATAAACTATTTTTTAACTATTATGGAAATACTACCTATTGGTTTGTTGACTGGCCTTGACCATTGAGCTACATGGAATTTTTCGGACTCAGCCTGAGGGACACAATTTGGTTAAGTGAAATGTAGATTGGGGGAATTCATTCCTAGATTACAGGAAACAAGTCACTAACAGCTCATAGACTTACTCCTCTGCGTGAAATGCCAGACAGTCATCTGTGTTGCCAAATATTTCAACTCTTTATAACAAATGCTTGTGGGTGTATGACTTAATCCCAATTATAATACCAAGTCACAATATATCAGAGCCAAAAGACTAAAAAAAGTGCTTTACACAGAAATTAAATTCTAGAATATCAATCCTGTTCATGGGTGGGGGGGGCAACCTGCAAAAATTTTTCTAAATGCTTAAGATCCTGCTACTTTCAAACATACATTTTAAGTCATCCTGTTAATACAAATCTTATGCAGCTTGTTGAAATTATAATGGGTGACTTATAATATAATTCAGTACTATAATATTAGTACTAGGCAATAATATAAAGTGAAGAATAGCTAAAAGCAAAACTACTTTAACTACTTTTAAATCACTGGCATTTCAGGCACACTCCCCCATCCACAATATGTCACCTCTTCTGATAAAACATCCCTGCTCAAAGTTTCACACAATTTTTAAATAAAAGAATATGTTGGGTTTTGCTAGAAAACAAGTACTTCCTGTATCCAAGTCTGGGCATCCCTGAGATAGAATATTTAAGCAACTAGCATGCCAAGGGTGCAAGAGGGCTTGCCCTTTTTCAAATGTGTAGGCTACATTACATCCCTGATCACTGCACATCTTTTCTGCATATACAGAAAGCACTGTAGAAACAAATAAAATATATACATCAAATCACACATCTACAAGAAATTCTAGATATGTGGCTGCATTTCATAACTGCCCTGTAAGAGTTAGCTCATGAAGATGGTATCAGACTCATGTTTTTATACATGATTAAGTAGAGCCACTGGAGTGATCTCTGAGGTGAACTTTCTATTACCCATCCACTCATGAAGATTTCTCTTGAAGAGGGACAGCAAGGTGCTCTGCTTGACATGTATGCAAAGTCTATTCCAGAGTATGGGCAGTCTCTGAGTGAGGAACCTGTTCCTCCAGCATGTTCTGTTGATTATGGTAATGAGGTTGAGGTCTCTGTTGCATGTGGTGTGGAGGGATTGGGATTTCTTTAGATGTAACATTTCTAACAGAGCTGGGTCAGACATGGCTTTGTAAGTCAAGCAGAGATTGCCTCTAAGTAGGCAATATGAGACAGAGAATACCTGGAGTTTTTGAGTCTGTCCATGTAGGACATGTGTTTAATGCCTCTCTTTGAGAGATACTTCTGTGGCCTCTCCAGCTGTTGCAAGTATCTAGTGATAATGGGGCATTATACTCGATGATTGGTCTAATGAGGGAAGAGTAGAGAGAGAGAGAGAGACAATGACCTCTTTTTTCCTGGATGCAAATCCCTTGGTAATGAGATGTGCCACATAGAAGGATTTTCTGACCACAGTGACAATGTGGTGGTCAAAGCAGAGGTTGCTGTCAACCTGCATCCCCAGATCTCTTATAATGCCTTCAGTGTTCAGTGGGCTCCAATTGATGTGGTAATTAGTGGGAATTGAGTTTTTACCAAAGGGGATGACAACACTTTTTTTGGCGTTAAGCTTAAGGCCATGGTTTTGACACCAGTCATTGGTCTCAGTGATGCCTTTCTGTAGAGTGTCTGCATTACTTAAGGAGTTAATAATGGCTCCCAGATTGCAGTCATCTGTGAACTTGGTCAGCCAGAGTCCCTTTGTGTTGACCTCGACTTCTGAGAAGTAGATGCTGAACAGGAGAGGACCCAGGACTGATCCCTGTGGGACTCCACTCGTGACTGGTCGGCAGTCTGACTTGGAGTCCATTACTTCCACACTGTGTGTTCTATCTGTGAGCCAATTTGCAACCCACTTAGTGATATAGGGGTTGATGACTAGTTTGGTGAGTTTATCAATAATTCCTGGGTGAGGAATGGTATCAAAGGCCTTGGCAAGATCAAAGTAGGCTGTATGCACTGCCTTACCTTCATCCACAGCCCTGGTGACTGACTCAAAGAAGTCAACCAGGTTGAGCAGGCATGGTCTCCCTTTCATAAAGCCAAATTGCATGGGGTCTAGAGTTTGGAGATTTCCAATATCTTTGTTAATCAGGTCCATGATGATGCGCTCCATAGCTTTACATATCAGACTCATCAGGCAAATGGGGGGATAATTCCCATGGTCTGTAGTCACTCCCCCTTTATGGAGAGGGAGGATTGTAGCAGGCCTCCATTCAGTAGGGACAAAGCCTGAGATGAGGCTGTGACTGAACAGGTCACATAGATGTGGTGCCAGTTCACTTTGTAGTTCATGTAGAACAGAGCCAGGGATAATATCAGGTCCTATGGAAGCTGTATGCTTGGCCTTGGACAGTGCAGTTTTAACCTGTGCTGCAGTAATACTGGGTGCCTGGCATTCTTCCAGTATTATGATTGATCCTTTGGGGGAGGGGTAAAGTTGGCACTGAATCTGGTGGCCAGTATGTTGGCAATATCTGTTGGCTCAGTATAGGAGGTATCATTGTGCAGTTACTCAGAGCAAATCTGGGTATTGCCATGGAGGTTCTTCATATAGAATGTTTTGTGATTGTTTTTAGTGTCTGCCACAATTCTGCCTTCACAGATGGCTTTGAAGGATTTGATGAGGGATCTCAACTTTTTGTTGAGGCTAATAAGGGAGTTTTTCCAGTCTTGGGACTTCACCTTTATCTGCAACAGTTTCCTTGTTCTGTTGTAGAGTTTATTAATGGCAGGGGACCACCAGATTGGCTTCCTTTTGTTGGAGGAGAGCGTCTTGGTTCTGTTGGGTATGGCTAGTTCCATGCATTTATGTACATGTTCGTACAGTACATTGGTGTATGATTCAGCAGTCATGTAGCTATTTTCCATTAGTATGGGTGCCATGAAGTTAGCCACCTCTGTTTTTAGGAGCCCAAAGTCAGCTTTGCGGAAGTTTTTCAAGGTGGTTACCTTTGCGGAGGGGGGGGGGCAGGGTGAGATGTGGATGTGTGTGTAGTTTATGGTTGGATCTGACCAGGGAGGGATTGATTATTGGTGTAGAGCAACAGTCACCCATGTTAGTAATAACCAGGTCAAGGATGTTGCTTCTTCTAGTGGGGGTCAGAATGAGCTAGTCCAGGGCATTGGAATTAATGAATTCCAGGAAGCATTGGGCCAGTGTATTGGTGCTTGAATAGTTTTCCCTGTTGATGGAGGGGTAGTTGAAGTCTCCTAGTATAAGAGTGTTGGGTTGGACCTTGATAGATTCCAGGGTGCTTAGGAACATGGAGTGAAAGTCTAGGGACATGACTGGGGTCCTATAGGCTATGACCTGGATCGCCGTCTTACCCAATGTTAGTTGTACCTGAAGTATCTCAGATATGTTATGCTGGGCTACTAGTCTAGAGGTGGGCATATCCTTTTGAATATGGAGATACCACTGCCTTTGGAGCTTTGGTCCATATTTCCGGGCTGAAAGGTGTGGAATGAGTTATAGCCTGGTAGCGCAGGGGTGCTTTCTGACACTTTAAAACAGGTCTCCGTTAGAGCCCAAATGTTGATGTTCTCCATTTTGAGGAGTGCTTTGAGTGAGTAATAATATAAATAGTTTGACAGTCTGTAGTGGGCAGTTATTTTCTGTGGTCTGTAGTAGATTTCAACACATAAATACATTTCAGTCACTCAGTCAGACAATAAAACAACAAAATACATGCAGCTGTATTCAAGAAAAAGCAAATTAGATCAGAATAATATTCCTTGTAAACTGTATAATGATTGGCATGCAGTATAGTAACAGAGATCTAACAGTAATAGTTGTTTACCATGGGATATTCACTTCCTTTTCATACATGCACAGAATATTCCAAAAGTTTTCATTCCAGCACTGATTCCTTCAGTGTGTAACACAAACACCCTTTATCTCAGAGATTCCATTAAGATGATTCACATTCCTGTAATTTTCTTTCTAAAAGTTATTATGCCATAGTAGGTAAGTAGTATAGCTACATCTGGGTTACTCTACTGTATTTCAAGCATTATATATGCCTTCATTACCTCATCATAATTTCTGATCCTGTAAAAAAATGTAATTGTATGACTGTCTGTAAATACTTCCTTTATATTGTCTTTTGTTCAGTAACACAATGCTGCCACCTTTTTCTTACTTCATGATTCTTATAAGCATTTAGAAATAATGATTTATCAAATTGCGTACAATGCCCCTTTTGGGATGTACCTTACCAGACACCTGCAGCAACTGGAAAGACCCCAAAAGTACCTCACCAACAGGATCAAAGGGCTCAAACAGATGCCATATGCTGCCCGGTTAAAGAAACTCCAGCTCTACTCAGTGGCATACCGCCTGCTCAGAGGCGATCTGTGCCTGACGTATAAAGTCATGTCCAACCCGGAATTAATAGACATGCTGCACCTCAGAAAATCCAAATCCCATCGAGCTACGCGCTCGAGAGACTTGAACCTCAGCACTGAAATAAATAGGACATGCTGGAGGGACAGATTCATAACCCAGAGGCTCCCTTCACTCTGGAATAAAATCCCAGTCCAGGTTAGGCAGAGTCCCTCATTGACTCTCTTCAAGAGGAATCTTGATGAGTGGATGAGAGATTGTAGGTTTACCCCGGGTATCACTTCTGTGTCACTGTTAGACAGAGGCACAGTATACTAACCTCGAAAAAGGGCATAGCAAAATTAATTTAAAATGGGTGGCGAAAGCCAAACACACTCTGGCTAGGCTTATAAATGCCTTAGGGCAGATAGCCTAGTATGAACCTATGAACCTATGAATATAGCATACTCTTCCTTTGAGAAATTAAAAAAAAAATCTTACTTGGTTTTGTTAGATAAAATCAGTCCTAATTCTGCTTTAAAGCCAGTTTTAATTGAGAAACTGACTGGACACAGTGTTGGGTGAAAAGTAGTTTTTCTCTGCAACTGACTAAATGACCCGTGGTGATGTTGTTGCTGTGATAACCAATTCAGATTTAATTCACATGTATATACTTTAATTTCGACTAGCGTTTTAACTGTCAGCTTTGTCAATAGGAATGAATTCAGTCATACCTTTTAAATGCCTAGATTTTAGCAGAATGTCCAGATTTTTGCCTCATATCTTTTGACCGTTTCTCATATAAGTTGTGGTTTTCTGGCAACTCATTGGGAACTGAAGACACTAAATGAGAGACATTTGAATTTCAGAGTTCATATCCTTCAAAAAAATGCATTTTAATGCAAAGCCTGTTATTCTATCAACATTCTAAGTTTATAAGAGCAACATTTAAAACCTGTCCTTTATTTTAAGCCTTTGTCCCACCATCATTTTGGGGTTTGTCCAGATTTCTTGTACTATGAAGTTATGAGGTATGAACACAATGCCCAAACTGGATTCTGGAGGATGACATGTCCTCCATCCTGAACAATCATGCCAAGCTTTGTAATAAGCAGATACACTGATTGTGGTCTTCAAATGCAGTGTGATGTTTGACACTAATTAAACAGAAATGGGCCAAGCACAATTACCCTGGAATACTTTATTGCTTATGGGCTTTTCTTTTGGCATTTCTCATATAGCAAGTATCATTTGCTTTTGATGTCACTGCTGGTTCCAATCCAGTCACTTTTTCTTGACCTAACTCTAAACTGTTTAATCTTCTTACCCAGATCTGTAGCTAGGTGTTTTGACAACTCTGGCCAATGCCTCCATTGATACATGACCAAAACCAGAATTAAAGACAGGAGCAGGGATGGGGTAGGTCGATCCTGTCAGATTGTGCAGCAAAAAATAAAAGGGGGAAAAAAGGCAGCCAGCTATGTAATAAGAAGCCAAATAGGCAAGCAAGATAGAAAAGACAGCCCCTGTACCAAGATAAGCAGCTGTTATACATACCTACTTTTAAATTTATGCAAACTTGGAAATTCTGCAACAAGCAGCTTCGTAATATAGCTGCATATTACTATTATTACTTTCACACACTGTTTGTCATTATAACATGCAGCTTGGCCTGACAATTTAGATACAGATTAGCAAAGAGTTATTTTACCTCCTTTCTGTAGTTTCGCACACTTCCTTTTATTCAAACATTCAAGGCTAATCATTCTTTTCAGTGCTACAGCCTCCTTCTTGCTCCCATGACAGATTACAGCTACAAGCCATATCAGTCAAACCATCTTAAATGAAACAACTGTATACTAGTATCATGTTAACTCACTAAAGGAGTGCCTTTCTCTCCTCTCTTTCTCTAGAAAGGCAGTTGCTGACAGTTAAAATTCACTACTGCAGTCAAATTGCCTTTAGATATATCAATACACCAACAGCCACAATCTTTTGAAAGTAAACAAATAAAATTTCTGACTTAAAATGTAAGACCGCGGTGGTGCAGCAGTTAGCATTGTCGCCTCACAACAAGAGGTTCTCCCATTCGATTCTCGGTTGGAGCGCCTTCTGTGTGGAGTCTGCATGTCCTCCCTGTGATCGAGTAATGTTAAAGACATGCAGGTAGGTGCATGCGTGAATGGGCATGCCTTCTTTGAAGGTTGGGCATCGGGGTGGCAACTTGGCACCGTAAAAATCCACTGCCACTCATTAGTGGACCGGAGTTCCACTGTGGCAACCCCTAACCGGGAAAAGCCGAAAGACTGTGATCATTAAATATAAAGACAGATATGTAATATAGAGATACAAAAATACGATTTTATTAGACAAATGAAATTTACACCAGCACTGATTATAAGATGTCTAGCTCTGTCCTAAATACTGACTCAACATCACTGTGATCTGTTTCTGAGTTTTAAGACCAGTAAGCAGACGTAAAAATGTACATGAAATATACATCTATTATTTATTTATTTATCAGCTTTTTTTTACTGGGAAAATCTAAGCAGAGACAGGGGGTAGGAAAGCTCCTAATACAGTGGCTATTAGTATGTAATTGCCCTCATTATTTATTTATTTATTTATTTGCAGTTTGTTTTCCAGGATCGTCCACTGGGCCACAAGGAGCCTATTTTCAATGGAGTCCTGGGGAGAAAAGCTCCAGAAAAATGCAAATACATAGTATACATTGCACATATACATTACAGATTATCTCCTAGGAATACAAAGTAAATATGCTAAGAAAAGGTTAATGATAGAATACATCAGTATAGTTCATTAAACAGCGATAAAAAACACTTTTTTTTTACAAAAGTAGCAGCATAGGGTAACTATAGAGTTGTGGAACTATAGGAGGCAGTGATGGAGTATTTAGTTCTAGGGGAGTAGGAAGTGCTATTAGAAGGGTTAGGTAGGATGAGAGCAGGAGTACTTCCATTGTGAAGTTAGGTGTGAGTGCAGCAAGGTTTTAAATGAGGAGAGACGGCTGGTGATGTGGACAGGAGATGGTAGAGAATTCCAGAGGCATGCAAGAGAGAAGGACATTAGGTGATTCCCAGCTGGATGTGCGGGTTTGTGCAGTTTAGTTAGTTTTTGGGAATTAGATCTTAGAAGTCATTCTGGTTCATGCATTTCAAAGGTAGTGGCTAGAGAGGGACAAAGAGAGGGATTGTAAATGAGTTTGTGTGCTTGGATGAGTTGGGCAAAAGTGAGGAGGTTAGGTAGCTCAAGCCAGTTTAGTTGGTGAACAGTATTACAATGGTGAGAAATGGCTCTGTGACCTGCCGCAAATTTTGATATCTTGTTATAGGAAGAGGATAGTTTTGTTTTGAGGGAGGATTGCAGGTTGGTGAGTATAGATGCACCATATAGGAGGAATGGAATGAGATAACTGTTAGCTAGTATGAGCCTGGTGGAAGGAGAAATATAACGATTATGGCAGTATAGCATACCAAGTTTTTTGTGTTTTTTTTATATTTACTTGTAAATGCTTGTCGAATTTTAGTTGATTATTTATGAGTACTCCTAGTAGTTTAGTGTCTGAGACTATTGTTTTTGCTGGTGATTATGAATTAGTGTTTATCTAGGGAGGAAGTTTTGGAGGCGGTGAATAACATAAGTTTAGTTTTGGTTGCATTAAGAGCCAGATGGCTGTCTAGCATCCACTGCTCAGTAGAGGAGAAGGTGCTTTGGGTAAGCTTATTTAGAGTGAGGATAGAAGGGGAGGAGCAGATAATGGTAGAATCATCAGCAATGTTGGATGAGGCTGGAGTTTGGAATGGCTTGGCAGAAGTCATTAATAAATATATTGAATAGTAGGGGGCCTAAAATGGAACCTTGGGAGACATCTGTGGGAGTGTTAAGGAAGGGTGAAGTGGCTTTATTCCATTTGACTGCTTGTTGTCTGGTTGTGAGGTAGCTGGAGAACCACTTGGTACAGGAAGTGGATAGGTTTAGTTCAGAGAGTTTATTAAGAAGCAGGTTGTGGGAAATAGTGTCAAACACCTTGGAGAAGTCAAGGAGAAGGGTGGACATGAAATGGCCAGAATCGCAGGCTTTGTTAATTGTTTCAAGGAAGGAGAGGATGGTAGTGGAGGTGCTATGACCGGGTCTAAATCCATGCTGTGTGAGGGTAAGAAGCTGGTTGTTGATGAGATAGGGTAAGAGTTGTTGGTGGATACATTTTTCAAGAAGCTTAGAAGTTAAGATAGCAATAGGCTGGAAATTTGGAATATCATTATTATTGCCTCCTTTATGTAGAGGAATAATAAAGACTTTCTTCCAGAGCTTGGGGACCTGGCTTTCTGAGATAGACTGATTAATTAGTATGCTGATAGGGAGAGCAATGGCTTCTGTGGCTACTTTTAGGAAGTAGGAGGGAATTTCTTTAGAGGCATTGGACCCAGATTTTAATTTTAGGAGAAATTTTTTATGGTGGCTATAGAGATGGAGAAGGGTGGAGGTTGGGGGCAAGGTATGCTAGGGGAGGAAGGGATGGGTGCAGGCTGAGGAGGGGTTGCAGAGGTGTTGGTGAAAGATGATGTTAGCTTGTTTATGGACTCTACGAAGAAAGAGTTAAATTGGGTGGCTAAGTCCATGTCAGAGGCATCTGAGTTAGGGCAAGGGTTTTTTTTTTCCCAGGTTGAAGACAGGTGAGATTCCTTTCCAAAATAGTTTGGGACTGGTGTTGTGGTTGGTTTGGAGAGTGGAGAAATAGGCTTTGTGGTCTGAGGTAATACGTTTTTTGACTTTATTTTGTAATGTTTTATATTTATTAAGGGTGATAGTGGTTTTATTTTTATGGTAACGTGTCCAGGCTTTCTCACAGAGTTGCATAGTAACTTAGGTGTTTTTGGTTAACCAAGGTACAGGGTCAATTTTTGTACATTTTGTTTTTAGAGAGGCAAAGGAGTTGAGCAGGTTTGTGAAAGAAGAGTTAAAATAGGAGAGAGCATTATCTAGGGGAAGCGTTTTTAATGGGTTCCAGTTTGTGCTTTTTAGTGCATTTGAGAAGGTTTCAGAACTGAAGGTTTTTAGGCAGTGAGTAGAAATATAGGTGTGAGTTAGTTGTATGGAAGAGGGGAAACGGCAGGTAAAAGTGGAGAAGTGGTCATCTAGTGGGTCTGGGAGAATACCACTATTAGAGATATAGTGAGGATGTGATACTAGAATCCAGTCTATTGTACTTCCAGTAATAGAGTTCTTGGAAGGCCTGGTAGTGGAATTGATTAGTTGTATAAAGTTATATAAGTTAATATTGAGTGAGTTAGTGGGAGATTGGATTGTGGCCCAGTTTATGTTCACGTCCCCTGGATTATGGTTTAGTGAGTAATGTTGGTGGAGACCCAGGACAGAATATCTTCAAGGGATGAGATATTATCTCCAGGGGGAATATAGAGAGACAGAGCAAATATGAGTTTATACTTGTTTAGGTGGAGTACGGCTGGTATAATTTCTGCCTTGCCAAATTTGGGAAAGGGTTTGGTGTAGGGGGGTGACTAAGAGGGATGAGTAAAGGAGTGCTACACCACCCCCTTTTTTGTGTTCTGTCATTCTGAATACATAAAAATAAAAGTCCATATAGCACTCCCAAAGATGCATCAACTGGCTTCAACTACCAAGTGAAGAGAAAATGGCTGCTGTGTTAGATTTTGTAGGAAGAATATCATTCAACCTGATGGGGTGTTCTGGGATGAAGCAATACAATGAAATATGAAGTCAGCGCAGTCTTCTTAGCATCCCCTCCCTGGATCAGGACATGGGGTTCGAACTTCCTTCCTTGTTAATGAAAATTTAAACTGTAATCAACAGACTACCTGGAAAGTTGCAGCTACATGAAGTAATGTATTAAGTGAGCAGATGTTGCTAATAAAAGGCATAAAACCCTGTTTGTGCATGGATGTGGCTGTCTCTTCAACATGTTTGCTGTACTTTTACAGTAAAACAATAACCAGTGGCGGCTCATGGCATCAGACTGCAGGACTGCAAACCCCCAGCTGTGTGAAGAAAAAGAAATGATACTTGCACAATAAAATATTTTTTTAATTAAAAAACTGGCTGACTTGCTATAAAAATGAGTTTGACTGACTCGCAAAGTCCCGGAACTCGAACTGCGTATGCTCATTGCTCGGTGAGTTCCATTTTTTTTTCTCTAAACTAAAGTTGGTTGCTGGACTGTCTCAGACTGCTGTAAAGGCAGTCTGGACTATGGAGAGTTCTGCATCAGTGTGTAATGCCCAAAAGTCTGTGTGGTAACAGCACAGTAAAGTGGAAGGGGGCGGACTGCCACGTCCGCAGTCACGTATGTGACGTGAATGGTAGGATGATTATTGATTGGTTCTTGCTCTCTTTCTGAAAAAGACAGCGAGAAACAATGCGGGGAGGCATGTTAGGAGTGAGTAGTCAGCAGAGTTCTGTACTGGAGTATATAGGATTTGAACTATTGCATTTCCATAAGCCACATTAAAAATGTGTTTGCTTTGTGAAATCTTTTGGGAGAGCACTCACCGACAAATATGAGTAAGAGAGAGTGGTTGTTCTTTTAATCTGTGTTTTATTCTGTGAACGGGATTGCTTAGCATTAAAATGTCTTGGTCATTTTTAAGGTAAGGGATTTGTGAAGCATATCTAGGAAAGAGAAATGAACTTAACATTCAGAATTCTAAAACCTGGTACTTAGGTATATTGGAAATGTGTATAGTAGAGAAACTTGTTTGGTGCTCAACTGGGAATTTAAACTTACCTCACAGTCGTAGAACACTGAGCTGCACCGTACATCACTGCATATTGCTAGTTATACTTAATTGGGCGTAGAAATGCTAATTACAATTTTGTGAAATGAGGTATATTATTTTAATAACTGACACGCTTGTATTCTTAGCTTTGCAAATTCATAGTAGGAATGTAATCATTTTGTTCTGGCTGGAAGTTACCTGATAACTTACATTTTTCTGCTAACTGGTATTCTGCCCACAGGCCCTTGGTTGTTGTAGTTACGTTAGGTGAAGGCATTCTGTCCTGGTATATCTGGCACTTTAGCTAGTGCTCTATCGGGCATGCATTGTGTGCCAGGTGTCAGCTGATTCTCTACCCAGGGCAGTACTAATGAAACCAAGTCTGATCAAGGCACTGTACTGGTCCTTATAGCATTCTTATGGCTCTCCTAGCATGTTTTTCTGTCATGTGCTGGCTGGCATGCCACCCAGTACATCTGAGTCTTTGAAATGAACACATATGTCTCATCATGGCAGTCTTTGGTCTACTCAGAACCCTAAGCAGTACACCACCGATCTTTCAACACTGATCCAAGACTCTGCTGGTCCAGATAGTAGTATAAATGGCAGAGATGCTGTGCCTGATACTCTCGCAGTCCACCCAGTGCAGCTGGGCTGGGTATTTGAGATAGATATGTGTGTGGCCAAGGCATTCTGTTCATCTGTCTGTTGGTACTTTACTTTGCACTCTTCTTGCTTCTCCAGTCAGCATGGATTATGTGTCATGTGCAAACTAGCACACACCTAAGTACAGCATTTTTTAGTCTGTGATTCAGATATGTCTGATTAAGCAACTCCACTGTCCAGCTGACATTCCAGCTGGTGCTCTGCTGGCCTACATGGTGCTCAGCACAGATTATTTTCTGGGTCTAAGCTGGCAATCCACTGAGGAAAGTGGATGTCACATCACATTGTAAACACATCCCTTCCAAGCCATTTAACAAGCCTTTAAGAAAAAGGTTCATCCAGAAAGCCACACATGAAATACTTAGGATATTGTAGATTCTTTGTGGATGTCCCGCCACATCAGAAGCAAGTGGCATGGAAGGAGTTACCAAGCCATTATCAAAAAGGCCATCCAGGAGGCCACACATAACTGAAAGACTTAGGATTGTATATATTCTTTATGAAGCTAGAATAAAATAAAGGACCTCTGGTCCATACTGGATCTTGACAGATTAAACACTTTTAT
This sequence comes from Protopterus annectens, assembly GCF_019279795.1. Taxonomy (NCBI): domain Eukaryota; kingdom Metazoa; phylum Chordata; order Ceratodontiformes; family Protopteridae; genus Protopterus; species Protopterus annectens. The sequence continues at coordinate 283,928,259 of NC_056742.1, read as the reverse complement.
CCCAAAAGAAACCTTTCAAATGGTCATGGTACAGTTTGTCTTTGTCTGTGACAAAGGTCTGAATGTGCTCTTTGGGACTCCAGGGTGTCTACCTCGATATCAACATCACCAGATATTCACAGCAGTTCCAGTGGAGTAGAGAGAGAGAGAGTTCTAATTACAACACAGATAACATGATTTTGAGTGGCAGCTCAGGTGCTTGATGTAGCTGGTGGGGTGGATGGATGACTGAGCTAATCACAAATGGTGGCAACCCTTCGGAAGAAGGAGATGAGCACATAAATTGAGGACGGGAGTATGGTATACCAAACTGTTGGTGGATGATAAATTTCATTGGGTAAGTGCACATGACTGTACATTTGCACAAGGAAGGACATTGTGACCCCCGCGGTAATGCAGATCTCATGTTCTTCCCATTAAATGGAGGGGTTACTTGTCAGGCAGCAGGTATTTTTTGGATAAGAAATATTTTTACCATTGGGGGCAATCGGCATCACAGAGATTGCTACTTTCAGCATGTTACTTGGTTCTTTTGTAAAGTTGAATACAAATTATAATTAGAACTGCAGTGCAATGAGAAGAGGTTTGAGTTGAGTGTTGCTGCTTTTTTTTTTTTTTTTTACTTGATTTTGACTGGTATTCCAGTAATGTATTTAAAAAGTAATTTATTTTTTCATGCCTCACAACCTTTTTGTTTCCATCTAGATATTAAGTAAGCTGTCATGTAGCCAATGCATTGAAATATTTTTTTTCGTCTCCACTTCATTTTGTCTTGACTGGACTCTCATAATGACGGTTTGGCACTCAGGGCAGTGTATTTAATTAAAGTCCTAGTTTTTGTGGTTTTGAGTATAGCTCCACCCCTTTCTATTTGACCACACTCCTTCCCATTGGCCCCACCCATTCCGCTATCTCCTGCAGCCCCCCTTTGATTTGAAGTCACCAGCCGCAACTTTTTTCACATAGATTTTTCACATAATTTATATTTTATATTTTGCTGCATCTTTACAAGAAAAAATGTAAGTTTTCTTTTTAATTCAGCTTTTATACATTTCTCAGTCTTGAAGGATTTTCACAGATGAAACATTTTTGTATCGGTTTTCTCAACCACCTTGAGAACATTTGAATTTTTTCTTCATTTATTGTTTAGTCAAGGTTCCAGACATCTATTTGTCAACATCTATATCTTTCCATGTTAGTAGTCTGGCTTATTGGACCTTTGTAAGCAGAGTAACAGTTGTTTTGTTGCTCAATTCTGTGGTTTAAAGGTATGTATCCCTGGCTATGACACAGATGACCTGAGACCACAGGAAGGGGCATTTTTTCACTCTTGGATAGGTTTCTGCCCATGATCTAACATGTCCACAGTGATGAGGATGGTACCATAATTTTAAGACAGATTGTTGTGAAAATGAAATCACTGAAGACAGACTAAGTAACTGATGTTGTTTGTGGTGATCTGTATGATGTTAATATCTTCACCTAGTTTAAGGCATTCAAAAAATCCACCATAAGCAGGACTGCAGGACAGCATATATATCAGTACTGGTGCTCTGCTTTTAGCTACCTCCTCTTCTCAACCTGCCACTGATGTGATCCCAGCCCAGGTGGGGGGGGGGGGGGGGGTAGTACTGGAGACACAGAAGCTAATATATAAGAGTAGCTGATTTTCAGCTGGTGGGTGCACAAACAGGACAAAAAATGGTTCTTTGATTCTTATGTTGTACAACATTTTTAGATTTTTTTCCCTGCCCTCCCAGTGTAGTCACCCCTTGCCGAATCCCATATTCTATAATGCGAACATATGAAGAGCATATTTTGTCTGTTCCTTTTTTCCTAACAATCCCTCTCACTGTGGCTGCCTTGGCCTGCAAGATAAGCTTTTGCTGCTTTTCTTAGGGAGCCTGATAAGCCCTTTTCTCATTCTGCCCCCCAGCTTTCATTCTTCCATAGGCCTTCCTATTTTAATTAATGGCATGTTATACAGTCAGGCAAGTTATCTCCTTATCCCACACATCCTTCATCTATTGATGGATAGTTCTAGTCCATTCCTCATTCCTTTCATAATGCAGTCTCCTGGTCCCTTAACACTCTTGTATTATTTGTCAGTGTGTTTCCTAACAAGTCTAAAGTCTACATCCCTGCAATACTTGATAAACACTGTGCATAATCCAGTATCAGTCCAGTGAAGGTAAGTCACATAATGTTATGATCAGTTCCACTTATGGCTCTCTTACCTCAAATGGGTTCAGTATTAATACATCAGTTAAAACTTGACCATGGACATTCCCTTTACATGTTTTGGATCTCACTCACTAATTGAAATTATCTTCAATATCGGCTTCTCTTTCTGTCCTAATCCTAGGCACAGACTCATCCCTGTTTATAGCTGGAATGTTAAAGATTCCATGAGTATGGTTCTTCTGCTCTTTTGACCAAACACTAATTCTGCTTCTGAGCCTGTCATCAACATCACAGTCTCTAATACTGTAAGTACCTAATGGAGATACCCTTTTCCCCCTCAGTTTGTTTTCCCTTTCTTTTAGGTTTATACTAAGCTTATGGCAAAAGACCACCAAGAAGCTTGGACAGGACACCCTCTGCTTTTGGAAGTATATTAGCTACCCTAGTAAGAATATTTTTCTCACATACCCAGGCATACATTTATGATTCTCCATTTAGTTTTCAAGTATTGCATTCAATTCAGATAGTGTTTTCCTTTTACCGGGATATACAGAGGGAGTTTATTACAAAGGTAGGGAATGTGTTCTGTTACAAATCTGTCACACCAGTCTTTGGCATGAGTGCTAGACAGACTTGCTGGTTCTTTGAAATTGGAAGAAGTCAAACATGGTATGGACTTTCAGCACTTGAAAGACAAATATAAATGCTCCCTTAGGAGTCTATATAACACAGGGTAGCAAGGCAGAGATTTTAGTCTTTCAGCATATTTTAGATTATGTAGTCCAGAAAATCTTCTTAGTTATAAACCTCTGTGATCGTTCAGTTTGGTCAAAATGCTTTGTTAGGCTCATTCCAAAAGAGGCAGTGTATTTAAGGATAGGTCTAATAAAGGAAAAATTCAGGGGACCAAGACTGTCCGGGGCATAGAAAATGTATCCCTACAGATCATCATAACAGAGAGGAGGTCCTAACCACAAACAAGACATGATGACCAAAAGTAAGTTTCCTATCAACAGAAGTCTCCAAGTCCCACATAATTTTATCTGTTTTGAAAGGGACACCAGCAATGTGGCAAAAGGAGGAGGAGGTGTTTTTTTTTTTCCCCAGAGTTAACTGTATTGCATTGTTTGGCATTTTAGGTGAGCCAATAACTGAAACAACAAGCATTAATCTGGCACAGGCCTTGTTAGAATAACCAAGTGTCTGACAACAACTTGGCAGTTCCATCCAGATTGAAGTCATCTGCAAACTTAATTAGCCACAATCCCTTTATGCCTGAGACCACTTAACATTATGTGACCATTTAACATCTGGAAGACTAGGACAGAGCCCTGTGTATGGCTGTTGGTGACACTCTTCTGGCTAGAGGAGGTACCTCCTTTCCAAACAGTGTAGGCTGTGCCGATTGTCTTTCCAGCAGACAACAAATAGTATTAAGGTAAGTTGAGTTTATCTATGATACCAACATGTGGGATAGTGTCAAATTCCTTGCTGAGGTCAAGGTACAAAGCACAGGTTCATAGGTGTTTAGTAGGCTAATGGCCAAAAGGGCCTTTTTAAGCTTAGTCAGGCAAGTCTCTGACAAGTTCTGATACCCTTGATAAGTGTAAGCATGGGCCTGGGAGATGAACCATTTACAGGTTACCTGTGTTTATTACAAACATAGGTGCCAAACCAGGGATGAATTTCCAGTTTCCCATCCAATTGTGCAAGTTGCACTTAAATTGGATTAGGGAGTAACTCTGCTTCACATGGATGAGGAGCCTGTTCCACAGACAGGGTAGTCTCTGTGATACATGCCTATCTCTCCGTCAGGTCCTATTTATATCACATGGAAGATTTAAGTCTTTAGAATGGGTAATTCTGGTGCTGTTTGTTTTGTGGCTATGCAGGAGGTCCATCAGAGTGGGGTCTGACAATGCCCTGTATGCCAGGCATAGATCTCCCCTCAAAAGGCTGTAGGAGACAGAATACAGGGATTGAACCTTAAGACGGTCTGCATAGGACATTTTATTTATGCCCTGTATTCTTTTAGTGAGTAATTGCTGTAGTCGTTCCAATTGTTGGATATGCCTGGTTAGGTACATACCAAAGGGGGCATTGTACTCAATGATAGGTCTGATGAATGCCGAATGCAGTAGAACAATGACTTCCTTGGACTTAGATGCCATACCTTTGTTTATAAGTTGCGCAACACAGAAGGATTTCCTCACACTGGATGGTCAAAGGCTAGATTAGTATCTATTTGTGTCCCTAAGTCCCTGACTACTGGGTGAACTCTAAGGTGCGTGTTGTCAATATGATAGCTACAAGGGATAGATGACTTCCCAAAGGATACTATTATGCATTTCTTGGCATTTAGTTTTAGTCCATGGCTCTGACACCAGTTGTTAGTCTGAGTCAGCCCCTCCTGGAGAACATTTGTGTCAGTGTGAGATTCAATGACAGCTCCTAATTTGCAATTATCTGCATATTTAGTCAGTCAGAGACCACTGACATTGGCCTTGACTTCTGAGAAGTGAATGCCAAAAAGGAGCGGTCCAAGGACTGATCCTTGAAGAACTCCACTTGTGACTGGCCTTTTTATAGGGGTGATCTCCCCAGTTCTAACTTCCTGGGTTCTATCTGTAACCCAGTTGGCTATCCACCGGGTGACATACGGGTTTGTACTTACCCTCTAATTTTTGTCAACAATGCCCAAGTTGGGTATTGTGTCAAATGCCATAGCCAGGTCAAGTTAGGCAGTGTGAACAATTTTACCCTCCTCCATTGCTTTGGTGACCTTCTCAAAGAAGTTCACCATGTTGAGTAGGCATGATCTGCCCTTGACAAAACCAAACTGGATTGGGTCCAGTGTCTAGAGATTTACTATATCTCTGTTGATCATCTCCATGAAAATTCTTAACATGGCTTTACATATAAGACTAGTAAGACTTATGGGTCTGTAGTTTCCATGGTCTGTAGTTGGCCCATCTTTATGCAGAGTCATGACTGTTGCCTTTCTCCATTTGTGAGACATGAAGCCTGTTTGGAGGCTACAATTAAATAGTAATTTCAGAGGCCCTGATAGGTCATGTTTCATGCTATTTAGAAGGCATCCTGGTATATTGTCTGGGCCAATGCAGTGTTCTTGGCCTTAGAGAGAGAGCATTAAGGACCTGTTCCCTAATGATAGTGGGGGTGTTATATTTGATGATATTTGCGAAGGGGAAGGTTGAGGGGGAGAGAGGGGTAAAGATGGAGCCAAATTTATCAACCAGGAGATTTACTATATCTTCTGGCTCAGTATAGTTTGCTCCATTTACAATGAGCTCTGCACACAACTGTGTATTGCCTTTGAGGCTGCGGACATAGCTAAATAATGCTTTGTGGTTGCCCTTGGCCTGGGAGGCCAAACTTACCTCAGTTTGGCTTTGGTAGACTTTATTTCTCCTCTGAGTTGTTTGCTTAGTTTGTTGAGAGATCTTTTATCCTGCTGGGAGCTGCACGTCCTAATTTTTGCCATGATTGTCTTCCTCCTGTTATACAGTCTATTGATTTTCTGATTCCTCCAGGATGGCTTGTTTTTTTGAGTTAGTTCTGTACTTTTTCCTGGTGGGTACATCTGCCTCTATACAGCTGTTAATGTGCTTGTACAGGGTTTCTGTGAACACTTCTGCATAGGCAGCAGTGTTCACATGATTTATGGGGCCTTGAAATATTGCCAGGTTCTCACTTAGTACCAGGAGGTTAGCCTTAGAATAGTTCCTGAATATTCCAGGTTTAGTTGAGGGTCCAGGTTTTATTTTTATTTCAAAGGAGACAATTTTCTGGTCTGACCTTAACAGGGAAGGCATTACAGTAGGGGGTGTGCAGCACTCTCCCATATTAGTGAAGACCAGATCCAGTATGGTTGCACCTCTGGTTGGTGTATTGAATATTTGGTCCAGGGAGTTTGTGTTTACAAAATCTAGGAATCTCTGTGCATGTATGTTTGGTGTTGTATAGAATTCCCAGTTAATAGAGAGGTAATTAAATTCACAAGTGAATATGGTATTGAGTTGGATGATTAGTGTTTCTAATAAGTTTAAATACATGGCATGGGATTCCTGGGTCATGGAGGGGGACCTATAGCTTCTAAGGAAGTGGTATTGGATTTTTCCTATGGTGATTTGAACATGGAGCAGCTCAAGAGCATTGTCCTGTCAGACCAGCCTTGAAGTATATTTATTTTTAATGTAAACAGAGACACCTCCACCGTTAGTTCCTGCCTGTGAAGTAGCTGGCCTAAATATCTAGAAGGCATTATAACCTTGCACTGTTGATGTGCTCTCCATGGGCTTTAAACCATGCTCAGTGACCACACAGACATCATCATTCTCTAGGATAAAGAGAGCTTCTGGGGAGTGGAGTTTTCATTTAGACTCCTAGCATTGAGCAGTAAAACCTTTAGATTTTCTTGGTGTTGATTTGTTATGTCAGAAATACTTTCAGTTTAGCATTGTGTAAAAAAGGCACTATGGGGAAGACAATGTTTTAGCTAATATACAAAAGCCTAGATGGAAGAGATGCAGATCATCCCTGGCAAAGCATTGCGGTCTGTTGACCATCTCCTTCCATGCTGACAAATATTGCACCCCCTTAGAATGACACCAGAAACTAAGCCAATTGTTAAAGTCAGTCTTTTGTTCATACTGTTGGATCATGCTTGGAGAAGGTAAAATGCTGTTCAGTGCTGGGTTCATATCAGGCTTTGACACATTCTGAGAGCTCCATGCTGTATTTCTTCATATAGTCTAGGGAGGTACATCTCAGGTCATTTACTCCCACATGGACTATGACTGAGTCATATTGGTAATTGTGGTCCAATGATCTGAGCGCATGTGGATTGTGGAGGATCCTAGCTACTGATAAGCAACTGAACGTGACTTTATCCTTACTCAGCCTGGTGAGAGGGACATCAGTGTGTCTCACAATGGAGTCTCCAATGACTATAAAGTTGGAGTGTATAGTGGCTTGCCTTATGGGCTTTGAGGTATAGGCTCCATGAGATGTAGTAGCTCTATGTGTTGATGTGGGTGTTGTTTTGAAAGAGTGCATTTAGGGCTGCTGAGGGTATTTGTTATGTGTACGTCATCTAGGAATTCTTTGTGGTTTAGGAAGGTTACATTTAATTGCCTCAGCATATGTGGGTTGGTATGTCTGTTTAGAATTGTGCGTGATGAGTGCAGCGTCTGTACTACCTGACAACCTTATTGACATTAGGAGTACTTTTATGTGAGAGCTTTGCCTCCAGTGACATTGTGTAAATACATCTCTCACATACCATATCAGTTTGTTTGAGAATGAATTGGTTGCCAGTAAACATGAGGTGATTTCTGCATTGACTTGGGATGCCCCTATCCACCAAGCTGGCAATGGAGACAGTTGGAAAGTTCATATCTATGGCCTAGACCCTTTTTATTGATTAGACAGTTTGAGTGAGAATATCAGAAACTGTCAGAAGTATCTGGTTTGCAATTATGTGGACAGTGCTTGTCACTGCAAACTAGTTACCCTATGTAAGAACAAAGCACAGCACTGCAGGAACTGAATACCCTCCTGTAGAAAATACAAGCAAATTCTAAACAAACAATAGCAGGGTTACCATGGCAAAAAGCATAAAACTATTTACTGCACACAGGATAAGCACGTTCAGAAAATAGTTTCTTTCATCAGATCCAACTTATTAACATATACATTCATTTAAGTACTCATTTCAAAATAACAAACCAATCAGAAAACTCAAAATACTAAAAATAGCCAATGTCACTTCTTGAAAACCACTTAAACACCTCCAACTAGAACTAGCTGTTCAATATTTCAGTGACACCTACCTTAGCATACTTAATAACCTTGCTCCCACTAGAAAAGTATGCCTGAGAGCAAAGCAACTACCTTGGCTATCGAGTGACACCAAACTACTCCTTAAATGTAGAGATAGAGCTTGGTCAACCTACCAGATTACCAAAGATGCATCCAACCTCTTAGCACATAACTTCAGAATTTAGCTAAGAAACAAATCAAAAAGAACAAACAAACCTACTTCCAAACCAGTCAACAAAAGCACCTAAACAATCTGGCCGAGCATCATCTACCTTCTTAGCCCCAGTCATATCCCAACCCCAGCCCCTATCACTTCCAACAACACCGATCCTACAGCTACTCAATTCAACTCCCACTTTATCAAGTCCATAACCACCTTACTGGGCTCCCAGAACATCCAACCTCTTACCATTCCCACTACTACCCCAGACAGCCCAAACCCCTTCACTTTTCATACCATTCCAACTAGCTACATAAAAAAACTCCTAACCAAGCTAAAACCCTACTGTCTAGCAGCTGACTAACTCCCTAACAAATTTCTAAAGATTGCTGCACCTTCTATCACCTATCCCATATCCATCTTGATCAATCATTCCATTACGGAGCAATACATCCCTCTTCTCTGGAAAGTTTCCCACATCATTCCCCTCCTCAAAGGTGGACCCTCCAGGGAACTAACTAACTACCGTCCCATAGCCATCCTCTCTCCACTCACAGAAATCTTAGAAAAATGCATGCACAATCAGCTCTTTCACCACCTCCTTAGTCACAACCTGCGATCTAGCTCCCAACACAGCTATCAACCTAAACATAGTACTAGCACTTCCATCTTTCCTGATATGTCCAATGCCTTTGACACTGTTTCTCATCTACTACTTCTAGACAAACTTGCATCCCATGGCCTCACCACTGCATCCTAACCTGGTTTCATAATTATCTTTCCTATCGTCAGCAAGCAACCAAATGGGCAAAAAGTCTTTCCCCCAGTACTCCCCATTTCAGTGGGTGAACCCCAAGGTTTCATCCTTGGACCCCTCCTTTTTCCCATATTTGGAAACAACCTCAGCTCAGCAACTCAGCTGGAACACATTGTCCAGTGCGCTGACAATTCCACATTTATAGGGTCAGCCCTCTCAACACAAGAACTTCAAATAAACATGCAAAACTCCTTTCATGACAGAAAAACACCTCTCTGAACATCAGTCCATTCTTAACCCAAACAAGACTAAGATGATTATAGTCTTCAGAAACAAAATATCCAAACCTAGTCAGTCCCCTCTCTCAATCCTGTATTCTAACAGAACCAAAATTGAACCCACTAATCACACCAAACTTCTAGGCATCACAATTGACGAGACTCTAAAATTTGACAAGCATATTTCTCTAACTATCAAAAACATTCATGCCAAACTTGGAACCCTGTATAGAGCTAAACCATACCTTACTTGGAATGCCAGATTAGCCACTGCTCGTACACATCTGCTTTACACCCTCCTATATGGATCTCACATATTCACAAACCTACATAAGACTGAATGCAATAACCTAGAATCCTGCTACAACAAAATAGCCAAGTTTGCCACCAATCAGACATGCAGGACTCACAACTGCACTGCCCTCTCCCAACTCAATTGGCTAGAACTCCCTAATCTTTTATCCCTCAACTAAATGGCCACGGCCCACAAAATTATATACCAACCCAGCAACTGCCCCACTCTCTCTAACCTTGTCCAACCCAATACTAATACCCGTTCCCTCAGATCTTCCACCAAGCTTATGCTAAAGGTATCCCACACCCACAATTACCATGGCAACTCCCTTTACTCCCACAAAATTGCCAAATTATGGAATACCCTTCCACAACCCATCACACAAAATCCTAACCACCATGAATGTAAACAACCCCTAAAGAACTACCTAGCCAAACACTGGATCTTTTCCTGCTATCCACCAGGCTAATTTCTTTCTACCTCCCTGTACCTTACCTTAACCTTTACTCTGACCTGCTACACTACACTCCCTCCATCTCTATGCTATCTCTGCTGACTCATATTGTACTGACATCTGAAATAGCAATTAACTCCCTGTCATTATCTCACTGTTAATATACATACAGTACATACTGTCTCTGAATTTATACTGTACACACTAGTCTTTGTGCTTTATATTTCTGTATAAGTTTAATAATGACTTGTCATTCCACGAGAGACTCTGTATACTGTTTACACTGTTTACATTATAAACTAACTACTGTATTATAAAAGCACTATTATTGCTGTATGCTTTTATTACTGTATGTGGAGCTCTTCTCCTTGGGCCTCCGCTGAAAATAGGCTCCTGACCCAGTCGGACACAACCCTGTTAACAAATGTAATAAATAAATAATGAATGAATGAAGGGGAGTGATTTCACAAAATGATAATTATGCAGTTTGTTTATGTCAGCAGACCACTAGGATGGTTCACTTTTAAATTTGCCACCATATATGGTTTTAGAAGGTAGTTGCCAGGTCAATACATTAGGGGCATAAAATCATCAGTAAAGCCGGCTGCCAAACTAGGGTAAACCAGAGAGTTGGCATGGATAGAGTTAAGGATTTCATTGTAACAACTGTATTAAATTTACATTTCTGAAGTCTCTAACAAGGGCGGCATTGGTTATTGAATGAATGGAAGTTCTGAAGCTAGAGGTAACCAGATTATGGTCAGACTTTACTAATGAAGGATTGACCATGGGAGAGTAGGTGACAGGAGCCAAGTGTGTGAGTACCAAGTAAAGAATAGCTGCACCACAATGGGTTTTATTTATCTAGCTATTTATTTATTTATTTATTTATTGATTTATTTAATGTTTTAAGGGAATCTGATATGAGAAATATTTGTTCAGATAATCCAAGAATTGCTAAGCATACCCAATCCTGGAGGTGTATGTGCTCCAATCAATAAAAGGATAGCGAAAGTCACCAATAATTAAAGAACCTTTTCTTATGGGGATATCTTCTGAAAATGCCAGCAATTTATCATTGTTATCTAGTGCCATGGAGGGTGATTGTCTGCTGTGAGTTAGACATTTGATTTTCCCCTAAGGTGAGCTGATGTTTAATAACTCATGGTATCTGGGAAACATTTTTGAAGGGATTTTATTCATGATGAATGCAAAGACTACGCTGCGGTCACAAAATCCAGCCAGAAAATGGGTGCTCTCTAGGATTTGAACCATGGCTTGCTAACAGCATATACGTGGATGCATTCCACATGCAGAACTACCTTGGGTTCAAGCAGTTTATTGACTCCTAGCGTTGAATAGAGTCACTCTGATATTATCAAGTTTGAGAATTGTGGTGGTTATAAATGTTAGGATGTTCATTAGATGAACTCTGCCTAAAAAGACACAATGAAGACATCAAAGCTTTAGCCGCCATACAGAAGTCCTTGAATGAGAGATGCAGACCATATTGTGTAATTACCTTTGCCAACGTGCACTACTCTTTGCATTGCATTGTTGTTTGTGTTAGCCATTGTGTTCAAATATTTCTTTGCATTATTTGTGGCTTTCTGAATACTTTGTTTTCCTGGGTTGTGACTAAAAATGATTTCTACAGCTGTGGATAATTATGGTAAAGTTTTTCTGGGTATGCTGTTTCTAGAGTTTGATAATGAGAGAGATACAGAATGAGACAGGAACAGATACTATTCTACAAAGGAGGAAATACTGCACTAGCAACATTTGTTATACATTTATAAAAAGGATTATGGTGTGAATACATTGAGGATAAGAAAAATATAAGTGTGTCAGAAAGTGTTCACTAAAAGGCAAATTATTAATCACACTTAAAGAACTTTAAAAGAAAATACTGAACTAGCCCATAAAGTTGGTTACTAAGAAAACCAAGACAGAGTTTAGGGGAAAAAGCACTTGTTTACTAACATGGATAAACTCATAAAAATAAAGATTAAAGGATTGTCTCTCCTGCCAAATCAATAGCCAGCAAAGTAAGTCTTTTTCCACTGAACTATTAGTACTTGTGTAAGAGCCACAGACTAACCTAAGTATTGACTTTTATGGGCCTTTGTACAATCGCATAACCTACTAGTTCCTGTGGATGATTATTCAAGTTGTCCTAACATTTAAACAGTATCATGTACAACTTCATACATTATAAATGAGTCTGGTAGTGGAGATGATATTCTTAACTCAGCAACGTGGAATGCCACACCTCTTGCAGCCTTCTCATCCTTACATTCCACAACATTTTCTAACAAATCATCTAAAAAAGCATAAGATAACCAAATGTAAATATTTCCTGAAGAATAAAGAGTATTAAAACTTCACAGATACCAATGTTATCAGAAAGAAGTATTCTTTAGAGTGATAATAGTCAGTGTATTCATGGTCTTTCCATAAATACTATGATATATTGTAATTCACACAAAACCAGAATGATATTTGTCGCTAAATTTTCACAAACAAATTGTTATATCTTGGAACATGCAAGACCTGGACATATACTGGTAGAACACATTTGTTAACAAGATGTAAGCATAACAACAGGAAATTCTGCTCTGAGTACAATGTGCTTTGAGATATTTATAGACCTATCAAAACATATCCTTAATTGTATAACTAGCATATATTAATAACACTTAATATCTTTCAAGATGGGCAAAGTACAGTGTGGATATCAGCAAGTTTTCTTCAACAACATCTAAGTTTTCTCCTGATGTGATGCAATAGTTTGTAAGTCATTTGATTTTTGAAGTTTTTTAAGTACATTGGACATATTGCTTATTTTCACAATTACTAGCAAATGACTGTCAACATCTCCACTCTTGTTTGATATAAATGAACATTGACCATGAATTTTTCTTTCTCACACCATGGCATTACACACTGTACCCCTGAATAGCATGCAGGTCTCTCAGTTATGAAAATATGAACATAAATATGAAAATATGAATAATAAGTGGCAAACAGTGATTAGTTACTCGGCTGCAGAGCATTGTAGATTAACAGTCTTAGTGTCATTTTGTTAATAAGTCCTTCCCCTTTGTAATACTGTCTATTCCTAACTGGTAAGTTGCTTAGTTAAAGAAACCATACCCAAACAAAGGTCTGGACTTAATAAGGAGCTATGATTGTGAGCAGGGAAATATGAAAAACAGGCACCATAGGTGTGAATGAGTCACTGAATGTGGAATGTTGCCAGTAAAATAGCAACTCAGGTGAAAGTCTGTATAGTAGGCATCTGACAGAAGTTCACAGAGTGCTGCCAGAAAATGTTATCCCTTAATAACACTATCTGCACAGCTGTTACCTGAGATAGTTGTGATATTTTCTTTTCTTGTCAGGACATGTAAACAAAAACAAAGAAAATGAGCTATTGAATCCACACAAATCTTGCTTATGTTAACTGGGGAATCAGAGGTCACAATGTATAGCACACTATGTTGTCTGAAAAAATGTTCTTCTTGCTTGTAGCAAGCAGGTAAATGGTTTGCATAAACCTCTTGTTCAGATGTTGAATAAAAACTGACATAAATTTAATAGGTTGACCTCTATTTCGCTATTCGTTTCTTGTAATTAAATTACTCTAGTCCTTCAAGTGGAAGTACTGAATGTCACAACTGTTGATAACAACTGCTTTTCAGTCATGGTTGTGTTCGCAAATATCTGTGGGCCTTGTAAGGATCTTTGATTACATCTGCAGAGAGTTCTGACTGTGAGACCACTGATAGTTTTCTTTTTGCAACTTTAAGCACATCTTTCTTCCCCTAATTGTTTTTGTTATTTGCACAATACAATGATATAATTTTTACAGCAGGGTCATTATCATGTTTGATCTGTCTAACCATGTTATTTTCCTGAGCATCTTTTCCTTACTCAATAGTACAGATACACTTCTACATACGATAGTCACTGAAATAATGACTGAAGTATCAATGCTATAACTGTATGGACAGCAACTGCTGTTCCTTAGAAAAAGGTCAAGGAAGATGTTATTTTAACCAAGGCATGTAGGTGCAGCAGATTTTTTAAGTGGCCATTGTGTATTCTGTCTTTTCTTAGTACGTCAGTTATATTGCTTGTGAAAGACCTACAACATTTGATAGTCTGTGACTGATTCTGTGCTTATATTGCTGTTGCACCAACAAGTATAGCCACTAACACTAGAACATGTTTTAAGGGGTATTATACAATGAGAGGCCATTAACATTCAAAGACATGCATGCTAATTGGTCAGCCCAACCAGTGTGCCCATTGTAAATCAAGAGTATACCAATAGAAAAAGTCTGAATGCCCAAAGCTTCTTCTATTAGTATATGCTATGGCTTTCCAGTTTTATTGAGCTAAGAGGTCGAGTGGTATGTATGGATGGCAGAGAAAATACAAGGAAAATCAGCTATGCTACACAAAACTAAATAAATATACCTGATTTTCCTTGTATTTCTGCCCTCTCTCTCTTGTACCGCTGAACAGTCTGGATTTCAAACTTTTTTTTTTTTTTGGAAAAAAAAAAGAAGCAATGGAGATCTTCCTTTCTCTGTTGCTTCGTCTCTAAAGCACTGATGTACTGTGTAAGCATGGGAATGTAAGTCCCATAAGCATGAGCCGTACATCAAGAAAGCAGTAGAATACAGACAAAAAGAGGAAGAACACCACAGCATCATTATACAAAGACATTATTTAAGAAAAGTAAGTCATTTCTTAAATAATACCACTGTGTAATAGCAATAACCAACCCCTAGGTGTGATATATTATAGCAATAACCCACGCCTGGGTGTGGGTAATGCTAAATTTACCCACGGTCGGCGTGGTTTGGTCCCGAGGGCGAAGCCCGAGGGACCAAACAAAGCCAACCGTGGGTAAATTTAGCATTACCCACACCCAGAAGTGGGTTATTGCTATTATACCATGACATTATTTAAGAAAAGAAACTATCACTTTTCTTAAATAATGGCATAGTATAATGCCTGTTTACTGCCCTTCCGCAGATGTCTGGCATCGCGACAGTTCTGATGTACTGCGGCGCCTGCGCAGTACATCAGAGTGTGAGCAAAAAGCGGAGAAAGCAAGATCTCCGTTGCATTTTTAGTGTTGCTATGTTAAATGAGTTTAACATGGCGAGACAGTTTAAAATAAGCAACGGATATCTCCGTTGCTTATTTTAAAACTGTCTCGCTATGTTAAACTCATTTAACATAGCGAACATAAAAAGCAACGGAGATCTTGCTTTCTCCGTTGCTTAAACACTGCCTCGCTATGTTAAATGGGTTTAACATGGCGAGACAGCTTTAAAATAAGCAACGGAGATCTCCGTTGCTTATTTTAAAGCTGTCGCTATGTTAAACCCATTTAACATAGCGAACATGTTTTAAAACGAGTTATACTAATGGAAAAAGTCCGGGCGACGGACCTTTTCCATTAGTATAACTTCGATTTACAACGGGCACGCTGGCCAATCAGCGTGCGTTTTGGGGATCATGGTATAATATAGCAATAACCGCCTGGGTGTGGGTAATGCTAATTACCACGGTTGGCGTGGTTTGGTCCCAGGTGAAGCCCGGGACCAAACAAAGCCAACCGTGGGTAAATTTAGCATTACCCACACCCAGAAGTGGTTATTGCTATTATATGACATTATTTAAGAAAAGAAACTATTACTTTTCTTAAATAATGGCATAGTATAATGCCTGTTTACTGCCCTTCCGCAGATGTCTGGCATCCGCGGCAGTTCTGGTGTACTTGTGCGCCTGCGCGGTACATCAGAGCTGTGAGCAAAAGCAATGGAGAAAGCAAGATCTCCGTTGCTTTTTAGTGTTCGCTATGTTAAATGAGTTTAACATAGCGAGACAGTTAAAATAAGCAATGGACATCTCCGTTGCTTATTTTAAAACTGTCTCGCTATGTTAAACTCATTTAACATAGCAAAACACTAAAAAAAAGCAACGGAGATCTTGCTTTCTCCGTTGCTTTTTTTTAAAACACTGTCTCGCTATGTTAAATGGGTTTAACATAGTGAGACAGCTTTAAAATAAGCAATGGAGATCTCCGTTGCTTATTTTTAAGCTGTCTCGCTATGTTAAACCCATTTAACATAGCGACAGTGTTAAAACGAGTTATACTAATGGAAAAAAGTCCGGGCGACCGGACCTTTTTCCATTAGTATAACTCGATTTACAACGGGCACGCTGGCCAATCAGCGTGCACGTTTTGGGGGGATCATGGTATAATAACCATGTACCCATGGTTTTCCTAGTTTAAATCTTCAATATACAACACCCAATCTTTGGTTATGAATATAACAGTCTATAATAGTTTCAGTCTTTAAAACTTATGTGATTTTTATGTGTTATAATTGTTAAAAATCAGTACCATTTAAAGTGATTCATTTTTTCTTTGTGTATTGCATGAAAGTTTGTTAGCTAATACAGTAGATTTTCAGACAGTTTAAAAGTAAGAAAAGCAGCAGTCAAATAAGTGAGAAGTAATTTTATAAGTAGTGTGCGATTTGTCTTTTTTTATTTAGTGTTATTTAAGGATTTCATAGTGAAGTATTCTGATTTACCAGTCCAGAATGAGAAACAGGAAATTCTTGATTATAAGCTATACATTCCATGTTCATTTAAGTAGACTATATATACTACATATAAAACAAGGAAATTAGCACAAAAACAGATTTGTTTTTACTTTATAGAACAGAAATTGTGATGTAGGTGAATACATTCATTAAACCTGATTAGTAATGTCATTGAATATGTTTAAAAGATGTTATTCAGTTCAGAAAGTCGAGTAACTATGGACTGGGGAAATAATTCAAGCATAAAAATGAGTACATATTTTCTATTCTTACTCTTGATTATACTACCTGATTGCAGTCTTTTGCAAAAAAGATTTTTTCTCTTTTACTCTTGCATTTATTTTTCAGAATATTTAAACAAATAACTAGCTTGTCCATAGACTGATGTTTTTTAAAGTTCAGAATAGAGATATATTTTATCAGCTCTTACCATAAAAATGTTTAACAAAAAAAAAAACTACAGTAAATTCTATTTGTTCTTCTGCAAGAAATTGTTTTTCACCCTAATAATGAAATACTTGTGTTCTTTAGCTATCTTTTCAATACAGTTCCAGGCATGCAACTGCAGAGTTGATACAGAACACTAGAACAGAAGTTGTTTGACTCTAGAAGAGACATTTCACTGCAGTGAAATCTTGGCGATGACAGCAGTACACCTAATCTGCTGCAAAACAAATATAGACCATTAATTTGTTCTGGCATTTATGCAGCATCCTTGTGGGTGAACTCCCACAGAGAATGTTATATATCGACATAAAAAGAAACAAAATCCGACATCAGTTTACAGTGGCCGTGCCTTGCATCATTAATTATATTCAACCATATGTTCTCATAAAAGATATGCATTTTAATAGCTTATTTAAAGCTAGAGACATATGGAGCTTGCATAAATGATTTTAGGAGTGCATTCCAAATTTTGAGAAAGATACCACCAGCATTCATACACAATCTCAAAGCTACATTTTCTCAAGGACACTTGGTATAATGACTGTAGTCCAGAGGAAGAAAAAGAATGGCCAGTCATGGTGGATGAAGGAGGGTAGCTTATGCTTCATTAAAGTCACATAAACAGGGTAATGGAAGAATGGGGCTCTTGTATGATTCAAGTGATGTTGTTAAGCACAGAATAGGCAAAATGTAATCTTATTTGTTAGTTAATAAATAGGTAACGTAAAGCAACCTTATACACAAGAAGGCACGATGCTGTTTATCTTTATGCAACAATAATAACTATAGTGATTTTTGTTTGTGATTCAAGGTCACACAACTCAAAGGCAATTTAGATTAAAAAAAATAGGGTGAACATATTTTTGCCTAAATCACAAAATAACTTTTTTTCACCATGAGAGGCAAAACCTCCCTTACTGTTCCTATCCCCACAGAGTGCCATACTCCATATATGTCAATAACTTACTAGTGACATAGAACGAAATTTCCCTGACATCCTTCCATTCTGATGTTTTTTTTTTTTTTTTTCACTAAAAATGTGAAAACACTTTTCATTGTTTTCACCTCCACATCATGTTCCTAGTTCCCCAGAGTCTATCATTAAGCAAATTAATCCATGAGAATTTTGTGAAAATACGTGTTAACTATGCCCAGCTTTAAAATATTAGACATATAATTCATATACTATATAACATCACAGCATTACAATTAATAAACATATGAAGCATAAGTTTTGGGGGGGATTATATGGTATTCAAACTGTATCCCAACTTCTTTTTCTGTTACTTCAAGTAAAGGTTATCAGAGCAGTCAAGTATCTAGTCAGTCATATTCTTACATACTTAAATTTCCTTTCTTTTCCATTCCCTTGGTTGTCTCTCCTTGAATGTTTTATGATTCTGAACTATCATTTCTCTCCTAAGCACTTTCCTGTCTATGCAAAAAAAATAGGTATTTGTGCATAACTGTTCTCAACAACATAAAAATAGAGTTAAAAATAACACTGAAGTCTGGAGACAGAATAAGCTTTAAAATCCATGTCAGACAAAACAAACCATATTTGAAAGCTGCTTTTATAACACACTTTTATTAAGGAAAGATTACATAAACATTTAAGTTGACAGACTTCATAATACACAAATATGCCATCTTTAAATGTCTAAAAGATTGATAATGGAAGAAAGTAAATGTCTGCATATAAAAAACAGAGGTTCGTTAATCTGGCAGGATTCTAGCTGTAAGGTTAAATCCCTGTCGTAAAGCTCATGTGTTCAAGTCCTATTCAAGTCAGTCAGACTTATCCCTTCACATTTAAAATGTAATTTAAAACTGATTTGTAATAACTTTATTCTACTAAGAAATTGATGCAGTGTCCCTCAGATATGCCAGCAAAGTTGCTTTTCACTTTTTGTTCAAGCTTGTATTACCTTGGCTGATAAATTATTTACCTCAGCTGAAGCTAAAAGTCAAACAATAAACAGTAGCATAAAGGTTACACTATATTTTATGACTCTTTTGGGGAACTTTGTAAATGTTATTTAGCCTTACTGTCAAGGTAATACTGTCCCACTTTTGTTTAGGCCTGATAAATGCATTTTGGTTAAGAACTGCCATGGATGTGTTAAATTTAAGTGTGCTTTTATTTTCAGTGTTTCAGTAGTAGTTTGTGTTTCATTGGGAATAGAAATTAAATTACAAGCTGAATTCAAACAAATGTCCTATCAAATTCTGCCATCCATTAGACAGCAAAGACTGATATTAAAAGTAAAAGAGATGACGTGGTTTTAGTTTATGGTCGTATTAAGGCTACACGATCAGAATGAGAGGGCAGGCAGTGGCAGAAGAAAACAGAATTCTTGGGTCCATCCTCAGTGGGACAAACTCCAGAAAGTAGCACTGCTTTTGTGGGCCCTGTGGTCAAGCCACACATTCTGTATTTTGTTCAGTTCTGCAGGCCATTAAAGGAGACTTCCAGACCATTTCCTTGACCCGTGTGTACAACTGCAAACCTGTGCTCACACCTGTCCCTTTATTAAATCATAAAGCTGTTGTCATTGTTATGAGCAGCATTTGAATTTGCATTCACATTTTTCAAATAGCCAGCCAGCTCAGGTCACAGATCATGTCACTACCTTCAGCAAACTAAATTTAGAGTGAAATGTAACTTGTTTGAGAGCTTCCCAAGAAAGAAGACATGAATAACCCTTTGGATAAGGGAATGCTACTTGTACCGCACAGAACACAGATGTTTACCTGAAGATAAGGCCCACCTGCCCCCCCCCCCTGAGTCCCCATACACATTCTTTATTAATGTTTTATTTGTTTATTTTTCCACCCAGTGTAGAATTGTTTTCCGTGCATTCATGAATTCTGTTACTGTTTTACCTCATTCCCTCCAATGCAGCTCTCTTAAGTGTGTACCTTTAACTCCCAGTGGGTGTGGCTTTAGCCTTTAAAAAAATAAAGTTGTCACCTTACAGTTCAAAGAAACATTCATATCTCTGGAATAGTAAGTGTTACAAGAAAAGTGTAACTGGCAAACCATTCAGGATAAATCAATCTTTACATTGGTGGCATTCATTCACTTTAGTGCTTTAAACTAGATTTTATAAGCCAAAATAAAGGCAATAAATATTAATTTTGTAATGTTGTGTAAGCAGCATATGATATCTCAATAGCTATTCAAGCAAAACACATAATGCCAACAGGATTTTCTTCATACAGGTGTGAGCTTTCATATGAGGCTATGCAGTTCTATCTGTATTATCTGAATGTTAAGATATTTAGAGAAATATGAAAATGAGTATGTTACAGAACTTTAGTCATATGTTCTTGACCATATACAGTTTGAAGTTCAGTAACTTCAATGTAATAGTAGGGAAATATATATATATATATATATATATATATATGTGTATATATATATATATATATATATATATATATATATATACATATATTTATATATATATGGATCACCTTTAAAATCTCGAAAGCTCAAAATCCTGAATCTCAAAATCCCGAACACAAAATCCTGAAAGCTCAAAATCCTGAAAACACAAAATCCTGAAACTCAAAATCCTGAAAACACAAATAATGCTAATATGCCAATACAAACACACTAATATCTACCAACTGACCTTAACCCTAACCCTAACCCTAAGGTCCGTCACTATCGCACACTCACCTGACCCGCGCCCTAACCCTAACTCACTTAAACCGCCCCTAACCCTAATTTTTGTCACTATTGCATACATGCCTAACCTGCGCCCTAACCCTAACTCACTTAAACCGCCTCTAACGCTAACATACAACCAACCGCACACTTACCTGAACCCAACGCATGACCTAACACCACAGGGCTAACAGTAGCAAAGCCACAATGACGTCAGTATGTCTATTTTGTGTTTTCAGGATTTTGAGTTTCAGGATTTTGTGTTTTCAGGATTTTGAGCTTTCAGGATTTTGTGTTCGGGATTTTGAGATTCAGGATTTTGAGCTTTCGAGATTTTAAAGGTGATCCATATATATATATATATATATATATATATATATATATATATATATATATATATATATATATATATATATATATGGATCTAGGATTATTGAACAAATGTTCAATAGTCCGAATCCACAATCACCGAACACACTTTAACGAAAGCACTTTCAATGAAAAAGCACTTTCATTAAAGTGTGTTTAAAAAAAAAATACTTTTACGTTTTTGCAAGGGGGCAAGCCCCCCTGCACCCCCCACACCCCCTACTTAAATATTCTCACTCCAAGGTTGCATTACAGTGGGAAAAAGGGAATTTTCCCTTATCCCCACTGTAGTGCGATCTCCGCAACAGGCATACTTATGCGAAAGTGCTTTTCGGTGAAAAGCACTTTCGCGCAAGTATGCCGGCCGAATCTCTTTCAGTTATGTTGTCTTTCGGTGATCCATACATATCCCATAGATATATATAGATATAGCTATACATATAGATAGATATAGATATATCCGGTCACCCATTGTTAGTCAATGTGCACTCTTGTTGAATGCATTCCATTCATCTGAAAGTGATTGAATGAAATGTTGTTCAAAAAGACTAGACTGAAGTCTGTTATTTATGTGAGATGTATGAATACCAGAGGCAGGGGATGTTTCCCATTCCATCTGGTACTGTGTCGTATTGGAGTTGGTATATTTATGTTAGCAGGGATGTGGTGGATGTAATACCTCACATGACTGGTATAGTGGGCTTGCCCTCTGCAAAAAACACTTATTCTTGTTGAAGTGCCTTACTTCACTTATTCTGTTCTTTGATATATTATATATAGGAAAACAGAACTTGAAATAAGTGCACTTTCTGATTGACACAAACCTACATATATATATATATATATATATATATATATATATATATATATATATATATATATGTATATATGATATTGCCAACTTTTTGAAAAGTGAAATGTCATATGGTTGAGACCAAAGCATTTGTAAGGAGATTGCGGTAAAGTGGGGATCAGTGAATATACACTTTTCCCCACTGTAATGGTATCTCAGAGTTGGTATATATAACTTGCAGGGGGCTTGCTTTCTGAAAAACAGAGCTTTGCCCCTTTTTTTTTTTTTTTTGACTTTTCAGAAAGTCAAACATATGGTTTCTGAAAAGCTGACAATGTCATATATATAAATATATGGGTTCCATTGGTTTGGTTGACAGTGATTTGTTTAATCGACCATATTTGGATGATTATACAGATAGTTGACAGTTGTGCGAGATCGACAATCCCCGGATAGGAGAATATTCACTTTACGAGGACTGTGTGGTCTCACAGTTAGTATATATAATTAGAAGGTGGTGTGGGCGAATTTGTTAGTGTTTTTTTAGGTAATATTTGCACATACCAAGAAACAACCTCAATGCAGGCATATTAGGAAATCATAATTTTTCCATTTTCAACGTACAATGGATTACCTTCAGGATGTCAACAGTTTTGTTAGCCAACCAACTGAAGGTAAATCATATATACATACACACACAGACACAAACACACACACACACACACACACACACACACATATATATATATATATATATATATATATATATATATATAAATTACGTCTATATATATATATATATATATATATATATATATATATACATATATAGCTATATATATATATATATATATATATATATATATATATATATATATATATATATATGGGTCTACCTGATAACACCGACATGCCAATACACTAACAACGAAATAACCAACATGACAAAACTGAAAAAATAAGAAAATTCAAAAACACGAAACTTCACATGCCCGACAAACCACAATCCCGACAATTAACAAAACAAATACCTTTTCCGAAAAATACACACACAACACAAGTACACCAAAAGCCTTATAAACCTACACTAAACCTTACATACACAACTATCTATGCACTAACTCTAACCCAAACCCTAACCCTAAGGTCCATCACTATCACACACTTACCTTACCCGCACCCTAACTCTAACTCACTTAATCTTCCCCAACCATTAACTCTGTTACTATCACACACTTACCTTACCCGCACCCTAACCCTAACTCACTTAATCCGCCCCTAACCCATAACTCTATCACTATCGCACACTGACTTTACCCGCACCCTAACCCTAACTCACTTAACCCGCCCCTAAACCTAAAGTCCGTCACTATCGCACACTTACCTGACCCGCACCCTACCCAAACCTCCGCCACTATCACACACTTACCTTACCCACACCCTGACCCTAACATCCATCCCTATCACACACTTACCTTTACATGTTGGTGTTCTCAGTGTCGGCATTCTCAACTGTCGGTCTTCTCCATTGTCGATCTTCCGGTGTCGGTGTTCTCGTCGTCGATGTTTAGAGATTTTGCCATTTTCAGGTAGACCTATATATATATATATATATATATATATATATATATATATATATATATATATATATATATATATATATATATATATATATATACACACACACACACAAGTAAATGTTTACTTTATGTTTATGAGAACTAGTATAGGGCCACTAAGAGCCATGACCATTTAATATGGAAAAAGTCGCTGCATTCACTGTCACAGAGAATTAGTATAGGGCCAATGAGAACACTCCATCAGTGCAGAACTTCAGTACATTTCATTTATTCAGGCCCACTGCATTAAACAAAGGCACTAAAGTAAGAGCTATATCTATATTCCTGAAAAAAAACCTCTTCTTCAGACTCGTTAGACAAGTTATAATCTGGAACTCCTCTACATCCAACTTACTATAAATAAAATCCTTTATCAGATAAAAAACAAATACAGAATCCTCACCATGTCCCTCTTGGCCCATCCCTTGTACCTATCCACAATGGAGTCCCTCTGTATTAAGCCAAACACCATTCTCCTTGGAGACTTAACTGTCTCTCTATAAACTGGGAGACTTGTACATCCTCAAACATGTACACCCAGAGATTTTGACACTTTTTTAATACAAATACTTTGGACCAGTTAGTCTGCACCCCAACAAGGGGCAACACATTCCTGGGCTTAATACCAATATGGGGCATCTCAGTTTCCTACCAATTATAACCTCCCTCCTGGTCATATCTGACAACAAAGCCTGAAGCATCCTCAAATTCCTTCAAATTCAGCTACCATGCAAAAGCTAACCTACCAAAACAGAGAAATAACCCAGCTAAATTGAAAACCCAGGAAATCACAAAAAATGGTTGAGGCCAGGTGTTCCAAAGCCAAAAATCCAAAACTTAAAAGAAAAAGAATGCAATCACATGACACTATCCAAAGAAACAGCTTTATTGAGAACTTTTGTTCTTAGTGCAATAACTTCATCAGAATAAAAAGCAATATAAACATACCCTACTTATATAGGATGCATTGTGGAACTCAAACAGTGATAGGTCAATTGTTTAACCCTTCATTCTTCCACTTTAAAACAGGTGCATGGGAGAGATGTCCATTAAGACAAAATTATGAACCTTACAATTCATTCATTGCTGTTCAGTACACAGTGTGTAAAATGGGACTTATTTATGAATGGAATGCAAGACAAGATCATTAAATCCAAGGAAGAGTAATAGGCATACAGGAAAAGAATAGCGAAGTATTGTGGAAGTATGCTCATTACATTACTTGTGTCCTTATAAAAATGTAAGCCAGTTATTTTATATTGCTAGATACTTGCTGACCCATAAATGTGAAGTTCTAATTGCAGATCATTTTGGTAATTATGCCTTTGATGAATTAATTAAAATGGTGTAACAACATACTGATTATCGTGGAGTGATGTGGTCTAACATACAAGGTAAAATCTAGTGCTTCTTTCATCCTGGGACTGGCGTTATTACATGGTTCAAACACATTTACAACACTACAGTACCTTGTTACTGCTATGGAGTACCATAAAATGTTGTGGTCTGGGTATGCAGTCTAAGGAAAGGAATGTTGCTGTCAAATATAATTTTGATTTGGATTCTGTCACCGCAATCTAGTGATCTTTTCTTTTCATTTTTCTCACGGATTATGAGGGTTCACCATGATGCATGTTGCTTAGATAATGCATACAGAATGTAGATTTAAATCTGACTTTTAATATGGTGCAGTCAAACATTGCATTGCTTACATTTTACTTCAGATATGTTTTCCATTAGCTGCAATGCAAGTGATTTTTACAGAATATTTTAGTACTCTATTTTTGGTCAAATTACTATTTATTTTGTTTTACATTTTTGTGTAACTTTAATTTAGTTAACCCAGAATTAATATTGGAGAAGATACTGTAGGGTTGAAAGATTTTATCAAAATAATGCAAACAGTATAAAATCAAAGCTGAACCAACAGAAGAAGGAAAAATTGAGGTCATCCTTTTCGAGATACAGCTGCTTGTTGCCATATTCCCTTGCAGATATGGTTTACTTATAGACACAGTAGAAAACATATAATTTTTAAGTGTAGACTTAGAAAATGGCATATGGTTCATATTTTAATTTCACTCATCACTTTCTGTGTTTGTATGCATTTACTAACCAGGTAGGAGAACAGAGCTATGAGCCTTTTTCAATAAAAACTGTGCTCTTTGAGGCAACTTTGTGTATTTCATGGGGTGACAGCTATTCTGAAATTATGGATCATAAAAGAGTGAGGCTTGTAGTTAACTTCTTTATATGGACTTGAGTCAAACATGGCTAAGCACACCAATGAGACAGGACACAACAGCATATATATGAGTATTATTCTTTGGACTTTCTCTGGACATATTGAAAGGCTTTGTTGGACACCCTACTACCTGCACTAAGTTCAGAAATGGTTTTAAAATTTCACATGAAATGTGCATAATTTTATTTATTTACATTTTATAATCAATTACAAAAGGGAGACTATTTTTTGTACAAAAAAATCACTTTCTTTCAGCAATGTGTGTGAAATACGTGTATGCATTTTACTTCTACTTCAAATGGACCCAAGACTGCAGTGCAAGAAGCCGGTCTTATCTCTATAACTATCTACATTATCTATGGTGCTAGGCACTCTTAATGTCATTCCCTTTCTGAAACCAGACATTTAAAAAGGTGGTGGCAAATTCAATATGACTTTACAAAACGATGAAGAGGTAGTGTCTGGTTTGCTTTGGTAGTTATGCTGGTTCTGGGCTTATTATTTAGTAGTTGTGTGATTTGGTACTGAAGCCAGGTGAAGGATGACAGAATATTTGTTCCTGAGGGTGGAATATAGCTTAGAATATGACAGCACCTAGCCAAACTACAGGCAATGTTATACTCACTGTTTGGTTCAGTGAGTCACTTAATAAGGAAGAAGTGATGGAAAGCAGATGTAGTCCCCGTTCATAAAAGCAGGCACAGGAAACATTCAAGCAATTACAAATCTGAATGTCTCACATCAATGGTGGGGAAAATTGTAGGCTCATAGGCATAAATGAAACAGAGAACCAGAATACCATGAGCACTGTGGATTTCAGGATTTAAGAAGTCATATCTTTAACTAGGAAATATCAGGCAAATATGACTTATTTTTCTGAGTGCATGACCAAAATACTCTATTAAGAGAAATGGCGCATATTACTTATCTAGACATTACTGGCCCTTTTTTCAACTGTTCATGTCATGTAATCAGGCATTATATGAGTGGTTCTTTTTCAAAGTAAAAGCAACAGAAAGCATAAAAAATCAAGACAAGCATGCTGTATACAAATAGCTCTAACAGCAGACAGGTATATTTTAAATGCTACTGTATCCCAAATTGAATAAATAGATATTTAGTGAGGACCTATTCATCTCATTTGCTGAGTAACTGTGTTGTTTACATTTTATTTATTTAGTTTTTATTGCCAGAAGAGAGACAGTAGGTTCAAATGCATCCTAGAGATGACACAAAATCTTTGTTCTGCTCATCTTACCTGTAAAGGCTGCACTATTACATATTATAGATATTAAGTGAAGCCTTTCTCATCTCATTTGCTAAGTAAATGTATTGTTTCTTTTTTTATTTAGTTAGTTTTTATTACTAGAATAGATACAGTAGGGCGAAATGCTTCCTTCTAGGGATGACCCAAAATCTTTGTTCTGCTCATCTTACCTGTAAAGGCTCCACCATTACATAATATTCAGACAGTATGTAACTGAATAACTGAACAATGCAATAGAAAACCACACAGAATAAACTGTGTATATTATTAATAACAATCTAGCATTTGCTTTTAGCAGTATATAATAGGGAATCTCTATCAATATAGCATTTAGTATTCATAAAACCTGTAAATAAAAAAATGTTTATTTCATAGTCGAGTTTCACTGAAATAAAGTATCTGTTCCAAAAATAAATAAAGAATTGCTTAAATGAAATGGAGAATTAGTGTGATCAACTGTAACGTATGGCATACTTAGCTCTGCAAAGTAAATCATATTATGAACTGGTAAATTCAGTAACCAGCTATTAAGTAAACATACCACAGTGCAAATTAGTGGGTACATCTCATGTATTCACAGCTACCATGTTCAGCTCCTAGCTGTGTGATAAAGAATGCACTGCCACATCACATTAAGCTCCATATGTACTCCCAGCACCATAACATTAACCCAACAAACTCTTTAGTCTTCCTGTCTCATTTTATAATAATAATAATGATGAAATTGCTTACAGGGTGGATAAAATCCAAAGGCTCTCAAGGCAGTCCCACATCAGGAATACTTTGAGTACCAAACTGAGACAGCAACTTGTTATATAAGAAAAGCACAACCTTTAGTCATCCATCTTATGAGATGAAAACTTCTCAAAGGAATCAGACTGTCTGATAATTTTAGAATAAAGACTGGATGAAGAAAATCAGGACAATGCACTATTTACAGTTAGTAAACATCAAAAAAAAAAAAAAAAAAAGATTGCAGCACAGTTGTCAGTGATGCTTAGGACCTTTAACATGCCTGCATTTCTTTATTTCCATACTCAGACTGACCTGATACTGTGTTTTATGCATTATCCAAGGTAACTTTAGAAGCACGCATTGGCAGTGCCCTATATGATGTAACTTATATGCAAACAAACTACAGTACTCAGTAAGATACCCTTGAATATATATGAAGAGAGTATCATGCAAGAATTACATCCAGTTATGAATTATAATTTCTCTTTTTATCTGAACATTTTTAAATCATTGGACTACAAAAAAATTAATATAACTTAGAGGAAAACCTCTTTGTTAGTCCTGATGCTAACCAATCAGATATGAGCATTTAGGTAACGGACAGTCCTCCGAGTAGGGCAAGAGAAGGCAAGAATTTCACTTGCTCTAAACTGGATATGTAAAAGAAAAAGCTTTACACTATTATGCATTGGCTTCCATTGGCTTGTTTAACTGAAAAAACTTACACTGAATGTTGTAAGACTGTCTGATGTGTAGTTTAAGATCAAGGAATTATGAGGTAAAGAAGTTCTTTCCCCCATTTTTATGCAATCTCATAGCTGATACACACACACACACACACACACACACACACATACATATATATATATATATATATATATATATATATATATATATATATATAGGTTTACTATCAGAGTGTCGAACGTGGATGCTTTGCAGATGGAAAAGCGAATGAAAGATGTCCAAATTTCCATGTTGCTGAGCATTCCATGTTGAAAATTCCTATCAGCGAATGCTACTGTGCATTCGCTGATATGAACTAAAAAAACTGCACAGAGATCACGGTGCAGTGTGGTTTGGGATTTTCATCCCTTTCCTCACTGTAGTACGATCTCGGAGTTGGAATATATACTTAGCAGCCTCAGTAAACTGTCAGTGTTGTGAGGACTTGGTTAATTGCCATTTCGGTGTTGTCGTCTCGATCATGTCATTTTCGGTTAGTGGGGTTTCAGTATTATGAAGTAGACCCATACACACATATATTTATGTGTGTATATATATATATATATATATATATATATATATATATATATATATATGTATATATATATATATATATATATATATATATATATATATATATATGGGTCTACTTCAAATAAACAAAAGATCACTTACCTGAAGACATCACCGAGACAAGATCTCAGAAACCTTAGTTTAACAAATGATCACATTGCCGAAACTTTTCTCACTGTAAGTAACCAGTTGGCCAAAGCACAAAAATGTAATAAGAGATCACTGACATATGTTTGGTCATTATAATACTGATTCCATACTAAACACCTAGTCTTACAGAAGAACATCTAATGTTACCTTGCTTTGGGCCATCAGAAACATAACCAATAAAATCTTTTGTTGTGCTGTTTCATTACATGATGCTATCATTAGAAGATGTATGCACTATATTGTTCTTATTACTTCTCAGTGATACAACTATGGGTATTTTACCTATATGTTACAGGTGTGCAGGATTTTAGGTTTAGAGCTTGATTGCAAGGCAGTGGAATTTTAAGGTTAGGGAGGGGAGGGAGATTTTAGGTTTAGGAATTGATAAGGCGTTTATGTTTAGGTTTATGTTTAGGGACTTCATGGGAGATTTTAGGGTTAGGGATAGTTAGCCATGTATTACTTCAGGGGCATTGAGTCTGTGGGAGTTAGGGCACTTGCCAATATGAGCAACTGGCAGCAGGGAAATGTGATACGAGCGCTTGTAGTAGACCAGATCTGACAATCAGCGTTGAAATAGTGATAGTCGCATTTAAGTAAAGGGCTTTTTCAGGTTATCTAAACAATTTTATGTATATTAGTTTGTCTAAAAACATAGCCTTTCCCAATATTTCTTATTAGAACAGGTTGTTTTTTTTTTAATGACAGGCCTGCATTATTTCACTAGAACTAGGAACACCTGATATATATGTTACTTTCTTGGAAGATGAGTACTAAAGTGCTTTAAACTTGTTAGTGTCAGTTGGCCTACATGCCTGAGTGAAGATTAAAAAAACATAAAAGTCAAGTAGAGTTATTCTCTGTGCTTATTATGGTCACAGTCTTTCACTAAACAAAATGTTCTTTGTTAGGCTTTGATATGTATTTTTTACTCACAATAAATACCATTATGAAACCACTGAAGTTTTTTCAAGTTGTTTTCATTTGAATAACATGCTGAATGACTTCTTTGGTACATTTGACTTTAAAATCAAACCAATTGTTCTTTCTTAGATCAAGATGAAAGGATAAAGCAGCTATGACTCCAGTCCTGTGGTAGAGCTCAAACTGATGGTAGCCTAACCTGGGGTTCAGTTTACTGAACATTGCTGCTCTAGTCACCTTCATCTAAATGATAATGTAATCTCCTGTTGGTGCAATATGCCTCTCCCTCTGTAGGGCTTGATTTGCTGCTCTTAGATCTCCACACGTTCTCACCTCATTTGTAATTTTGGGATTTGGTGGTCTTATATTTGTGGAAATCATATATTTATGCCTGACGGTGTATCACCGGTATCCATATTCAATACAGATAGACTTGAACCTGAAGCAACATTTTTCGCAAATAACTTTATATTGTTTACAACACCTATATTCGCATGCTGGTCCCTGACTCAGCTCACTAGCAGTCACTCGTATGCTTTACAAAATTCCTTCTTTTTTACAGCCTGAGTTTTAGGTTTCTAATCTCTCTGTTTACTTGAATTTTATTTATTGTTCTTCTACCAGCTAGAGAACAGCTTTCTGAACTGACAGACACAAAACACCCTACCAGGGAACGTGATATAATTTTTCATTCTGAATATATTCTTCTTGTCGGTTTCTTCCTTATTACCATTTTTATGTTGAAATATCTGAGTTTTATTTGTATCAGTAATTAAGATACCCAGTCATTGACATGACACTGACAGTACAGTAATAACTCAGAGGCAGTGAGGGTGCCACCATCTGGCAGACTAAGCAATTGAAAAAAAGATATTAAATTGAACAGCACATATCTAGTTTCAATGTTATACCTTAGGGTACAGAAATACTGTAGGTGATTACTTTAGCATCCTGCTTGTTCCTCTTTGTACTTATAGTTGTTCAAATGGCAGACAGAGATCTGAGTAAAGACTGAAAACACATCAGCACTCCAATACCGAGCTCATTACCAGCTTAAACAGTCAGATTTTGTGACTCCTTAATAGCAGTGCCCTAAGCTGTGGGAAGCTATAGAGACTCTGTTTGATAACTTCTAAGACAGAATAAAGTGGTGTAACAAATGAATTGGCAGGCATGCTAACTGGATATATAACATACCCATCTGAAGGGTGATGGAAGGGTTACTTCATTAAAACCTTAAATATACTCTTTCAGTGCATTTATTACTGGGCAAATAATAAGGCTAATTTATTCCTAGTGATTGACAGTAATAAATTCCAGGAATTAAAATACTGGCGTGGAGTTGTAATTAACAAAAAATGAAATGTAATTTGCAAACTGTAACAAGAGTAACATTGATAAAACATAATAAATCAGTTAGTTTACAGCATTCGGTCCTGAAAAAATAAGCTAAGCAGTTTACCATTGTCTGTGCATACAGTGCTAAGTTCAGACAGCTTGTCTTGTGACAGTGCTGTTCACAGCTCATTAACAATTCTCTTTACTCATGAAAATGATCTTTTTCATAAACAGTCTGCTAACAGTAGACTTAAAAATAGCCATAGTATTGCCTCAGTGTTAACAAATGCTATGTGAATCTTGTCTTGGAAGATGACCTTATGGCAAGCTGACAAGGAACCAGTTGGCTGAGATGTGCCAAGCCAAAGGACTGAGGCATGCCAACCTGACTAAAGCAGGAATAATTGCAGCCTTAGCCACACCTGCATTACAGACCAACAACCAGGAGGAGAATCAGACTGTCCTTAACGATGTACAATTCTCAGAAAATGGACAGTTCAACCTTGCGTCAGAGGACTTAAAATTCCATCTGGTGTTAAAGAGACTTAAACTGGAGGCCAAATATTTGGAACTAGCATCAGCAGAGAGACTGCGGCAGGAGAAACAAATGGAATTAAAAGCAGCAGAGAGACTAAGATGTCTGGAAGCTGATGAAAATGAGAGGCAGACACAACATGAAAAGGAGATGCTGACTGTTCGCCAGGGTCATGGAGGTCATGGAGAAGGGAATAACCAAACCCCAGAAGCAACAAAGGTCAGTAAATTTCTTCCACAATTTACAGAGGGTGATAATTTTGATAGTTTTATTCATATGTTTGAAAGGGTATGTAAACAGCATAATATTGACCAAGGGCTCTGGGTACATTTCCTGACCCCCCTTAATCCATGGTAAAGCTGTAACTGCTATTTCTAAATTGTCTGACATTGATTGCTTAAATTATAATACTGTTAAAATTGTTTACTAGAGTGTTTTAAGTTAACACTTGAAGCTTACAGAAAAAAAGTTTTGTGAGCATAGATGCAAGGCAGATATAAGTGCGTGAGAATATATTGCTGAGTTAAGCACTTATTTTCATAGATGGGTGAGTGGGTGTCACCTCTTTTGAAGGGCTGGCAGACCTTTTGGTGAGGGAAGAAGCCCTTAGCACGTTGCCTGAGGACATGAGAATCCAGTTAGCTAATAGGGAATATAATACCGAAAATGAGTTATGGAAAAAGGGAGACCTATACCTAGCAAGCAGGGCATCACTGCACAGGAAAGGGATACACAGTGCTCCTCATGGGTTGAAGGGAACCCATGGTGGGCAGCCTAAAACACCCCAACAGAGTCCGCCAGTAACAGGAGAAGCCACTAGTTCAGGTACACAGCCAGGGTCAAGGGTTAAATATTTTAAATGTAACCAGTGGAGCCATGTAACATATAGACATCCACGGAGGCAAAGTGGGGAACAAAAGGTGGGAGAGCCAGTAAGTGGGAATGACAGAATGCCAGCAGTATGTTGTCTGGAGATAACAATGGTACCAAGCTACCACAAGACGTTATATCCTCTCTTAGTAGATGGAAAACAGGCCACTACTGAGAGAGACACAGCCTCTGACCTAACCATTATGAAGCCTGCAATGGTTAGAGAGGAGCACTACTTGCTTGGGCAGTCTACTCTACCTGTCTAATGTTTACTGCTTATCTGTTTACTCTATCTGTGAGCTGCAGAGGAAAACTCAGACTTTGCGCACATGGTTGCAGGTGATTTTAATCAAGCAGATCTCAGAGAGGTGTTACCCCACTACTATCAATTTGTAATTTGTAGATTTTCCTACAAGGGGTGCTAACACTCTGGATAAGGCATGTTCCAACATCAAAGGTGCCCACAGAGCAACATAACAACCTAACTTAGGAAGCTCTGACCATCTTACCATCATGCAATATAACAACCTAACTTAGGAAGCTCTGACCACCTTACCATCATGCAATATAACAACCTAACTTAGGAAGCTCTGACCACCTTACCATCATGCAATATAACAACCTAACTTAGGAAGCTCTGACCACCTTACCATCATGCAATATAACAACTTAACTTAGGAAGCTCTGACCACCTTACCATCATGCAATATAATAACCTAACTTAGGAAGCTCTGATCACCTTACCATCATGCAATATAACAACCTAACTTAGGAAGCTCTGACCACCTTACCATCATGCAATATAACAACCTAACTTAGGAAGCTCTGGCCACCTTACCATCATGCAATATAACAACCTAACTTAGAAAGCTCTGACCATCTTACCATCATGCGATACAACAACCTAACTTAGGAAGCTCTGACCACCTTACCATCATGCAATACAACAACCTAACTTAGGAAGCTCTGACCACCTTACCATCATGCAATATAACAACATAACTTAGGAAGCTCTGACCACCTTACCATCATGCAATATAACAACCTAACTTAGGAAGCTCTGACCACCTTACCATCATGCAATATAACAACCTAACTTAGGAAGCTCTGATCATCTTATCATCATGCAATATAACAACCTAACTTAGGAAGCTCTGACCATCTTACCATCATGCTTCTACCAGCCTACAAAATCAGCTCTGATCAGAGAAAAGCCCACAGTTAAGCAGATTAGGTTCTGGCATGAGGGGGCTTTGGAATATCTCCAAAATGGTTTTAACACCACCTGCTGGGACATTTTCAAAGAGGCAGCTATGTCAGATGCACTGGTGAACATAGATGATTACACAGAAGTAGTAATATCTTACATCACTAAGTGTGTTGATGATGTATCTGACACCAAAAGAATCACAATCAGAGCAAACCAAAATCCGTGGCTCAACAACAAAGTCTATGATGTCCTGAAGACATGAAATGCAGCATTCAGGGCCACGGACAACAAGGGTCTCAGGAAAACTAGAGCAAACCTAAAAAGGGGCATTAAATAGGCCATGAGGGAATATGGAAAGAAATTACAGTCAGTTTGCAGACATGAGGGGCACCAGGAGTCTCTGGCAAGGGATACAACAGATTGCTGACTATAAAACCAGGTCAGCTCAGTGTGAAGACAGCATTGAATTCCTGGACAGGTTGAACTCCTTCTTTGGCAGATTTGAAGAAAAGAACAACATGGCTGTTACAAGGCTACCTATGGACCAGAAGGAAGGGATGCTCAGCCTTAACTCCAATGAAGTGAGATCTCAACTTAAGTAAGTGAATCCCAGGAAGGCTGCTGGTCCTGATAAAATACTGGGCAAATAACTTAAAGGATGTGCAGACCAACTATGCTCAGTTTTAACTGATATTTTCAACACTTCCCTTATTCTTGGTAAAGTTCCCTCTTGTTTCAAGGTGATGAATATTGTCCCTCTCCCCAAAAAAAGCTAATCCAGCCTGCATGAATGACTATGGACCAGTTGCTCTAACTTCAAATGTCATGAAATACTTTGAGAGGCTAGTTAAAAGGCATCTATTGGCAAACCTTCCATCCACTTTTGAGCCTTTACAGTTTGCTTATCGGGCTAACAGATCCACTGTGAATGCTATTTCAATGGTTCTCCACCTCTCACTTGATCGTCTTCATGGAAGAAACATCTACGTCAGGCTGTTGTTTATTGACTTCAACTTAGCATTCAGTGCAGTGGTTTCTATGCAGCTTATTGACAAGCTTGTACATCTTGGAGTTAGCAAGCTCATGTGCAACTGGATCCCCGACTTCTTGATGAACAGACAGCAAAAAACATGTATGGGCAACAATACCTCAGGATGAATAATACTCAACATCGGTGTTCCTTAGGGTTGTGTGCTATGCCCTGTGTTGTTCACCATCCTCACCCATGACTGTTCTGCAAAATACAACACCAATTACATCATTATGTTTCCAGATGATGCTATGGTTGTGGGCCTCATCAAAGGGGAGGATGAAAGAGCTTATAGAGATAAGGTCTACTCATTGATTGATTTGTGTGCTAAGAACAACCTTGACCTGAATGTCAATAAAACAAAAGAAATCATTATAGACTTCAGGAAAATGTCAACAACACACCCATGGCTTATGTTAAATGGTGAAGAGGTGGAAAGGGTCACATTTGCAAAGCTTTTGGGGGTGCACATTTTGGGGAATCTCTCTTGGGCTGTGAACACTGAACAGTTGGTCAAAAAAGCACACCAACATCTGTACTTTCTCAGAAGGCTCAGAAAAGCAAAGCTCCCACCTACTGTTCTCACCACATTCTACAGAGGAGCAGTTGAGAGCATTCTCACTAGTAGCTTCACAGTTTGGTTTAGGAACAGTGTAAGAGCAGAAAGAAAGAAGCTACAGAGGGTGGTGCAAATTGCTGAAAAAATCATGGGCACAAACTTACCATCAATCCAGGGTCTTTCACAGCAAGAAGCATTAAATGTTCATCCAAAATAATCTGTGACCCATCTCACCCTGCACACAGCTGATTTACACAACTGTCTTTGGGCAAGAGATATCAGAGTATCCGCTGCAGAACCAACATATATTTAAACAGCTTCTACCTAATAGTGTTGAGACTTATATACTCTGATACCAGCCATTGATTATTTAGTCAGTAATCATTCACAATATGTAGCTCAGCTGACAAGTGTGCAATATCTTTTTTGTTTGTTTGCTTGCTTTTTCCTTTGATGTAGCATTATATTTTCTTATTTGTGTAAAATTGACTGATGTTTGTCTGACACAGATGAACAAAGGATAACAATCTTAACATGTGAAATCCTACTGTATCATGCTCCTATGTACAATATTCTTCTTATGACTGTCTGGGGGGGGGGGGCTTGTGTGTTTTTGCTGTTATTCTTGGTTTATTTATCTTTCTGTGGTCCTGTATTGAATATAATCTTTACATTGAAATGTTATACTGTTGTTCTTGTTATAATTGCTTCCTACATACTCTCTGGTGCGTTGATACTCAGATTTTCATTTAGGCTGCACTTGTGTAGTCCAAAATGACAATAAAGTTTACTTTGACTTTGATTTTGACTTTTGACTTTGACTTACTCCAGTCAGAGCTTTAGGAGGGACCCCATTCCAAATACCTTTGCCTAGGGTTCACTTTGACTGGGAGGGTGGAAAAAGAAGCAAGTAAGTAGGTGTGTTTGGGGATGTCCCTGCAGATGTCCTGATAAGGAATGACTTTGATAATGCAGTACCTTGTGTGCATGCAGTGACATGCAGTCAGGCTTGGAGATCAGAATGTGGGTGTGGTAGCCTGGGGGGGACCAAGACAGACCGCACACTCAAAGCCAGGACTGGCGAGATAGCTACTTCAGGGAGGGAGCTACCCAGTAGCAGTTAGACTGAAGGTGAGCCACAGCTGTTTGTGGGTGTTGATGTTCCCTTGGACAGAGTGACTGCAATGGCAGAGGTGAGTAGTAGTACCCAGGCTGACAGTGAAGCACTGCTGTCAGAGAATACCAGACGTCCTGTGGAAGGGGAGCTGGGAAGGGTTACAAAGAGAGAGTTGAGACAGGATCAGCTCTCAGACCCTACATTACTAGGCCTAGGGGAGGTAACGAGTGAGACATGTGATTATCAAGGAAAAGGGTAATCTGTATACTGGGACAAAGGGTTACTGTATAGAGAGTGGACCCCTGAGGGAAGGCTAGACAGTGAGGAATACACTACTTGGTAGTGCCCAGAGCCTACCATCTGGCACTTTCAGCCATAGCCCATGATATTCCCTTTTCAGGTCATATGGGCATAAAGCATACAAAGAGATGTATTATGCAGAACTTCTATTGGCCTAGGATTTCCAGGGATGTAACAGGGTATTGCAGGACCTGTGAGCAGTGCCAAAAAGTAGGCAAGACAGGAGACAAGGCAAAGCTACTTTGGTGCCTTTGTCTGTGATAGATGAGCCATTTCAGACAGTAGCTATGGATATTGTGGGACCTCTGAGTACTCCAAGTTCCACAGGGAAGAAGTATATCCTAGTGATAGTACATTATGCTACCAGATACCCAGAGACGGTGGCTCTGTCTTCCATTGAGGCAGAAAAGGTGGAAAATGCTTTTTTAGAGATTTTCAGCAGGGTAGGTTTCCCTAAAGAAATACTGACTGACAGAGGTACCAGTTTTACATCAGACCTGTTGGCTTGTCTGTGGAAGCACTGTGGGGTGAAGCCCACTCCCTACCATCCCCAGAATAATGGTCTTGTTGAGGGGTTAAATGTTGCAGTCAAGACGATGCTACAGGCATTTGCAGACCAGTTTAATAGGGAGTGAGACAAATATTTGCCCCATCTGTTGTTTGCTTACAGGGATGTGCCCCAGGAATCCACACATTTTATACCTTTTGAGTTGTTGTATGGGCATAGGGTGTGGGCACCTCTAGATTTAATTTGAGATGAATGGGAGTGTGAGTGTGAATCCCACAAGGATTCTCTTCATCATTATATATTTTTTCACTTCTTCAATCACTTCTTTTTCCAAATGGCCCAAAGTTTCTTGACCTATATAATGTTTTTCATAAATTTATTGTATTTATTTATTTATTTACATTTGTTTACCGCAAAATTCTGACTGGACACAGGTCCTTTTTCAGCGGAGGCCTGTGGAGAAAAGCTCTACAGAATGATATGGTAGATGGTAAACAATAACAATCAAGGTAGTTATACAGTAGAGCTGATCATGACATGGAGAAATACATGAGCAAAGTAGGTACAATTGAGTAGTAAGCTTGAGAAAAAGAAGAAGTAAAACACAGAGCTACACATTTTCTAAACAGTAACTAGATAACAATAATAGACTAAATGATAACTAAATCCTGAAAGGATTAACAGGCAGTGAATAATCTTCAGATCAGTTTTATAGTGATAGAGGGGATACTCTATATAAATCTGGGAAAGGAGAGAAGGGTTTAAGGGGAGTTAATTAGTCAGGGTTTGGACAAATCTGTCGTATTAGTGAACAAACATTTGCATTTTAAGCTTTTGACTTTTTTTCTTCTGCAAGTATATTTCTTTCTTCTAATTTTCTCTTAATCTTTTTGAATATCTCCAATCCAGAATCTTTGGGCTTTTTGTGTAATAGTTACAATTCATAATAGGATAATAGGAGGTTACTAGGCTAATGGCCCTGGGGCCCTTACAAGCCTAGCCAAGAGTTTATTACCAAAAAAGAAACCTCAGTCAGCACCTATCGCCCCTGTCAATGAGGGACAAAGGTGGAACCCCTGGGACAAATTTGTCATTTTCCATTCACTCATCAAAGTTGTTCTTGAAGAGGGTCAGCAAGGTACTCTGATATGTATGGGACATCTGTTTCAGAGACGGGGCAGCCTCTGGGACACAAAACTGTCTCTCCAGCAGGTTCTGTTGATGTTGCATATTAGATTTAGGGCTATCGAGCAGGTAATGTGCGAGGAGTTAGACTTATGGATATGGAGCATCTCTAGTAGGGTAGGGTCCGATATTGCCTTGTAGGCAAGACACAGATCACCTCTGTGATACCTGTATGATACCGAGTAAAGTGATAGTGACTTGAGCTTGTCCACATAAGACAGGTTTTGGATGCCATGGATCCTCTTTGTGAGGTGTTTATGTGGCCTTTCCAGTTGGTGCAGGTGTTTGAAGAGGTACATACCAGATGGGGTGTTATACACAATTATAGGTATAGGGAGGAGTACAGAGGTGTAATAACCCCCCTGTTTTCTGGATACAATCCCTTTACTTATGAGATGAACCAAATAGAAGGCTTTTTTGACCACTGCTGCTACATGATGGTCAAATGTGAGACTGTTGTCAACCTGAGTACCCGGGTCTTTCACCATGGGTTGTGTGCTTAGGGGGTTGCCGTTGAAATGGTAGTTAGTAGGGGCCATATTTTTGCTGAATGGTATGATAATACATTTTTTTTGCTTTTAACTTAAGGCCATGACTTTGGCACCAGTTATTTGTAGCAGTGAGACCCTCTTGCAGTATGCTAATGTCATTTGGGGAGTTAGTGACAGCACCCAGCTTACAGTCATCAGCAGACTTGGTCAGCCACAGGCCCTTGGTCTTTGTCCGGACCTCTGAGAAGTAGAAGCCAAACAGCAGGGTCCCAGGATTTATTTCTTATCCTCTATAGCCCACTCTATCATCTTCATGGCTCTTTTTTGTCCTATCAGTTTTTGTGGACTACTACTACCTTCAACAACGGAAGGGGGGTATCCTCCCCCTAAGCCTGGCCTAACCCCATTATAGGAATGTTTCAGTATATTGAGGATTCTGTGCTGTCATTTTTTCCAACCAGAGTTGGGCACTTTTTTATCCTGCAGCTTCACACCCAGCTATCTTTTTTATTTTTTAACCTACTTCTGTCCATACTATATGCTGTATCAAATACAGTCTATGTATCAGTGTCATCTTAGAGAGATTGTGTAAATAAACAGGGTCCACCTCAAAAAGGTACTCACCAAGACTTGAGGATGACTTCAATTCCAGTAAAACTACTCTCCTTTGCTTTTTGATTTTATAATTTCTCCATCTGGACCCCGGGTCCTTCCTTTTTAATTTTTCCAAGACGTTGGGTTTCTAATACCATATTGGTAATGTACCCTATTCCTAAGTCAAAATATGATTAAAGTTCATGAAATTAGTATTGTTTCAATCTTTGATATTAGCCAAATGTGCTCTTCGCAGTACCTGC
This sequence comes from Protopterus annectens, assembly GCF_019279795.1. NCBI lineage: Eukaryota > Metazoa > Chordata > Ceratodontiformes > Protopteridae > Protopterus > Protopterus annectens. The sequence goes on along the minus strand of NC_056742.1, from coordinate 283,888,128 downwards.
AATGTGCCTAGAACTGACTCTTTCTGCAATTCATATGGAGTTACATATATCGGCAACATATCTAAATATGACTGTAAATTTTTTTTTGTGAGACCCCATTGCTCCTACCACTATTGGAACTGTCTGGATATCCATCTTCCACATTGCCCTCATTTCTGCCTACAAATCCTGGTATTTTATGACTTAGCATCTCTCTGTACGTAAGACAACATAATCACTGGATATAGCAGGTTCAATGATCAATGCTACGTTTGTCTTATTTTCATGAACTACTATACCTGGTTTTCTCACATCTATGTTTTGAACTGTTTGCAATGGGCGATGCCATGTGATACAAACTTCATCATTTTCTATAATGTTTTCTGGCTCATGTTTTCAATTCTTCTCAGCTACTTCATTATTATAATGTTTGCACAATCCCCAATGCAATAGTCTTGCCACGTTATTATGCCTTTCAGTGTACAGTCCTTCTGCCAATAGTGTATCATACCCAGAAACAAGATGTGCGACTGTTTCCAAGCCTGTCTTGCAAAACCTGCATTTTTAGTTTCTCTGACATTCTTAATGGACTTTGTAAACCAATGTGTACATATTCCTCTATCTTGGGCCACCAATATTAACCTTTCATCTTTTGGTTTAAATTAACCTCTCCTTAACCATTCCTGTGTTAAATCCTGATTGACATGAGGTTGTTCCAGGAGTTTTTTGTACTTGCAACTATATTTATGTATTTTCCACTTTTATTTGACTTCTCACCTGATCCTTCATCTTAGGTTCATAGGTTCATAGGTTCATAGGTTGGTACTAGGCTATCAGCCCTAGGGCCTATACAAGCCTAGCCATAACAATTCCCTGGCTATTTCTTCCCACATTATTTACTTTCCTGGACCCCTGTCTAGCAGGGCGACTGACGTGATCCCTGGGGTGAATTTCCTTTCTCCCATCCAATCATCAAGGTTCCTCTTGAAGAGGTCCAAAGAGGCACTCTGCTTGACATGTATGGGCAATCTATTCCAGAGTCTGGGGAGTCTCTGGGTCAGGAACCTATCCCTCCAGCATGTTTTGTTTATTGTGATGACAAGGTTTAGATCCCTAGAACGTGTAGCTCTGAGGGATTGGGATTTCTTTAAGTGTAGCATATCCAACAGCTCTGGGTTTGACATGGCCTTGTATGTTATGCAGAGATCACCTCTGAGTAGACGATATGCGACAGAGTATAGCTGGAGTTTTTTAAGGTGGTCAGCGTAGGGCATCTGCTTTAGGCCTGTGATTCTTTTAGTGAGATATTTCTGAGGCCTTTCCAGTTGTTGCAGATGTCTTGAGAGGTACATACCAAATGGGGTGTTGTATTCTATAATGGGTCTAATGAGGGATGAGTACAGTGGGACAATGACCTCCTTTTTTCTGGATGAAAAGCCCTTCGTGATGAGGTGTGCCACATAGAAGGATTTCCTGACTGTTGTGGTGATGTGGTTATCGAAGGTGAGACCACTGTCCACCTGTGTCCCTAAGTCTCTTATCACACTTTCTGTGTTTAGTGTACTGCCACCTATATGGTAATTCATGGATACATGTTTTGTCCCAAAGGGGATAACAATACATTTCTTGGCATTGAGCTTGAGCCCATGGCTCTAGCACCAAGCATCTGTTTCTGTAAGGCCCTTTTGTAGAGTATCCACATCATTTGGGGATTCAATAATGGCTCCCAGTTTGCAGTCATCTGCAAACTTTGTTAGCCAGAGTCTCTTAGTGTTGACCTGTACTTCAGAGAAGTAGATGCCAAACAAGAGCAGCCCCAGGACTGAACCCTGAGGTACTCCACTTGTCACTTGTCTGGAGCTGGATTTGGAGTCGGCTACTTTTATAATGTGGGTTCTATCAGTAAGCCATTTAGCAACCCATTGGGTGACATAGGGATTAATGCCCAACTTAGTAAGTTTATCTATGATTCCAGAGTGGGAGATGGTGTCAAAGGCCTTGGCAAGGTCTAGATAGGCTGTGTGGACCACCTTACCCTTGTCCATGGCTCTGGAGACTGATTCAAAGAAGTCAATCAGGTTCAGGAGACAAGATCGGCCCTTCACAAACCCAAACTGGGTGGGGTCCAGTGTTTGAAGGTTGCCAATGTCTTTGTTTATAAGTTCCATGATAATACGCTCCATGGCCTTGCAGATAAGGCTTGTCAGACTGATGGGACGGTAGTTTCCGGGATCCAAGGTGGATCCCACCTTGTGGATTGGGATAACTGTAGCTCTGCGCCACTCAGTGGGCACGAAACTTGAGGTGAGGCTATGATTAAACATGACACTTAGGTGAGGTGCCAGTTCATATTGTAGTTCATGTAGTACACAGCCCGGGATGTCATCTGGTCCCATGGATGCTGTATTCTTGGCTTTAGAGAGTGCGTTTTGTACCTGTGTGGCCGTTATTACTGGAATTTGGCAATCTTCCGGTATTGAGATGGGCTATTTAGGGGGTGAGAGGGGGGGTGAGGTTGGCACTGAATCGATCTGCCAGGATATTGGCAATATCCTTCAGATCAGTATATTTAATGCCATTCTGTTTTAGCTCAGAGCAGATCTGAGCATTGCCATTTAGATTCTTGACATAGTTATAGAATGCTTTGTGGTTGTCTTTGGAATCTTTGGCAATTTTATTTTCGTAACTAGCTTTGGAGGATTTTATGAGGCATCTCAGTTTCTTACTGAGGCTAGTAAGGGAGTTTTTTGCATCCTGGGATTTTCCTCTTTTCTGCAAAAGTTTCTTCCTTTTGTTGTAAAGTTTGTTTATGGCAGGGGACCACCAGATTGGCTTCCTTTTTTTGGATGAGAGCATTTTGGTTCTATTTGGGATGGCACGATTCATGCATGAGTGGATGTGCTCGTACAGTGCCTTAGTGTAGGATTCAGCAGTTGAACTTTCAGTTCCCGTCTGCATGGGTGTCATGAAGTTTGTCACTTCTGACTTGAGTAGCATGAAGTTGGTTTTGGAGATTTTTTTTATGGTGGTTTCTTTGGGGGGGGGGGGGGGTGGGATGTGGATGTTAAGGGTGATTAGCTTATGGTCAGACCTGACTAACGAGGGGTGACCATAGGTATGGAGCATTGATTTCCCATGTTGGTAATGACCAGGTCTAGGATATTGGAGCCCTGATGGGACTATGGATTAGTTGATCCAGGGCGTTGGAATTTATGAATTCCAAGAACCATTAGCAAAGGTGTTGGGACATGAGTAGTTTTCCCAGTTAATGGCAGGGTAGTTAAAATCACCCAGTATTAGGGTGTTTGGTTCTATCTTAATATTTTCCAGTATGTTTAGAAAGGTGTAGTGAGAATCTTGGGGTATGGTGGGGGATCTGTAGCAAGCTACAATTTGGATTGCAGTCTTACCTAGTGTTAGTTGCACTTAGAGAATTTCAGACACATTGTGTTGGCCAACTAGCCTGGTGGTGTGAATATCCTTGGTGAATATTGACACTCTTCCACCTTTAGTGTTTCGGTCCTGGTTTGGTGGCGGAAAAGTGTGGTAAGAGTTGTAGCCTGGTATTGCAGGGGTTCTCTCTGGAGCCTTGAACCAGGTCTCAGTTACTGCACAGATATCGATGTTCTCCATTTTTAGGAGTGCCTCAAGAGAGATCCTTCATCTTTTAATCTTTCTTTTGTTTTTTGGAACATTCAGTTGCTCCCTGCTTTTTATCTACTTCTAGTTTGATTTCCATTTCCGCTTGAAACTGATATGTCTCTGCTAAACTAAGCAGGAAAGTCATCTTAGACTTGTTCTCCTAATGATTTAAAACTATCCCTATGTTTGGATCTTGTGAGGTCAGCAAATATGTATGTAGTCGTACAATTGCAGATCTATACATGTAATCAGTTTCCAGGAAGCCCATACCTCCTTCAGAATGGGGAACATATAATCATAGTATACACTGATTTTCATAAATTATTTGATAAGCATGAAGCATTTTTCTTTTTTTCCTATCCAACTGATCCAATACCTTTTGGGGCCAGTCAGTCACCCCAAAACTGAAAGTTAGAACAAGAACACCAAATTAGTTTTTAGCTTGGACTTTGTTCCTATGTCAGAGCTGTTTGTAGGATTAATGTTAGTCTTTTAAAATATTCCTTACTAAGTTTTTTCACCTTTGTTCATGTTTATTGTCAATCCTTCATCAATTCCCAAATATTTATACACTCCCTCTTGTTCATAGGTTCATAGATTCATAGGTTTATATTAGGCTATCTGCCCTGGGGCATTTACAAGCCTAGCCAGAGTGTGTTTGGCTTTCGCCACCCTTTTAGATTGGTTTACTGTGCCTCTGTAGAGTAGGTCACAGAAGATAGCCCTTTTAAGGTTAGTTTACTGTGCCCCTGTCTAGCAGGGACACAGAAGAGATCCCAGGGGTGAACTTACGATCTCCCATCCACTCGTCAAGATTTCTCTTGAAGAGGGTCAGTGAGGGGCTCTGCCTAACATGGACTGGGATAATGTTCCAGAGTGAGGGCAGCCTCTGGGATATGAATCTGTCCCTCCAGCATGTCCTATTTATTTCTGTGCTGAGGTTTATGTCCCTGGAGCGTGTTCAAGGTCTTTTATATCACATCTCTGTCCCAGATTGATATTTTCTTGGTGCTGCAGCTTTCCTGTTTTAAAGATTGCTTTTGCACATTTATCAAGACCAAATTACATTCTTCTATCATCCGAAAAAGTTTTGACTACTTGCAGTTGTGCTTTAAGTTCCTCATCTAATGAACTATACAATTTTTAAGTCATCCACAAAAAGATTAGAAATCTTTATACTTCGTTGTTTTCTGGGAGCCAAATTGTACAGTAGCTATGACCTATTCTATTAAGTAGACAGCTTAATGGATTAAGGGCAAGACTAAAGAGCAGCAGTGACAGAGTCACCCTGGACTATCCCCCTATGAAATTTTATCCATGGGATAATAATTTGTCATTTATCATGGCTTAGCTACAAAGTGGTTTATCACTGTTTCATGGTCACTGTAATATAATCAATATGTAGGGTGTATCTCATACATTTGTAGGCACTCTTTTATCCATGAATGTGGGGTGCTGTCAAATGCTTTTTTGTAACTATCCATACCATACTTAGATTCTTCTCCATTTTACAATTCTCCATTATGACTTTATTTAACAACAAATGATCCTTTGTTCCATATGACTTTCATTTGTTACCCTTTTGTTTCTATTACAATGATTGAGTTTTCTTCTAAATGACTATAAACTCTGTTGGCATCAATTCCAGTGTATAGTTTATACATCAATTGGAAGGCAAGTTTTTGGTCTATAATTTGTAGGATAGCTTACAGGTTCACTCTTAAGGAGGAGCATTGTTTCACTCTTAAGGAGGAGCATTGTTTTTTCCTATTGTTAACAAGGTTGGCATCTGTTCTAGTATTCTCATTTGCTTTCTGATTTTATCATCTCTTCATCAAGACCACAGGTTGCTCTGAGTTTAATTTCTACAAGTTGTTTTGAGTTTCTAATACCATGATTGGAATGGATCCCATTCCTAAATCTATGTATGATTAAAATTCATGAATTTAGTATTGTTTCAATCTTTGATGTTAGCCGGAAGTGCTCTTTGCAGCACTCCCAATGTGCCCAGAATTGACTCTTTCTGTAATTCATAAGGAGTTACAATGTATCAGTAACATATCTTAGTACAAGTGTAAATTATTTTTTTTATAACATCCATTGTTCCTACTACTATTAGAACTGGCTGGGTATTCTTCTTCCACATTGCCCTCATTTCTGCCTGTATTTCCTGCTATTTTATGACTTTGTATTTCCCTGTATGTAAGACACTGTAGTCAATGGGTGTAGCAATTTCAATGACCAATGCTACTTTTGTCTTCTTTTCATGGACTACTATATCTGGTTTTCTCGCATCTATTTTTGAACTGTTGGTAATGGGTGATCTTATGTGATATAAACTTCATAATTTGCTATGCTTTCTGGCTCATGCTTCCAATGCTTCTCAGCTACTTTAATATTATAACATTTGCACAATTCCTAATGCAACAGTCTTGCCACATTATTATGCCTTTCAGTATACAGTCTCTCTCTGCCGTTAGTGTATCACAAGATGTACAACTGTTTACAATTCTGTTTTATAAAACCTGCATTTGTCTGTTTCACCATATATATTCTCAATTGTTTTGTAGGTTTTTATTTAGGATTTGATTTTGTACTATATTTTCTTAAATAATATGTATTGTTTTTAGCCCAACAAAATGTAGTGTTATATATTATTTAACCTTTAATTTTTAGTTTCTTTTCCACTTGACACTCGCACACCTGAAGAAGTTCTAATAGACGAAACTGATCCATGTTAAAAATGTTTCAAAATGTTTCTGAACATTTTGAAACATTTTTAACATAGATCACTTTCGCAGAAAAGATTTCTAAGGAATTTTGAAGATGTTAACTTTTTCTTTTTTGATTCTACAATGAAATGCTTTATGGAAGTTTTAGCAGTTATTAATTTGTAATTTTTAGTTGAACTTTTAGTTTAGTTTAGTTTAACATATCCTGGAATCACAAAGCTTGAAGTAGGGCAGCACTGTGTCAGAGATCACACTGGTGTATGGGGAAGGGGTATTTAGCAAGTAAACATGCTATTTGGCTTTTACAACAGAGCTACCCTGGCAAACCACTCCTGTGCTTCTAAACATGCTTTTAAAAAGGTATATAAATGAAATGGTAAATTTCTACACTTTATTCTGCTTTTTCAACTACTATTTGGATCACTTGTTTGTGTATTTTTAATAAATAAGATTTGACTTGAAATAGTTTGTGATTCTCTACTTTCATAAGTAGATTTATACTTTGGAAAGTTTTTTAAAGAAAGTATTTATACCACCTGTTATTAGGTGGGATATTCACAGTATGTTTGTTTGGGTCTATATTAGAACACCGAACATTCAAAATGTCGAGTGTTCTAATGTCGAACCCTATCAATCGAAAATTTAAAACATCGAACATTCAGAACAGCAAACTTTTTCCTAGGGGAAAAAATTCACTGATCCAAAACACATACACACAACACAAGCAAACCAAACAAAGAGTAATCTACACACATACACCTAAACTCTTACACCTAACCCTACACTAAACTATACATACACCACTAACTATCCACTTACCTTAACCCAAACCCTAACCCTAAGGTCCATCACTATTGCACAGTCACCTCACCTGCACCCTAACCCTAACTCACCTACCCCGCCCTAACCCTCACTTCCACAAAATCGCACACTTACCTGACCCATGCCCTAACCCTAACTCACCTACCCCACCCTAACCCTCATGTCCACACAATTGCACACTTATCTGACCCGCGCCCTAACCCTAACTCACCTAACCTGCCTTAACACTCACCTCCACACAGTCGCACAATTACTTGAACCCGACCCGTAACTTTCCACCACAGCATTGAAAATAGCAAAGCAACAGAAACGGGCAACCAAATTCTTTCTCTAGGAAAAAAAAATGGTTTTCTGTTTCTTTGATATTTTCAGCGTTCGCTGAAAATGGGTCAATATTAGAACACTCAACATTTTGAATGTTTGGTGTTCTAATATAGACCCGTTTTTTTATTAGGTACCTGAACTCTAGGGAATCTTAAATCTGCCACACATAGAAGTTTTCTCATTGTTTGAGTTGTCTGTTTCACCCACATGTCCAATGGACTTTGTAAATCAATATATATGAAGTCCACTATCCTGGGCTGCCAATATTAACCTTTCATCTTTTGAGTTAAATTCACCTCTCCTTAACCATCCCTGCATTCAGTCCTAATAGACATGGTTATTCCAAAAGTTTTCTGGACTTGCAACTATATTTATGCATTTTCCACATTTCTTGCCTTCTCATCTCATCCTTCACCTTATATTCTTTTTTTTATTGTTTTTTTTTTATATATCAATGAGTTGCTGCCTTATTTTTATCAACTTCTGGTTTGATTTCCATTCCCACTGGACACTGATGACTTCCCTACTTAGTTTAGCAGAAGCATATCTTAGACTTATTCTCCTCATGTTTTAAAACTTTCACTATGTTTGGTTCTTGTGAGGTCAGCAGATATGTATGTAGTCCTATAACTGCAGATGTATATGTGTAATCAATTTCATGGAGGCCCATACCTCCTTCAGAATTTGGAATATATAATGGGTGTGATACACCAATGGCAGAAGGACTGTATACTGAAAGGCATAATAATGTGGCAAGACTGTTGCATTGGGGATTCTGCAAACATTGTAATATTGAAGTCATAAGAGATGAAATCATAGATTTTAAAAATACATTTAACCTTTAAAAGAATAACAAAAGCAAGTTAGCAGTTATAACAGAGAAAAATTAAAGCACACCATGAACTAAAGAATTTTTTCTGAGGTTTGTTTATTTTTTTAAAAAAGGAACAAAGGCATTCAGATAACTGTTGATGCTTATGTCAAGGCTGCCAGCCCAGCCAGATAGAATTTTGCATATAACTCTGTCATTTGTAAATATGAATGTAAACTACAGGCTTGTTGTGTTAAATGTAAAGAAATAGTGTTACATGTAGAATTGGTCAAAAATGTGACAACAGCGCACTCTACTGACCAAAGTAAAACATGTGGTGACCCTTTCATGTAGACAGTGGTGCCGAAGAGTCTAGATGAAGAAATTCTTGCTATTGTTTTAACCAAGAGTTAAATTGCTAGATTTAAACATGCAAATGTATTCTATTGCTCTGCTTTCTGATCAGCTGCAAGTTAACAAAAGGAGATGTTAAGAATGTAAATGCAGTTTCTGTTAGCCAGGAAAGTGTGAAGAATGATATAATGTGAATCAGAACTGCAATTTCAATTTAAACAGAGAGAACCAGAAATTATTAAGCATTTTTGTCTTGACCATCCAACTCATCAGCACTCTGCCTGTTTTCATATGTAAGTTATCTTAGACTTGTGTTTTTGTTTAGAAATAGCTAGAAACTAGAAAGATTAGACTGTGTTTTTCTGTGATGCCAGAACTGTACTACTGAATTATTTTAAGTATTTCTCTCTGATCTCTGAACTCTTGACTAGCACTGTGTGGTAGAAAGTATTGTCTTGTGTTTTTATTATTTATTATTGTTTTGTGTGGAGATAATTTAATCTCTAGAGTACAGAGCATATTTATAGTGATGACTGTACCAAATCACTCTAATAAGCCTTGATTGTTTAGTTATACTACCAATTGGATAATAATATTGCACAGTAATAATTGGACACCCTTTAAGAGCCTTTGAGTGGCTGATAAATATTAGCTGGGTGGTGGCAGTGATTCCTACCGTATACTTTGGGTAAAAGGGGCACAGCTGGAGAATACTGTGCCAGCCTTCCCCAGGAGTGCCTGTGTGGTTATATAAACTTATCTCAAAGTGTGTGTGTGTGTCAGCTACTTGGGCAGGGACACAAAGCACTGGTTGGACAGAGAGGGTGCTGGAGATTTTAGCTTTCCCAGCTGGCTGAGATTTGGACCCTATAGCTGTGCCAGTGGGGAGTCTTATTGGGGACCTAGAGAGCAAGGGAGTGACCAGCCCCGGACTGACTGTAATCTCTGTGTGCTCTTAAGGGAAATTGCACTTTACTGTGTGTATTTGTTATCCTTTCTTCATATATGAGATGCCCTTTCTGGTGTTAGTGGTGAATATTGAGGCTCCTTGATTGCTGGGCCAGGGCACAAGCATCACAGCTTATATCACTCAACTAAAGAACAGAGATAATATCATTTGTCAGAGACAAAACTATTTGTGGCATTATAGAATCACAAATAAAAGGTAGACAATCGAGATAATCAGAACTGAATTTATATAAAGTGCCAGACTTGTGCAGAATGAGTGCAGAAAAAAGAAAGCATTTAAAACAGTTTACTGAAGAAAAGGGCATCTATAAGATTAAAACTCTGTTTCAAGACAATGAGAAAATGAATGGCAAAATTATTATGTGCTATAACAATAGAAACTGCTGCATATAAAGCCAAAATATATTTAAGATTGGACCTGCAATGAGCCATACAGTTTTATACATACATAGAAATTCCAAGGCACTGAATCTCATGTCCATTCTCTCCTTGTCAGTAACCTTCTTCAGTAAATGCTTCCTTTCCCTAGGACGGATGTACTGGTGAATTCTGCAGCTAATTTGTAGGTACTCATCCAGTCATTTTTAAAGGAAGATGGTGAGTCATACTGTAATATGCAGGGAAACTTTATTCCAGGAGTTTGGGAGGTGCTGGATTATAAACCTATCCATCTGTCTTATTTTATTTAACTAAAATTAGAGTATTGATTATAAATTAGTTAAAATTAAAGCAGCATGTACTAGGAATGATTACAAGTTCCCCTTCACCATCTTCCTCATGTTTGTTAACCCTAACCATACATATTACATTACTAAAATCCCTCTCCCTAGGAGTATTACTATGAAGGTGACAATCAGTGTCAGTTTTGTAGATGCGATTTACTGATATAGGACTTTTTAGTAGGCGAAAAATATTTGATGATTTGTGATTCAGTCTTATGAGTTTCACATATATATATATATATATATATATATATATATATATATATATATATGTGTGTGTGTGTGTGTGTGTGTGTGTGCATGTATGTATATATATATATATATATATATATATATATATATATATATATATAAACACACACACATGTAAAATTGTAAAACATTGTAAACTGCTGGACCTAGAAAGTGTGTATTGTGCATTTAAATGTGATCTGTAGTAGTCAGTGTGGGAGTATTTTCCAGGCAGTTAGTATATTGCTCTGAATTAGTAAGTAATGAGTAACCAGGGACAATGATATATGTTTTTTAAAAAAATAAATTCAGTTTTAATGAGATGAAATTCAGGAATTTTACCTATGATTTTAATGTGTATTTTTGATCATTATATATACAAAATTGAATCAGATTTTGTTTACATAATACTCAGTAAAGTAAGATGAGAGTGCTACAAGTATTACTTATGAGAAGAAATACCATTGTGATGAAGGACTGCGCTAGCATAAAATGTCATGTTCCTTGAAAAATCACTTGCTTTTCCAGTACTCAGTGAGTTCAAATTTAGGATTTACCAGTAATTTTACTGGTAAATCTGGATAATCAGATTCCCCGTCTGTTACTAATTTACCATAGTATAAAAGGAGGAAACCAGCTACAAGGCCATCAGGAATTGAATTCCTCACCTGGAAGATCATCTTTTATAAAGAAACTGGAAACATGGAGAATGTTGGAAAAGACAGGTGAGTACCTGAGACGAAGAGCTGGGCAGAGTATTTCCTGGAGAAGCTGCATGGAATGTGGAAAAAACAGCAAAATGTACTGCAAGCTAAAGCTGTACTTGCCTTGTTTAATTTTGAAACTAAGAAACCTGGAAGATCTATTATTTCAATTTTAAATTGAGAAACCAAGATGTGCTATAATTTTTCATGGCCTGATATATCTAGTAAACGTTTAGATTTTAAGCAGAATGTCTAGTGTTCTTTTGGACTTACACTGGTAGTCTATGCAGGGGCAGTTGAGCAGAGGCTTTCCATTTCCCTTTCTTCACATTATCTCTGATGCTAAGAGTAAAACACATTTTAGGCTATCAATTCTCCATAGCAGTGTTATTGTGGTTTCCATGTGGCATCTATATTGCTGTTTTTGGTGTGTTTATTTGGTGACCTTAACCATGAAGAACTTAATAAAAAGACTTCTTGAGTCAAAGATGAAGAATAACCAGAAGCTGTAAAAATACGGCAACAGTTAGATACAGTATACTAGCTAATGTAGGTCCCAATCCCAAGAATGTGCCTACTATTAAAAAAAAATAAATAAATAACCAAGGAGGATGACTGAACTACCATCCATTTCCTTTACAACTCATCGGACAGCTCCCTACTAATGACTCATCTTCATCATCCTCATCAACCTCTTTTTTTCCCATTTTCATCATGGAGTCAGTGTATCATGTCGACTGTCACCATCATTCTCATTTCAGTGCCCCTTTCTCGCCTTCTTTGATGTTCAGATCTGACAGTCACATGCCTTTTCTCAAGCAATCTATCCATCTCCTTGCTGGACATCCCCATTTCCTCTTACCTGCTTCTTGTCTTTCCCAAATCTTCTTCGCCAGACTGCTTTCTGTTCCCTACACATGTGCCCTGAACTGCTGCAATCTGTTCTCTTTGGCCTTCTTTGCAGTTGTAACTACTATGGCTTCTGTTCTGATGTCCTCATTTCTTCATCTCTACCACATTATGCATCCTAGCACCCATCTCATTTACTTCATCTTCATCGCCTTTAGCCTCCTCAGCTGCTCTGCTTTCACTGCCCAGTTTTTTTTTACTATACAGCAGTACTGACAGACAGCAAAGGTAAAAGCTGACAAAAGAGCAGTTCAGAATAAAATGAGAAGACACATGTATATGAAGTTACATAAATTTTAGCTGAGAATAGTACCTGCCTCCCCTCCTCCTAAAAAGAAATAATCAGTGTGTACCTCTCTTGTGTTAGATTGAGATGAAAGTGAAAAAACAAATGGCCACAGGCATATATTTCACGTTTTCACCACCATGCATATGTACAACATGCCTACTTCACCCTATCACCAAAATACAGCCAACTTCTACATACCACTCTGCAGTTAAGCTGAGATAAAAATGAAAGAATAAATGGTCCCAGTAATATATTTTAGCGTGTTGCTCTCAAATGTATATATACACAGCAGGCCTCCTTCTCCCCTATCAAAAAAAGATAGACACCTATGTATATGCCTGATGTTGGAGTGTGATTAAAATAAAAAAAAATGATCATAGTAATGTATCCCACCTTCTTGCTCTTAATACACTGCACTCAGACAAAGTATATTGACCTTTTGTATATACGTCTGAAGTTTGGTTATGAGGAATTTAAGAAAATAATCACTCCAGAGTCACCAGCACGCAAACAAACGATAGCAACTGCCTGTGCTCATTTTAGCCCATACTAAACCTATATCTGTATTCTTTTATAGAGAAACAGAGTATAAAGGACTGAGCCAGATAAAAATCACTTAACCTAGCAGATATAGGAGACTCTATCTGTCTGATACCCTCCCTGTGGGAGGAATAAAGACACCTTGTAGAAGTTTCCAGTAGTGTATTCAGTTAAACAGGTAGATTACATTCCCCAAGTCAGTTATTTAAAGGAAGTTACAGACAATGGTGTGGGGGTCCATGGGAACTGATTGGAAAAAAATTTGGGAGATGGAAAAACAATGAGCCAATATCAAAGCTTAGAGGTTAAACCCCTATTTGAATATTCCTGAAAAACTTGTGAGAGTTTACCAGCTCTGCAGCCTTTGGAACCTCATTCTTAGTTAAAAGGTTTTATTTTTATCGTTATTTTTATTGTAAACTTCTAGCAAAAAACATGACAACACACTATGAGCTGCAACTATAGAACTATATCTAAGAAAACCCTTTCACATGAGCTTCATCAGGTCCATCTAATAGAGTGGTTTACACTTTGATCTTTGAAAATGCCTGCTTTTACAAGGCTATCACCAGACTTAGTCTGTTTTGTAACACACGTAAAATGAGAGGCTGTGTCTGCATCAGTGGGGCTCATATTCCTTGGAGCCAAGTATGAAAGCTTTACTACAGAACTTTTTCCAGTCTATCACATGTAATAAGAGAGACTGTGCCCACTTTTGCGAGGCTCATTAGCTTCTGACATGTAATATGAAAGGCTAATATTCTCTTGTATAACAAAAAAGGTTTATAGTACCTGCCTATAAGAGGCTCATATACATGATTACTGTGACCAGTCCCCATTCTTCTTCCTCTTGATGAAGACAGACCTTTTTATATGCAGGGGAGGTAGTCACTTAAAGCTACACTAGGTGATCCCCATTTCTGAACAGTACTTGCATCCAGAGAAATAACATACAGCAGAAAACAAATCACAGTGCTCATTTTTTGCAGAGCACATAAATGAGCACAAGTTGGAGGAAAAATGTAAAAGTAACTAAGTTTGCGACCTCAGAACATTTTGTGTAGGCTTTCTGTGCCCATGGAATAAAAATCCAACAAGTCATGAACTGCAGAGTAAACTAACACTTTTAATAAACATAAGAATCTCAGATCTTCTTTGAGCATAGACAAATTGTGCCTGTGGTGTAAAGAATATAGCAGTGTGAAGTGGTACCCTGGAACAACAATTTTCATTCTACTACACATCAAAGAATTTTTGTTAATGCAGGCCCAGTGGCTACAGTATCTATACCTGGTTGCTGTGGGGTTGCTGCAGTGAGAGGTGGAATACTCTTGGTTCTAGAGCATGGTTTTATGGTACTCCAGTCTGGGATCTTTATTGTCATGTATTGATGTTTATACTAAAGAGTATTCCATCACACTTGCAGAAATTCAAAAAGTTTTAGGAAATGATTACATCCTGTTTTTGCAATGCCTGGTTTGACTCTTGCTGTAATATTAAAAAAACATTCCCATTTTAAAACACTATAGAACTGTGGACTGATGGAAAATCCACTGCGAGTGAGAAGTAGAAGCATGTGATAAGAAAGAGGTAAAGCCACAGCTTGATACACCCAGTTAGTATAAAAATGGGGTGCAGTAGATAGCAACTTTCCTGTAGATGTCTAGAATTAAATCTAGGAGAAGGAAGCTCGTAAGGAAAAAACAAAGTAAGGTTAGAATTTGGTTGGGGCTATTCAGCAAAAAGGATGATGTCTGTCTTCAGAAACCTACTCTAATGACAGGGCAACAGAAACCTAAAACTGTAATAGATGTCAGTAGAGTAACTGGAGGTGAACTGATAGGTAACCCTCAAGTAAGAAGACAAATGTCTGCACAGAGACTTAAACACATTAGCACTTTAAAGTTTGACAAAATAGAAGTAGTCCACCTAAGTAAAAATGATCATAATAAAGTGAATACTAAAACTGAGCTCAGCAGGTGGGTGTTGAGTTTTGAGCCTATTTCTGCTATTGTCAAGCAGAAAACTTAAGCAAAAACAGAATCTAAGCAACAGTCTAAGTAAGGAAAGGAGTAAAACTGATGTTAAATTTTACTCTGAGATACCTATAGGTTCATAGTTGTGTAGTATGCTATTAAACACTGGTGCCTGTTTAAGCCTAGTCATGCATCGTAAATCTCTGACAAGTTCTGGAACCCTTAATAGTGTTAGCAGGGGCTTCAGAGAGAAAGCATTTACAAGCAGGGGCCTGCGAGATGAACTGTTCACAGGCTGTGTTCATTAGAGACATACCAGTGGTGAATTTTGGGTTATGCATCCAGTTGTCCATCTTAGAGGAAGGAAAATACAAAGAACTAAAAGAAAATGAGAGCCCGGTGTCCATTTATGTTAAGACGCACAGAAGGCATCTTAAAAGAAAAGAGAGCAGTCATGAAGCTTGCACTGATAACAGTGATAATACAGCATAAGGTGATTTTGTTTAGTGCTTCCTTCTGAAGAAGAAGCCAAGGAATAAGCTGCAATGTCAGTGTTTCTGGGGGGAAAAGCTATAACATCCACCTCAAGACAAACTAGAGAAGAAAGTAACCCTGATTTAGTGGACATATAAGGTAAACTACATAAACGTTTGAAAAAGCATAAGGGGAGGATGACATTTTAAGTAGAACAAAAGAGAGGCTATAGTTTTAATTATTTGTCTTTGATACTGGGCTGGGGTAGTGCACTGGCCAAAGTGATCGTTTTTCAGACACATCCCACAATGAATACAGTAGTACAGTAAATAGAATGAAGCATGCAACATTGTACAGTGTATAATATAACAACAAATAAACATAGTGAATAAAGAATTGTTACTGAAGTGGAGAGAAATTAACACCTGCTATAACAGTGAGTACAAAGTTTTTGCATGTGTTAGGTATTTAAAATATTTATAAAATATACATTGTTATTTCCTTAGATTATAAATGTGGATAGGATATAGTGGTTAGAGTACGCAGCTGTAAGGAGTGAGTCTTAGAGTTTAGATTTGTGCCTCTTTTGGGTGCAGGAGGATTGCACTTGTTTGAGCAGGTACATTTTTAGTTGGGTTGTGAAGGTAGGGTAGGAGTAGTTCGTTTAGGTACAAGGGGAGGGGTTGCCAAATATCAGTCCCTAAGGTGGAGAAGGAGTTCTTGGTATGATGAAGCTGGCATGAAAGTGTGAAAAGAGTATGAATTGTCTGATAGCAACCTCTGATGTTGAAGGGAGTTGTTTATTCTATTAGTTTGTCTATTAGAGTGAAGAAGATTTCGAGATGTACAAGATTAAAAAAAGTTAGGATGAAAATAATAGTTAGGTCATAGGTAGTATAGTGATTAGGATGTTCCCAGTACTTCTAACACCTGTTTTGAGTTAAACCTCTTTTCTACAGAATAAGACAAGAATAGAAAGGTATTCTAAAACAAGTGCTAGATCCAAAACCTTACAGGACACTAGTAATGAAGCTTCCCCACAGTCACACATTAGAATGCCACCTGTAAAGGGCAAAACTAAGGCAGGAGTATTAGCCATATTTTACTTGTGATGTATAATGAAATAGTTACAAAATGTATGTGCATCTTGTCCATAATGCCAGAAAACTGTACCCCATCCTAAAGTAAACAGCCCATTGATCCTAATTCCTAATAAAAGAGGTTATAGATATAATAGAGCCACTACTGAAAATTAGAAATGGGTTTCAGTACATGCTAATAATATTTCAGTAAACAGTGCCGTTATGCAAAGCTAGTACTAAGGCTATTGCTAGAGAACTGGTACTCTTATTTTTTGGAGTAGGTATCTCTAAAAAGATACTTATTGGTCAAGACTCTTACTTTGCTTCCTGGATACTACTGTTAGTTATGTCAGTGTTTATGGAGCTGCTGATACAACTTACTGACACAGATGATAAGAAATGGGGCCAATTATCAACCTGCTTAATATTTTACTGTAAAAGGGATGCCACAAGCTTCCAGTGGGTTTATCACATATTAACTCTTGTCTGGAAGGTGTCTGAGAGGACTACCTCACATTAAAAGAACATGGGAAGAACAGGGGCACAGGAAAATGATTTTCTTGGGTGGCAAAAGCCAGGATACCATTTGTCTAGGCTTATATAGGCCCTAGGGCCAAAAGCCTAGTACCTACCTATGAACTTATGAACCTATTTAAAAGTAGGATAGAGCACAATGTTATTTTGAATGACAGATTAAAATTATGTTATGCCTACAGTAAAAGGATGCATGCAGAAAGCCCAGGAAATACAAAACGGCTTTTGTAATACAAATGCACAACTTGGAGAATTTAACCCAAAAGATGACTTATTGGGTTACTGCCTTATTTCTGGCTAAGTGGCAAGGGCCATTGGAGATGAATGAAAGTATAAATCTAGTGAAATACCAGTTTAAACTACCAAAAAGGAGAAATATACAGCAAATCTGCCACATTAATGTATCAAAGCCATTGAAAGAAGTGGAATGTTCACCAAAGAGCTTGCAAGCTGAAACTCATACAGGAAAAAACAATCATAGAATTTCTACTGCAAGTACAGCAAGAGTTTTTGACAAATGTGGGACAAATACCATTAAGAAATAAAGGCATATTGAGACTTCAAAAATGGTTGCACACTCATCAACAGCTTTACTTAGTCTCTCCTAGTATGAAAAAAGAAAATGAGAGATAAGATATACTAAATCTACCAGTTTTAGTAGAAATCAGTTAATGGCTAGTAAGTACAATGCATGGATGCCAGCAAAGAAGAAAGAGAATCCTGCAGCTGCTCAGCAAAAAGCAGTTCAAGCTCCAGCTTTGGTACAAGAGATGGCTTTCTGTGATTTAGGGGAAAAATGAATTATATATGCTCAGACCTGATTAAAATAAATGAAAACCTGAAGAAGTATATCATGTATATGCTGCAAACATGGCCATGAGAAAGTCAGCAAGACCTGTATTAGGAAAGATACAATCATACTTGCAGAAAGAGTTGATCCTGACAAAACTGCAGCAGAAGGGCAAAGTATTAAAAACTGGATACAGTAGAGTATTTGTGGAAATGATTATTCACTGTACACCCAGCAAAAGAAAAGCAAATTTATCCCAGCAGTCAGGGAATGTCAAGATGCAGGTGTAAAATTCAAGCTGCTTTACCCAGCTGTCTTCATAATATTTATCCTGCAGGATCAAAGTCATTTTGTGATGTAGAATAGGTTAAGGAGGAAATATAAAAGTTTGTCTAACAAAAAGTGAGCCATCAGACAAAAGGGAAATCTACTTTTCATTCTTCTGATAATAAAGTTCGCAGCGTGATTTTGCCAATGAAACCTTTTCCAATGTTCTAAAGAAAAATACTTGAGAAACAGAAAAAAGCATAGCATTTGGCTAGAAGAATCTGGAGCATGTCAGAGTTGAACCAGAGTCTAGAGCTGAGAGCTGGAGATAAACAGGAAGAAGACCAGCAACGCTGAAATTAGTGAATAAATGGGAGACTATGGAGCATCAAATCCCTTTGGTGAAGTATGACTTTACAAGAAAAAGTGCCTGAAAAAGATTGTACTATTGTTGATTTGTGAGGGACTGAACAACATATACTCCACTTCATGTCATTAAAGTCTGGAAGGACACTAAAAGAGAAAACAAAACTGAAAATAAAACAATTTTTTTTCATTTCAATATTTGTATAAAACATTTTATAATATAATTTGCATGTTGTATAGTAAAGCATTTCAGTGATTGTTGTATGCAAAAAAGACACTAAAGTTAACAAGTACTTTTTTCTTTTTTTGTTTTAAGAAATTTAGGCATTGCAATGCAAACAGAGAAGAATGGATGGACAAAAACATGTTTAAGTTATTATGCTGTAATCTTGGGCTGTTGAGGTGCGGAGTGGAGTGAAAAGTGCATTGATTATAATTTCGGTTGAGTTGAGATGTTTTTTGTTTCTTTTACATAGATGAATGTCTGGATTAATGCTCTCATCCTAATTTAATAATTTTTTGTATGTGCAAGCATGTGGGCTTTAACAATAAGAGAACACTTTGAAAGTAAAGGAAAGTTTTACTTCAGAAAATAAATGTTCAGTGTGAGTTGAGAAGTCTGCATCTGAGGGCAGCTCTACATTTTGTTCTTATGTTTCCATGGAGATACGCTGACTATAGGTTCAGGCAATAAATCATGAGTTCTGGGGTTGTTTACCAAGGGAATCATAAAATGAAAAGGTACAAGGGCAAGCAGCTTAGTAAAACAAAAAAGTTTGAAATTATTGGAAGTGAATAATGTATGCAATGCATTTATTAGAATAGTATATAATTTTGTTTTATTTAAAGATAGCCAGTTATTTTTTTCCTTAAGGCTAACAGTTAATGTTTTCAGAAAGCATACAAGCTGTTTTTCATATCTGGGAGGGGAATAAAGATAAGTCAAGCGCAGTCAGCAATTACTGTAAGCAGGAGCACAGACTGTAGAATGCACATTACCATGGATAACCTTCAATTTAGGTTAGGTAATACCCATGGGTCAGCTGTCAGGTTGGGACAATTGTTTCTATCAGGAGAGTTAAGCTCCATTCTTTGAATTTGTATGTAAGTTTGCATGTTTGTTTAAATGTAATAGGTTATAGGGGTGTTCTGGGAGTGTGTTGCTTTTTTTGAGTGACGCTTTTCAGTAAATCAAAAAAGTCTTGTAAAATGTGATATATGTTCAAATGAAGAGGACAAGAAACATCTATATAAAAGTTCAACCTGTGAAATATTAGTGGGTGCATGTAACAGAAAAGCTGGAAATAGACATTTAAAAAAGCTGTCAAATAACATTTGTGAATGAAAACTTCTTATCATAATGGAAAAAACAAATAATACAATCAACCAAACAGTCCGAAAAGCAACACTTAAAGCTGGAAACCAAGAAAGTAGCACCAAAATGAATCTTTATTCGCCACAAGTAAGCACTTCGTCTGGTGAGCATCACCAGACTTCTTCAGACAAAGTAAACCATACAACATTGAAGTTATATACCCAACAAAATAGAATCAATTAATCAATTTAAAAGAACACATTGCAATCAATTAAATGTTTTAAATAATTAATTGTTTTAAACAGACACAGCCCTAAAAAGAAAGAAAACTTCTCTAATAGACTAGGAAACAACACGTAAATACATTTCATTCAGTCATATTCAAAGTGTATAGAAGACAGCAACACATAAGAACAAGTTAAAAAATATATAATGAATAAAAAACTTTCTAAAAATACATACTTATTTCAGAAAAAAATACATTAAATATATCCACATTTATATATATACCAAAACCTTATTATTATATACATTTAATAAATAATTGCTTACTTTCATCTATCAAAGACTTTTAATTTAAGCCTACTAGAAATGGATATTGCATCATTAAGTCCTGGTGGGGAATAAGCATTTAAAAGACTTGCCACCAGGCTTTCTTCTCTTCAAGATGCAATTTCCAAGGTCCCCCCAGCTTCACATTTCACCTGTTGAATTGCTAAACATTTAAAATTATGCTCTGGAAACATCCTTAAATGTCTATATCATGCATTTTTTGCATCTTGCTGTTGAATTTCATAAAGATGTTCATTAAAACATTGTGCAAGCATGGGTTGGGTCTTCCCAATGTAAAAAGCTGGACACTGGCAACAAACTGAGGAATAAACTACTCCATACGTTTGGCAGTTATATTTTCCCTTTACCACATTTTTTTTACCACCAATTCTAATACTAAATGTTCTCAAAATATGGTTACATTGGTGGCACATGCCACAAGGTACCATGCTCCCCTTAGCCTCATTGACTAGGGGCCTTTCTAGTAAACTCTTAAAATTCATACAAAATTGGGATGATCTCCAAAGGTGTCCAACATAGCCTGTTCCTGCATAAGAATAACCCAGTTTTTTATTCATTATATATTTTTTAACTTGTTCTTATGTGTTGCTGTCTTCTATGCACTTTTAATATGACTGAATGGAATGTATTTACTTGTTGTTTCCTAGTCTATTAGAGACATTTTCTTTCTTTTTAGGGCTGTGTCTGTTTAAAACAATTAATTGTTTAAAACATTTAATTGATTGCAATGTGTTCTTTTAAACTGATTAATTGATTTTATTTTGGTGCGTATATAACTTCAATGTTGTATGGTTTACTTTGTCTGAAGAAGTCTTGTGACACTCACCAGATGAAAGCGCTTACTTGTGGTGAATAAGGATTCATTTTGATGCTACTTTTTTGGCTTCCCGCTTTTAGTGTTGCTTTTTGAACTGTTCTTATCATAATGACTAAACTATCCTTATTATTTTGGAACATGAATGACCTCACAGGTGTAGACAAAAAAATAAGAGTATTGGATTATAATAAGAAATGCAGAATGCAAACAGCAATGCTATAGGAGACACATTTGGAAAGGAGTGAGCATGTGAATTGGACAAATAAAGGAATTTCAGATGGATATTCAGCTAAATATCAGAGGCAAAGGAAATGGAAACTACTATACTAATTGTTAGAGGAGCTCCAATAGTGATAGAAGAGGGAAACAGATAGTAATGGTTGATTTGTGGTAGGAAAAAAGCTATTTGCAAGGGAAGAAGATTTTTCTGGCATGTATTTAAATTCAACCTAAAACTGCTATTATGGAGCTTAAGAAAATCTGAGGAGAAATAATCAGCTTTTATCAGGGAATATTACTTACAGGTGAGGACTGGAACTTGATTTTCAACAGTGAGGAAGGATCTGGGGGACCTAAAAAGGAAAACTAGCAAAACAGGATACATTTCTGAAAACATTTTTGAAAATATTTGCTATGAAAGACATGAACTCAGGAGTAGGAAATCCATGAGAATTTACACATTGTTCCCCAAGGTACAATAACTGGGCTAGACTAGATAGAAAATATATTTCATAGGAACATGTGCATTTAATTGAAAGCTTCAATACACATCCAAAAACTATTTCAGATCATGTGCCAATAACAACTAAAATAAAAATGCAGAGTAATGAAGTAAAAATAAGACACTGACACTCCCTCACCTATCTGTTAAAAAGAGAGAAATTTAAGGAATGTGTAGTGGCAATTATTTAATAATTATTAGGGAATAGAGACACTTCTTAAGAAGGCATAGCTAATAAGTGGGGTAAAATGAAAGTAGAATTTAAAAATAGTGTAAAAAAGAAAAAGAGATATGGTTAAGAAATAACAGGAATTATTTTGGGGGCTAACAAAGGTTAAAGTATCACAAAATAAGGGGAATCTCGCAGAACAAGACAGGCACTACAACAGAGCTCTAAAGAGAAAACGAGAATATCTGGATAATATGACTGAGTTTAGAAAGATTGCTGTTAAGCAACAGTTTTCTTTTTTTTTCGATAATAACTACAGAGCACAAAAATCTTTAGCATAATGAATTAGGCAACATAAATTAGAAAGAGTTATCCAAACTTAGGGAGCCTTTAATGAGAAAAATGACCAGGGATCCTGTAGAGGTATTAAAGATAGTTCAGAAATTTATGAAAATTTGTATAAAGCAGAGAAGTGTGGAAATCAGGAAATAGCACAAATGGCAATATTCATGAAAGACTTAAGTATGCCAAGATTACAGGTAGATGAGACTCAACAATTAATAGTTTAGTTAGGAGGACATGAAATAAAAATGGTGATGTATAATCAATCTTTAAGAATGTCTCCAGGAACAGATGGTATTACTGTGGAAGTTTGGAAGCTAGATGGGATGAAAGTGATAATGATTTGGAAAATTTTGTTTAGCAGTATTCTAATATGAGAGGAAGCAACAACATCCTGGAAGAAAGCTGTAGTGGCTATAATAGCTAAATACAGTAAAGATCGATCTTCATAAAGGCTCATTTCAATTTTAATCCATGACTATAAAGTATTTATGTGTATAATAGCTAAAAGAATGACAAAGGTATTGCCAAAATTGATAGATATGGATCAGTGTGGTTTTGTGGAGGGGAAGAAAACATTTGACAACCAGAGGGAAGCAAAATATAAGAAAATATAACTGTTGTTAATGGGTCTTGATGTAGAGAAAGCATTCAAGGGAGTAAGCTGGGATTTTATGAGTAGGGCAATGGAAACATTTTTATTCCCTGATATAATTATAAAGTTAATTAGGATGATATATGAGAGATCAGTGGTAAAAATTTAAGTGGGATGGTTCCTGTCTGACAAGTTGAGTCCAAACAGAGGAACCAGGCAGGGGTGTTCTCTTTCCGTTTGTTATTTGCTTTATATTTAGAACTGGCAATGAACATAAGGGACTCAGAAATTCAAGGATATTACTGGTATGGTAATCAAGAAAATTTGGCTTTATTTGCAGTTGATATTATTTTGTTCTTAATAAAGCTGAAGAGGCACTCTCGGTGTTATGGAACATCTTGAGACAGTTTCAAGTCTTTTCATGATGTAAAATTAATGAAGATAAAACAAAGGGTATATCTGTAAACTTTGTACCTACACATGAACTGGTTCAGCAATATCTATCTTTATGGAGAGATGATAAAATTAAGTATTTAGGATATGGATTAAAATAGTTTGTTATGGCAGTTAAGGATATGTGGGAATAGACTAAACAAAAGATAATACAACAACTGAGAAACTGGAAAGTCTTGTTTATGTCTATGAATAGCAAGATAGAACCAGTGAAAATATTTTTAGTCCTTCTAGTTTTATATACATGTCAGACATATTTTTATCAACCAGAGAAGTTGTGGACAATAATTAATAAAGAGTTGAAGGAATTTACCTGGGAGGGGAAGAGGGCAAGGGTCAAGTGGGACACATTGATACTTCCAATAGAACAAGGTGGTTTAGAATTATCTGATTTGAAGGGATATTTTAGAGCTGCACAGTTAAGGCACATATGCATAACACAAACAGAAAACTATAATTCAGAGTGGAAAGGGATGGTGATGAAGCAGGAGGGGAAATTCATGAAATAAATGCAATTTTGGAAACAGATTCTTAAGGAGAATAACAACAGCCATACAGGATATTATATTCATAAAGTAGAAGAAACTTTTCTAATAACTAACCAAAATGAGAATGGGAAAGGAGATTTTGTCACTGTGGATGACTGCAATTAGGGGTACAGGGAATAGGCAAGAGGGGTTGGAATTTAATGGATGAATCTGGCAAAGGGGAAAATAACGAGCAAGGGAAATGTAATAGAATACGAAGAGGCCAAGAAGACATTTGGACTGCAGGCTAGAGACTGCATTCCCTACCAGGGATTAATATTAGAGTATAGACAAAGACAAGGGGCTAGGGGAATCCTAAGTAAAAGGCTTGCTTCGGTAGAGTTTTTAGTTGAATCCAGAACAGAATCTACTGTTAGAAAAGAGATAGTAGGGCATATAAAATATTGCATTATAGCTATAGGAACCAACCAGAGGTGGTTAAAATAGATTGGGAAGAGAGATTGGATAAGCAATTTACACGGAAACAATGGGAGGACATATGTATGGCTATATAAGTCTAGAAGATTTAGGATTTTTGCTTGGAAGTATTTGCATAGGTATTTTTATACCCCAGGTAGACTCCAAAGAATTTTTCCTGCAGGTGAATACAAAATGTTGGAAGTGGGATAAGAAAGAAAGTGGTAACTGGGAACATATATTTTGGGAGTGTAATGAGTTGGCAAACTTTAAAATTTCCCTGCAGAGTACTGTGTCATCAAAAGTGGTTGAGCAAATGGGTGTAACAAGGGGAATTATTTTTGAGCTGGGATACAGAATCTGAATTGTCTAGACAAAGTAAGGCCATATTAAGTTTAATTCTGGTAGCTTGTGTGACAGTCCCTTCTCTAGACCAATAATCAAGGAACCTCAATCCTCACCACTGACACCGATGAAGGATGGCTGCTAGCAGCAAAAATGGATTCACACAGCATTTTCAGATGCAGCTCTCTGCACCATAGGTTATTAGATTCATAGGATGATACTAGGCTATTGACCTGGAGGCCCTTATAAGCCTAGCCAAGAATTTTTCCCATGTTCCCACAGATTCAGCACTTCTTTCCCCTGTCCAGCAGGGACACAGATGGGATCATAGGAGTGTATTTTCTGTTTCCCATCCAGTCACCCAGGTTCATCATAAAGAGGGATAGAGAGGTACTATGCTTGCCATGGAGAGGGAGTCTATTCCATAGATGGGGGAGTCTTTGGGACAGAAATTTATCCTGCCAAGTTCTATTAATGTCACAGACCATGCTGAGGCCTTGCATGTGTGTTGCATGAGTGGAGTTTGACTTACAGATATGCAGCAACTCCATCAAGGATGGGTCTAAGAGGGCTTTGTATGTCAGACATAGGTCACATCTGAGCAGTCTGTACAAGACTGAATAGAGGGATAGGGCTTTTAGCCTATCAGTATAGGACAGGTGTTTGAGACCTTGGATTCTCCTGGTCAGGAACCTCTGTGATCTCTCCAGCTGCTGCATGTGCTTGGCAAGGTATATGCCGAAGGGGGCATTGTGCTCAATAATGGGTCTGATAAGGCAGGAGTATAGGGATGTTATGACCTCCTTGTTTCTGGATGAAATACGCTTACTTATGAGGTGGGCCATGTAGAAAGCCTTCCTTACAATAGAGGCAACATGGTGGTCAAAAGTCAGGTTGCTATCAACCTGGGTGCCCAAGTCCCTCATGACTGATTGCATGTTTAGTACATTGTTATTAATGTGATAATTAGTGGGGTCTCCATTTCCCCCCAAGGGGATAATGATGCATTTCTTGGCATTCAGTTTGAAGCCATGCTTCTGGCACCAATCATTTATTTGGGTAAGTCCTTCTTGGGGGATGTTTACATCAATAGAGGAATTTAAGTCAGCACCCAGGTTGTAGTCATCTGCAAACATGGTCAGCTACAGACCACTGGTTTTGGCTTGCACCTCAGAAAAGTATATCCCAAACAGTAGAGGCCCCAAGACCAATCCTTGGGGTACACCGCTTATTACTGGTCTACTACTAGAGGTGGCTTCCCCTATTTTGTCTGAGTGGGTTCTATTAGTGAGCCAGTTGGCTACCAATCTGGTAGCATACAGATTGATGCCTAGCAGGGAGAGTTTATCTATTATGCCTGAGTGGGGAATAGTGTAAAAGGCTTTGACTAGGTCAAGGTAGGTGGTGTGCACAGTCTTCCCCTCGTCCATGGCTTTGGTGACTGTTTCAAAGAAGTCAACTAAGTTTAACAGGTATGAGCTACCTTTGACAAAAACCAAACTGTATGGGGTCAAGCTTTTGGAGGTTGCCAATGTCCTTGTTTATAAGGTGCATGATAATGAATTCCATGGCCTTGCAGATCAGGCTAGTTAGGCTGATAGGCCTATAATTGCCTGAGTCAGTGGATGCTCCACCTTTGTGTAGAGAGATCACAGTGGTTGTCCTCCATTTGGCTGGGAAGAAGCCAGTGCTCAGGCTTTGGTTGAATAGGGTGCCTAATGGAGCTAACAGCTCATGCCTGATTTCATGTAGATTACATCCAGGGATATTGTTGGGTCCCATGGAGACTGTATTTTTTTACCTTTGAGAGGGCATTAAAAACCTGCTCCCTGGTGATGAGGAGAGGGGGGCAGGTGCTGGGGATGTTCTGGTTTACTGATTGGGGGGACAGGGGGGGGGACGTTTTCACTGGCTTTTCCTGTTGGCTATATCTACAGCATTTGTGTATGTGGTGTTATTGACTACCAGTTCAGAGGAGATTTGAGTGTTACCTTTCAGACTGCAGACATATGTGAAGAAGGCCTTTTGATTGTCCTTTGTGGATGTTGCTAATTTGGACTCAAAGTTAGCCTTAGAGAATTCCACCAGTGACCTTATTTGCTTGTTCAGACAAAGGAGAGATTGTTTCCAACTTGGCACCTGCTCCTTCTTGGTCCTGGAAAGCAGTTTTTTTCCTTTTATTATAGTTTGCTTATTGCTGATGTCAACCAGACAGGCTTACTCTTCCTTGAGAAAGATGATTTGGTCCTGTCAGGTATTGCTGAGTCCATACAGCTATGTAGGTGCTCATATACTTTTTTTGTATAGGCTTGGACATTAGTGCTAGTTCCTACTGAAGGGATGGTGGCTGAGAAGCTGCTTATACCTGCTCTCAGGAGATTGTAGTCAGCTTTGGAAATGTTTTTTTTGTTTGACCCTGACATGGGGGGGGGAGATGTTGACTTTGAAGTTGATTGTTTTATGGTCAGATCTTACCAAGGAGGATGACACTATAGGGGTGCTACAGTGGGTACTCATGTTGATTAGTACCAGGTCCAGGATATCTTTACCTCACATAGGGGTGTCAACCAGCTGATCCAATGGATTGGCATTGACAAAGTCAAAGAATCTCTGGACATTCATTGTTTGGGATAGAATAGGTCTTCCACTCTATGGTTGGGTAGTTAAAGTCACCCAAGATCAGGGTAGAGGGTTGAATCTTGATGGATTCAAGTAAGTTCAGATAGGTGTAGTGGGCATCTTGAGTCATGGTTGGGGATCTGTAGCTAGCTATGATTTGAATAGGTGTTTTGTCATCGATTAACTGCACTTGGAGTGTCTCCTGTGCATCATACTGTTTGATTAGCCTGGAAGTGTTTATGTCTTTGATAAATATTGAAACTCCACCTCCTCTGGCTTTTTAGCCCTCTGTTTGGGGTCTGAAAGTATGGTAGGATGAGTAACCTGGTAAGTCTGGGGTCCTGTCTACAGCTTTGAACCAGGTTTCAGTGAACCCACAAATGTCAGCATCCTCCAGGGCAAGGGCAAGGAATGCTTGCAATGAGTGTAGTTTCATGCTAACACTCCAAGCATTTAGCAGCATGACCCTCAAATTTCATTTAGAAGAATTTTTCATGTTGGTAATATTGTGATCATGACTTTCCCTAAAAAAGGCACAATGTGGGAGGCAAACGCCTTTGCCAGAAGCCTGAAGCCCAGGGGAGACAGATGAAGGCCATCTCTGCCAAAGCATCGTGGTCTGTCAATCATGTCCTCCCAGGCTGTCAGGTACTGCATCCCCTTGGAATAACACCAGAAACTAAGCCAATTGTTAAAGTCAAGCATAATTTTCCTTAAGAGCACAGAAGGAGCATGTTCCAGTCCAGGAGCTGGACTCTCTCTCTCTCTCTCTCTCTCTCTCCCCCAAATACGACTCCACACTGACCACTTTGGAGTTCTGTGTCCCTGTTCCAAGTATCTGACACACACACACTTGGATATTTGGTTTTCACACACACACATACATACACACACACCTGGGAAAGGCTGACACAGATTTACCAGCTTTGTCCCCTCTGCCCAGACTATAAGGTAATTATGTTGCCACCAACCAGCTATTCTCTTACAAAGGTATGAGTTATACTGAAATAAATTAATACTAATACAAATGGTAGAGTTTGACCAATGCAGCAAGGCTTTCAGGAGCAGCTACAATGCCAATAAAATAAGCATAAGTACTCAAAGAGATGTTAAAAGTATTCTCTGAAAGACCAACCACAATGAAAGGTATAGAAATATTTAATAATAAATAATAAACTAGAAAACATGAGAATACTGAATATCTAGTTACAATAAACACCAGAGATTCAGTCACAGGTGATATAAAAAATAATACAGCTAGATAGATTCACACAGATGCAGAAAAACAATATTTAACTAATCTTAGTATAGGTTTACTATCAAAATGTTTAAATTCATTTGGTCGACATTCATAATGTCGAAATTCATTACACTGAATGTTCAAAACACCGAAAAAAATGTCTAAATTAAAATGGTTGAAAAACACCTGCAAACTAACACTAGTGTTTTTGCAGGGAGGCTGCACCCCCCTGCACCCCCTACACCCCCTGCTACTTATATATTACAACTCCGGGAGTGCACAATATGCAGACAAGGGAAAATCCTTGCCCTGTTTGCAACATAATGTTGGCAGGTAATTTGCATGCACTTCCTGTTGACCAAATGAACTACTTAATATTCATGTGTTGACCATATGGGTCGATCATATGAACGTTAGACCAAATGAATTTCAACATTTTGATAGTAAACCCTTACTATATTTTCCTGACTAACTAAAGAATTACTGTTCCTTGGTTACTTACTAAAGCAAGGCAAGGCAAAGTGGCTTGAGTTGCTTACTACTGCAAGGCAAGATGAGGTGTGAAATATCTGAGAGAGATCTTTCCTGTCAGGTTCCGAAAAATAAAGTGCTGCTGCGAGAGTTCCAGAATATCTCTCATTAATATTTAAAAAAATAATAATTTTACTGTTGGTTATAGAATGAAGTCACATCTGGTCAACTGACCGGTGCAATACACACCCAGAGCTTGGCTACAATCTGTTGCAGCATCTGAAAGCTATAAAACAATTTCAAAAACTTCCACCCTTCCAGAGTAGCAATTAGTTAACCCCTAAGGACAATATAGTAAGATTCCTAGTCCTGGTTTTCCCAAACATTTTTGTCTCTGGCTGCAATCAGATGTGTAAGATAAAACCTTTATAGCCTAAACCATCCCATTTAATTTTCAACCTATTTTTCAAAACTAGCTGGACTGAGAGTAACCTCTTCCCTTCCAAAATTCTCTGTTAAAACATATACATTTAATCAGTTATAATAATACTGTCTGACATACATGTATATCTCTTTTCTGTCCATCAGGAGCCACAGCTGATGAATTTTTAGCACAAGCAACTTTACACATGCATTTTTAACACAAGCATCTGTACAAATCAGTGTAATAGTCCAATGACTTAAAATTCTTTACAAAAGTCCAGCTAATTATGCTGGCATATATTACACATGCACTGCCCTTCTCTCCCTGGTACAGATGGCACTATCTGATATCATCACAGCTTGTCAAAAAAGCAATTACTAGAAAATGGAAATCAAAGTCTAAATCAGCTGTATTTGGAATATCAAATATTATAACAGAGATAGAAGAACTGGAAGTGGGATTTTTAGAAAAGAGCAGAAGCAATTTACATAGAAAAATTGGAAATTGTGGGGACAAGACATGCTGGATAATATTTTGGAGTAAGACCGAGGTTTAACAGAAGGCAGGAATTGAGCAATTTATATAATACTAGATTAATGGTAATTATATAAAAGAATACATGTGCTTTAGAATGTTTGTAACTGGGAACATGTTACTATGGTTTGTTTTCCTTTATATAAATGTATTTTTTCTCTCTCTCAAGTGATAATTCGGTAAAGGTGTTAAAAAGTAAAGGATTGTTCTCAAAAATAACTGGGAAAACTAAACTGGCAAATATAACACATAGACATCCCCTGGAGCGGGTTTATATTATGAGAATGAAAGACAAAAACAGCGAACGCATGTTGAGCGACACCAAATGAGCAAAAACTGGAAATATTGAATCTGGAAAAGAACAAAACTACAAAACCAAATGTCTAACTAACTGTTTTATACAGGCGGGTAAGCACCCCTGCACTCTCCATGTGGGGGGCTGCACCCCCCATACCCCCCTACTTAAATATTCCAACTCCGAGATCGCACTACATTGAAGTGAAGAGAAGAATTTCCCTATGGTGATTTCTATTTACGCGCACAACATTTTCCATTTTCGACCATTTGGTGTCACTGAAATGGTGTTCGCGGTTTTTGATCAGATAATATAGACCCCCCCCACCGGAGCATAACATAAGAGGTGGTATCTGGAATGACGGTTAGACTGAGACTTTACAGAGTACAGAGTCTCAGTAATAACTCAAAAGATGTACAAGTAAGGCATGATAGAAAAGTGAATGTAGCAGCCATATGATGCTAGATCTTAAATTTGATGGAAGTAATAGATTTTCTAATGATTTTAGGAAACTGAGTAGCATTTCAAAGGTTGATAGCTATGCAATGCCAAGAACTGATGAGTTGCTAGAGAACCCAGGAAAGGCCAGATATTTGACCACACTGGACTTAGTGAAAGAATACTGGGAACTACCATTTACCCATTCTTCTAAAAAAGACTCTATAATCTCTGATGGCCTGTTTCAGTACACACTGTTGCCTTTTGGTCTACATAGAGTCCCAGACACCTTTCAGAAGATGATGGATGAAATATTAAAGCCTCACTCCCAGTATGCTGCAGCATACCTGGTGGGCATAGTCATCCATTCAGAGGAGTAAGAGTCTTACCAGAATTGTAAGCTGTGTTAGAGTCCATAAGCCAGACAGGCTTGACTGTAAAAGCTAAGAAATGTAAACTGAGTATGGTAGAAACTGTGTGCTTAGGATATCTTACAGGGAATGGGGTAGTAAGACTGTAACTACAAAAAATAGGGTCATAATAGTGACGTGTCCCCTTCAGTAAATTGCTAGTGAAGGCTCTCCTTGGAGTAGCTGGGTACTACAGAAGGGTGTGCCTAATCTTGCATCTATTGTCAGCCCTTTGACAGCTCTCACAAAAGGAAAAGCTCCTATAAAGGTGCAATGGTCTTTT
This sequence comes from Protopterus annectens, assembly GCF_019279795.1. Taxonomy (NCBI): domain Eukaryota; kingdom Metazoa; phylum Chordata; order Ceratodontiformes; family Protopteridae; genus Protopterus; species Protopterus annectens. Next base: position 283,856,623 of record NC_056742.1, on the reverse strand, counting down.
GAAACAAAGAAAGCATTTAATGAACTAAAAATGATTCCGTGCTCTGAACCTGTGTTAGTGACTTCAGTTTTTCTAATAAATTCAACCTATATAGTGATGTGTCACAGTTAGCCTTAGGTGCAGTGTTATCTCAAGTCAGTCAATGTAAGGAGCATTTTGCATGCTATATCAACAGAAAGTTGGGCAATGTGGAAAGGTGCTATTCAGTCATTGAGAGTATCTAGCTATGAAATGGGGCTTCCTATGAGCTGCAGTACTATTTGTTATATAGGTACATCAATTTGGTAACTAATCATGCCCCATTGCAATGGCTGAGGCACCAGACTGATGGTAATATAAAGATATGCAGGTGGGCACACTGTGGGTCAGACAAAGAAATGAGGACATAACAGCAGAATCCAAAGTAGCTCCAATTGCAGAAAAGATCAAAGAGAACAGATTATGGTGGTTCAGGCACATGTACAGAAATGCAAACCACAATCTGGAGAAGAAGATCTGGACAGACAGGAAGAAGGTAAGAGGAAAAGAGACCATCCAGCAAAGAGGTGGATGGATTGTGTGGGAGAAGATCTGCAACAGTCAGGCAGAAGTGGGGCATTACATCGAGAGAGATGGTGACAGTTACCACAACACCCCAATCCCATGTAGAAAATGGGAAAAAGGGGGGAGTCGATGACCTGATGCAGGTGGGCACTACCCCCCCAACCCTTTTCATATACAGTGACTATTAAGTCCAATCTAGACAACAAAAATGTTGATGAGTTGCTGAGGGCCTACAACCTTTATTTATTTATTTATTTATTTTATTTATTTTACATTTGTTGACCGGGATAGTCCGACTGGATACATGTCCATTTTCAGTGGAGGCCCAGGGAGAAAAGCTCCAACAGAGTCTCAATGACAGATAGTTACATAATAGAGTTTAAGATGAACAAGAAAATTAAAAAAAAGAAAAAAAAAAAAGCAATTTACATACTATCATAAACTACCATGCTCTAGCAAACACAGAATACTACAGTTCATTATACAGTACTTTAAAACATGCTAGCAAAGTCATTAGGACAAATTATAGCTTAGAATTTGGCTAAGATACAATGTTCTTTTTGAGGTTAGATATCCCCTCTCTAGGTTGTTCTTTTTGGGATTGGATTATACTTAGAACTAGTATGGGCTTGGTTTAACGTCAAGGAGCTAGTCTGGGTTTGTACAAGGACAAAGCCAATGTGACTTATAATGGAGTTTTAGACTCTTTTTGAATTGAACTAGTGAAGTTATAAGCATGAGGTTGTTGGGGAGGGAGTTCCATATTTTTCCAATGGTATTGGCAAACAGAGTGTCACCACCTAGGTTGTAAGATTTAATTGTTTGGACAAGGAGTCTATTTGCTGAACAAAGGCAACTTAGATTGGTGTAAGGAATTATTATATTTTTCAGAGCAGGGGTGTTCTCAGGTTGTTTAAGGATTTTAAATGCTTCTATGAGTTGGTACAGCTGGAGAAGATTTGGAAGTTCTATCCAGCCAAGTTTTTTCAGGTTAATGCAATGGTGTGTTCTGTAGGGCAAGCCAGTTACAAATCTGGCAATATGATTATAACAAGATGAGAGTTTGTTTAGGTCAGATTTGTTAAGGTTAGTAAGCACAGGAGGGGCATATAGTAGGGTAGAGAGAAGGTGTGAGCGGGCAGTGGCCTCTCTGGCAGTTGGGGTTAGGAAGGTTTTTATCCTGTATAAGGACCCAAGTTTCTTGTTTACCGATTTAATGGTTTGGTTGATATGCATATCAAATTTAAGTTTATTGTCAATGTTTACTCCTAGTAGCTTTGTGTAGGAGTCTGGGGAGATGATGGTCCCATTGTTAGATTGTATAGTGAAATGTGTGGTAGGCGGTTTATTCGTTGGGTAGAAGAGAAGTAGTTTGGTTTTATTTGGGTTTAAGATCAGGTGATGGTCAGCGAGCCAGTTTTCGACTGTAGTAAAACTGCGCTGGGTTGTAGATAGTAGGTTTTCTAGAGAGGCATTGGAACATATTAGAGTTGAGTCATCTGCATACTGAATACAAGTGGCTTCAGGGATAACTGTATGGAGGTCATTTATAAAGACTGAAAAGGGAAGAGGTCCTAATATGGAGCCTTGAGGAACTCCTATGGTATTTGGTAACAGGCAAGAGAGCTTGTTCTGCCACAGTACTGCTTGTTGTCTGCCAGTGAGGTAGGCTTGAAACCAGTCAAGAGCTGCATTTTCTAGATGCAGGGTTTTCAGAGTGTGGAGAAGTAGCTGGTGGTTTACCATGTCGAAGGATTTCGACAGGTCCAGAAAGAGATCTAAGGATATTTTTTTGTTATTCCGGTTATTGTTAATTTTTTCGGTAAAAGAGAGGAGGGCAGTGGTCGTACTGTGATGGGGTCTAAATCCATGTTGAGAGTCGGTTAGTAGTTTGTTCTGGGTGAGATAGGACATTAGTTGGTTGTGCACACACTTTCCCATAATTTTGGCAAGTGGTGATAGTATGGCTATTGGTCTGTAGTTTGATAGTTCTGAGGAAGAGCCGCCTTTATGGAGTGGTATAACGTAGGATATTTTCCATATTGAGGGGATTGTGGCCTCGGTTATGGTTCTGTTAATTAGGATCGAGATAGGATAGGCTATGACATCTGCAGCTATTTGCAAATATTCAGCTGGGAGAAGATCAGCAGAAAGGGTGGTTGGCTTTAGCTTCTTCAATAGGGATCTGATAAAGGATGTGGACACAGGTTGGAGGTTAAAAGAGAGTAGCAAGTTGGGTGTAGCATTTTTTGATGTGTAGGAGGGAGGAGATAGTTGGTTAGCTAAGGAATGAATGGTCTCGGTGAAGAAAGTATTAAAGGTATTTGCTACTTCTTCTTGGCCCTTATCGCATAATGTTCCTAGAGTAGGAGTGGAGGATTTGCCTGGTTGGAGAAGTTTATTTAAGCCTGCCCAGAACTTTTGAGGGTTATTTTGGTGTTTATGTTGCAGATGGTAAAAGTAGTTTTTCTTGTCAAGTGTGATGGCTTTTTTAGTCTCATTTCTTAGTTGTTGGAATTTAATGCGATCTAGGGGTAACTTGGTAGTACACCATTTGTCCCATGCTTTATCTCTAACTGTTATTTTAGATTTGGACTCTGTTGTTAGCCAGGGTGCTAGTTGTGTTTTAATTCTGAGTGATCGTTTTGGAGCATGAGAGTCAAGTATGGTAAGGAATGTGTTATTAAAGAATGACACTGTCTCATCTAGGGGAAGGTACTTTAGCTTTGACCAGTTACAGGATTTGAGTTCCATGTGAAATTTTGTTGGCTCAAAGTTTTTCTTGGTTCTGACGGACCTATAGATAGGCAAACTAGCACTGATGGTTTTGTCTTTCATAATGTATGTGATCAGGTGATCACTAAGATCATTGGGGAGAGTCCCAGACATATACTTATTGGGGTGGCTGTTGGTGAGTATCCAATCAAGAATACTCTCTTTTTGGTTAGAATTTCCTAGTCTGGTGGTGGAGGATATGATCTGTGAGAATCCACTGAGGTTTTTAAAGATGGGGTTGGATTGTCCTGAACAATTTCATAAAAGTCTAATGTCCCTGGTTTTGTGCTAGGAGGTGGAAGTTGTCACATACAAAATCCTGGATGCAAGCAAAATCTTGAAGCTAGAAAACAGTTAAAATGGACAGGGGAAAAATTGTAGGCAGAAGTGTATTGTAGAAAACTGAAGAAGCAGTGTGAGTTTTGTATATTCTTCCTACATCCATGTGGGTTTCCTTAAGGTAGTCTAATTTCCTCCCATTTGCCAAAACATGATGTTTAGTGACTATTCTATATTATACCTGCATATAATGCTTACTGTTGCCGTTTGACCTTATATGGCTGTAAAAGATCTGCTTATATTAATCCACTTACCCAGTTTAAGAAATAATTAAATAACTATAAATAGATTTTCACAAATAGTTATAAGTGGTGTAGTGTGTGATCAATGCCATTTTAAGGAGAAGCTAAAGTTTGTTAGTATTATTATTATTATTGCTGAGCATTCTGAGGAAGGTCTTCATGTGATTTTATGAAAATGCACTCAATGCAACAAGGTATGACAATTAACTGGGTATGGAACTCCAGCCATTCAGAGCAAATGTTGGAAAGACTGGAGGGCTGTGAAAAAAGTAAGACATAGGATGAGATGAAAATGTATAATGAGGGTTAGAATTTTTTGTGTTCTTTTTGGCCCTCTTTGTTCTCACAAGCACTAACCATAGCCCCACTGATTCACTTGTCCAGTACATTTTGTCATCCAAGGATACTGGACATGGGAGATAGGAGATGGAAACTGTGATGAGTCAGAAGATTTTACCAGGTTTCATGTTTCAACATGAGCCTGTTCTTAGTAGTATGATTTGTCATGTGCAACACCTCCCAAAGACATTGAAATGTGCATTTAACTTACTTACAAAAATATTGTATGTATTTGTTTTTTTATTTATGTAAAGTCTGTTAACCAGATTAGAGCACTGATTCACCTTAAACCATTTTCAGGCTTTGCAGATTAGAAATATAACCAAAGAAACAATAAACGTTAATCAGTATCAGTGCAACAGTGGTAATATAAAAGGTAGCATGCAGAGAGGTATAAGCTAGGATAATATGTGGCATAAATGAACAAAACTATAAGTAGATGTGATTCAAGAATTCAGTCTGCAAAAGCAGTAATTATTTTCTACTGTATACAGTAAATATCAGTTTGTAATCAGTCAGTTTAATGCATTTATTACCCAGAAGTTTTCTATCTAACACAGTAAAAATAGGTGGCTTTCTAGACTGGGAAGACATTACACTTATTTAAAACTAGAATATATGAGTAACTATATGACTTAAAAAAAAAAGACATTAAAAATGCTTTGGTCAGGCACACGAAGATACATCAGTTCAAATGTTTAGATGTCTTACATCTCCATAGAAAACAATTTATTGGAATATAGTTTAAAGGAAAACAAACTGTGTACACAGTGTCTGTATGTGTGTAGTATCTATCTATCTATGTCTTTCTAGCTATATATATATATATATATATATATATATATATATATATATATATAATGTGTGTGCATGTATGATAGCGTCCCCCTTAAATGGCATGTTTGTTGCTAAATAGATAGTGCATGTAGTTAATGTATCAATACTGATTTCCTGTATATACAGATTTAATCAGTTTGAGAAGTTTACATTGGTGTGAAGCTTGAGAGCTTGCTTACAATTGTTGTCCATACTACGTTATGCACATATATGTATACATGGTTACCATTAGACTGGTCAGTCATGACTAAGATCAACCATTGTATGGTAGACTCACTTTCTTTGACACTACATATGGTCAACAGTTGTGCAAAAAAGGATGAACCAAAGGAAGACAAATATGCCCCTTCCCTGGGGACCGTGCAGTCTCAGAATTACAATATATAATTAGCAGTGGATGTGGGTAACCTTGGCACTGACATTCCTGTTTTGATGTTATTGGGTTGACGTTAAGCATGTCAACCTAATGTTGATTTGACAAATGTCATTACATATACTGATACATTTATATATATATATATATATATATATATATATATATATATATATATATATATATATTATATATATATAGGTCCACTTCTTATTTATTTATTTATTTATTTATTTATTTATTTGCAATTGCTTTACCAGGATGGCCCATTGGGCTGAGATTAGCCCGTTTTCAATGGAGTCCTGGGGAGAAAAGCTCCAAAGATACAAAATCTTTAATAAACAAGCACAAAGAATATAATGAATATAATAAACCATTTTTGTACAGTAATGCAAGTACAATTGCAAGCAAGAATTTAGATACAAGTTAAAAGGAATAATAATCATAAGTGTTATAACAGAAAGTTGGTCAATACAGTGGTAAACAGATGGTTCATTCAGAGGTAACAGAAATAAAATAGGGAAAAAAAATGGCTGTTGGATAATTTAGAAGTATGTGAGCTCCTATTGAGAGAAAGGCTGAGTTTTGGATGTAGTTAGGTAGGAGTAGAGCAGTAACAATCCCAATGGGATGCCAGGTGTGAGTGAAGCAAAGTTTTAAAGGAGGAGTGACTGCTAGTGGAACAGATCAGGGGTGGCAGTGAGTTCCACTTCTTTAACTCGAAATACTGAAATCTCAAATTTCACTATTTCGAGTTGAAAATGTCGAAAGTGCAGTTTTTCGAAACTGCGTTATTTTGAATCTTGGTTTACTGATACTTTCTTGGGTTTACACTGGTGCATTATTTAGTGTGTCTTGTCACTTTAAGGGTTGTGTGATATGGTGGGTGATGTTCATGTCTGTATGTAGACTGAGGTAGGTATTTAGATTTTAAGGGTTTTAGTGTTAATATGTTAATATGTAGTTGTTGTGGGGAGTTGTAGAATTAGGTTAGGGTAGGTGGGCAATACTTTATGTGTGTGAGTGCTGAATGTGATGAGTTTTGTACATGTGTAGAGTCTATGTGTGTTATTAGTGACTTTACATGTGACTGCCTGCAGTGGAAGTGTAGAGTAAGTGAGGAAAGGTGTGTGTTCCATTTTGTTCAAGTTAGTGTGACCTCGAAGTTGGTATATATAAGTAGCGTGGCCGCAACCCCCCATATAAGAGACACAGGGGGTTTGCCCCCCTGCAGGAACATGTGATGGTGTTGTCGGTTTTCTGTTGGTATTGTTTGTGTTCTTTTGTGGTAGGGTTATGTATTTATTTGTTTTTTGTTAGGTTTGATGTTGTGAGTGTTCGTGATTGTGGTGTTTTGTGATTTTGTGGGTTCAACATTCTCGACTCGAAATACTGAAATTTGGGATTTCAGTATTTCGAGTTAAAGAAGTGGACCCATATATATATATATATATATATATATATATATATATATATATATATATATGTGTGTGTGTGTGTGTGTGTATGTGTGTGTGTGTGTGTGTGTGTGTGTGTGTGTGTGTGTGTGTGTGTGTGTGCGTGTATACAGGCAGCCCCCAGGTAAAGGACATCCAACATGCAGACAACCCATAGATACGAACAGGCTGCCACAATGTTGGAAATAACATGAAAATAAATAAAAATCCTTAAAGTTGCACAAATCTTACCTGGAAAATTAAGAATTATGTTGTACTTTCCTTTTCCTCATTCATGAAGCTGCTTGCACGTCTTTTTAGAGCAGTTATTCTGCCTTCATGGAGACAACAAATCTGATTGGTTAAGAGATCTCTGTGTAGGTGATATTGGTCAAGACCACTGTCGTGTACAGTACGGTATTGAAGCAGTTACTGTACTGTACAGTAGAATGGGCAAATGACATTGTGGCTCACTGTGCTTTATGGGACAGTAGGAGGTCTGAAATGTCTGGAAAGGGTGGAATACTGTACATTGCGAGTGATGCCTGTAGTACAGAAATGTGGAGTGAAGCTTAAAAAGAGGGAAGTTTAGCATATATATATATTTTTTTGTATGGAACATTCTACTGTAGTATATGAACATAGTTCCCACAAACTAAATTCCCACAGGGTACAGAACTAGGAAAATAACAAAAAAAGAGCCACATCCAAAGCACAAGGCAGAAGTTTTAAGTTTTAATCCAAGTACATCCAAATTCACTTGCTAAGCGCTTTCACCATTACAAATGGCTTCTTCAGAGTAAGTGAAAATCATCCATACCATATATTAAATACCCAAGCAATTACTAAAACATCCAATAAAAATTAATTAGACAATTATATAATTGATACACAAATTTAAACACTGAATGTGTCCATGCCCAGTGAAGAATAATAATACCCAAACTTGCTGTTAAAACTAATATATAAAACATCTTACCTACAATATATAAAGTTACATTTCTCAATCAAACAAAAATCACATAAAAGATATTGATAAGTGCAAAAGAATAAAAAATATATAAAATATTAATGTTGTTAGTAGCAAATAGAATAAAGCATATAAGGGTATAAAAATACCTTGTAATCACCTGTTTCTGCTAAATTCTATTAGCCCTATCTTTTAAAACAGGTTTTAGAGAAATATATTCATTCAAACCTGGTGGGGTTGTTGCATCCAAGATTATTTGCCATTTATATTCCAATAATTCTACCTTCAACCCTTCATCAACTCCTCTTTCAAAACATGTCACTCTATCAATCACAAAGAATAAATTTCTTAAAATCAACACAGTGTGTACTGTGCATATATAATGCATTGTGTGTGTCCTTATTTTTTATAGCCCTCTGATGTTCTGCAATCCTGTCTTTCAACCTACGGACAGTTTTGCCAACATAGAATGCATTGCAACTAACACAGGTGGCAATATATACCAACTTCTGTGTGTTGCAACTACACATACCAGGGCACCTTATGGTCTTAATGTAACTGGACACCACCACATATGGTCCTTCATTAATGAACCTGCAAAATCTACAGGTTCCACACTTGTATATCCTAGAACACTTATGAGTAATTCTGTTTCCCTCCAAGATTTCTTTAATATTCTTTCCCCTAGAATATATTATTTTGGGGAAATTTCCTAAATCTTTCCTCATAGTTTCATTGAATACTGAGTCCCATATTTTATTCACTATTTCAACAACACCACTCGTTTGAGTATTGTATTTCAAAATTAATGCCTTGTTCTCAAAGGTGTTGTTCTTCTGGACCATGTCTGTGTTGTTACCCCTTAAAATAGGTTGATATATACTCCTCATTTTCCCCAAAACCTCATTTCTAATTTTTAATAACATCTTTAGTGGATATACCCTATTGAAAAAGAAACCAATAAGAGTATACACTTCCCCGATACAAGTTTCATCATCACTCACCAATCTGAAAAGTCTTACAATCTGGCCCTTCACTATTCCTCTTTTTTGATGAGGAGGGTGACAGCTATTGTAATGTAACAAGGAATTACTGTGAGATTTCTTCCTGAAAATGTTGCTATGTAGAATATTTCCTGATTTGGTCAATTTGATGTCTAAAAATTCTATTTCATTTTCATTCCACTTGCTGGTAAATCTAAAAAAAAGTAGTAGTACTATTTAGATATTCAACAAAGGACATAGCATCATCCTCACTGCCCTTCCAAAGTATTAATATATCATCTAGGAATCTGTTATAAAGAGCAATCTTGTCATTGTATGGTGAACCAAATACATAATTTTCCTCCCAATACAGAAGAACCAGGTTGGCAAATGCAGGGGCACATTTTGCCCCCATTACCACACCTGAAATGTGTTGAAACATCTCACCTTCAAATGTCACAAAGTTGTTCTTTAACACCATTTCCATGCTAGATGTCATCATATTTATTTTGGCAGCATTTAGTTTACCACTTTTCACCAAACTCTGGGTGAAATATTCAACCCCTACATCTTACTGTGAATAGGGTAATGACATCTATGGTTAAAAAAGACCATTCAGTACCATCATCAGATATCCTATCAGGTCTATGAAGGCAATGCCAAGAATCTTTCAAAATATGTGGAACCCCAGCCACAACCTTCTGAATCCCTTCATCGACAAAAGCAGCCAAGGGTTCAGTCTTCGAACCCCGAGAAGAGACTATAGCTCCTCACCAACAAAGTTGTTATCATTACAGTGCCATTTTTCGCCTCTCACATCTATGTCCCGGTTTTTGCCAGATGATCGGTCTTCACCTCGCTCGTCCGGTTCTCAACTGTTGCTGGTTCTTGTGTTTTCACCTCTCGCAATGTTGGAATTACCATTTTCAGCAACCACTGCATTGTTACCTCCATTAGGCATGAGGGGCGAGTGCAGGGTAAACAACTCAACCTGTGAGTCCGTAAACGTCACCGGAATAGTGAGAGGAACCTCTCAATCAGTCAGGAGTGACGTCAATCTCCTGACTGTGGCCCTTAACTCAACAACAGCTGCTTCCATGAGTATAAAAAATAAAATAATAAAATAGTAAACTTAGTCCAAAACAAACTGCCAATCGTGCCAAAGCCGATTCCACGAATAAGGACAAATACCACAAACTGAATACCCACAGGGTACAGAACTAGTAAAATAACAAAAAAGAACCACTTCCAAAGCACAAGGCAGAAGTTTTAAGTTTTCATCCAAGTACATCCAAATTCACTTGCTAAGCGCTTTCACCATTACAAATGGCTTCTTCAGAGTAAGTGAAAATCATCCATACCATACATTAAATACCCATGCAATTACTCAAACATCCAATAAAAATTAATTAGACAATTAGATAACTGCTACACAAATTTAAACACTGAATCAAACAAAACCACATAAAAGATATTGATAATAAGTGTAAAAGAATAAAAAATATATAAAATATTAATGTTGTTAGTAGCAAATAGAATAAAGCATTAAGGGAATAAAAATACCTTGTAATCACCTGTTTATGCTAAATTCTATTAGCCCTATCTTTTAAAAAAGGTTTTAGAGAAATATATTCATTCAAACCTGGTGGTGTTGTTACATCCAGGATTATTTGCCATTTATATTCCAATAATTCTACCTTCAACCCTTCATCACCTCCTCTTTCAAAACATGTCACTCTATCAATCACAAAGAAAATAAATTTCTTAAAATCAAAACAGTGTGTACTGTGCATATATAATGCATTGTGTGTGTCCTTGTTTTTTATAGCCCTCTGATGTTCTGCAATCCTGTCTTTTAACCTATGGACAGTTTTGCCCACATAGAATGCATTGCAACTAACACAGGTGGCAATATATACCAACTTCTGTGTGTTGCAACTACACCTACCAGAGCACCATATGGTCTTAATGTAATTGGACACCACCACATATGGTCCTTCATTAATGAATCTCCAAAATTTACAGGTTCCATACTTATACATCCCGGAACACTTATGAGTAATTATGTTTCCCTCCAAGATTTCTTTAATATTCTTTCCCCTAGAATATATTATTTTGGTGAAATTTCCTAAATCTTTCCTCATAGTTTCATTGAATACTGTGTCCCATATTTTATTCACTATTTCAACAACACCACTAGTTTGAGTATTGTATTTCAAAATTAATGCCTTACTCTCAAAGGTGTTGTTTTTCTGGACCGTGTCTGTGTTGTTACCCCTTAAAATAGGTTGATATATACTCCTCCTTTTCCCCAAAACCTCATTTCTAATTTTTAATAACATCTTTAGTACATATCTCCTATCCAAAAAGAAACCAATAAGAGTATACACTTCCTTGATACAAGTTTCATCATCACTCACCAATCTGGAAAGTCTTACCATCTGGCCCTTCACTATTCCTCTTTTTTGATGAGGAGGGTGGCAGTTATTGTAATGTAACAAGGAATTACTGTGAGATTTCTTCCTGAAAATGTTGCTATGTAGAATATTTCCTGATTTAGTCAATTTGATGTCTAAAAACTCTATTTCATTTTCATTCCACTTGCTGGTAAATCTAAAAAAAGTAGTAGTACTATTTAGATATTCAACAAAGGACATAGCATCATCCTCACTGCCCTTCCAAAGTATTAATATATCATCTAGGAATCTGTTATAAAGAACAATCTTGTCATTGTATGGTGAACCAAATACATAATTTTCCTCCCAATAAAGAAGAACAAGATTGGCAAATGCAGGGGCACATTTTGCCCCCATTGCCACACCTGAAATTTGTTGAAACATCTCACCTTCAAATGTCACAAAGTTGCTCTTTAACACCATTTCTTTGCTATATGTCATCATATTTATTTTGGCAGCATTTAGTTTGCAACTTTTCACCAAACTCTGGGTGAAATATTCAACCCCTACATCTTGTGGGATTACTGTCAATAGGTTAATGACATCTATGGTTAAAAAAGACCATTCAGGACCATCATCAGATATTCTATCAAGTCTACGAAGGCAATGCCAAGAATCTTTCAGAATATGTGGAACCCCAGCCACAACCTTCTGAATCCCTTCATCGACAAAAGCAGCCAAGGGTTCAGACTTAGAATCCCGAGAAGAGACTATAGCTCTAAAAGGAGGATCTCTAATGCCTTTGTGTATTTTGGGGATACCAAAAATAACCGGTGTGATTGGGTGTTCCACATTAAGAAAGTTATATTCTGTTTCAGTCAGTGCCCCCTGAAATAGGGCATCAAGTAAAAACAGATCAATTTTACGATATGCTATATGCAATTCGTTGATAGATACCCATTGGTAGGTTGTGTGGTCATCCAATATTTCCTGCATCTTAGCTATATAATCAAATCTGGACATAATCACCACACTGCCACCCTTATCGGGTTTCATGATTCTCAAATCTTTATTATTGGCTAACTCAAACAAGGCATCTCTTTCCTGTGGAGACAAATTTGAAACACAGTTTGCCCCCCATTTGATGTTAATCATGTTCTTAATTCCCATAGCACATAGTTTTTTTCAAAAGTAAATACATCCTTGTTACATGGGGGTATAAATACACACTTCCTTTTTAAACACCCCTCATTATTTTGGTCACAAACAACACTAAGGTTGTCCTTAAAGTAAAGGGCCAGATTTAGCTGCCTAGCAAGCATTTTGACACTAGTGAGTACATCCACCATATTTGACTGAAACAGAATATAACTTTCTTAATGTGGAACACCCAGTCACACTGGTTATTTATGGTATCCCCAAAATATACAAAGGCATTAGAGATCTTCCTTTTAGAGCTATAGTCTCTTCTCGGGGTTCTAAGACTGAACCCTTGGCTGCTTTTGTCGATGAAGGGATTCAGAAGGTTGTGGCTGGGGTTCCACATATTTTGAAAGATTCTTGGCATTGCCTTCCTAGACTTGATAGAATATCTGATGATGGTACTGAATGGTCTTTTTTAACCATAGATGTCATTAACCTGTTCACAGTAATCCCACAAGATGTAGGGGTTGAATATTTCACCCAGAGTTTGGTGAAAAGTGGTAAACTAAATGCTGCCAAAATAAATATGATGACATCTAGCATGGGAATGGTGTTAAAGAGCAAATTTGGACATTTGAAGGTGAGATGTTTCAACAAATTTCAGGTGTGGCAATGGGGCAAAATGTGCCCCTGGATTTGCCAATCTGGTTCTTCTGTATTGGGAGGAAAATTATGTATTTGGTTCACCATACAATGACAAGATTGTTCTTTATAACAGATTCCTAGATGATATATTAATACTTTGGAAGGGCAGTGAGGATGATGCTATGTCCTTTGTTGAATATCTAAATAGTACTACTACTCTTTTTTTAGATTTACCAGCAAGTGGAATGAAAATGAAATAGAGTTTTTAGACATCAAATTGACCAAATCAAGAAATATTCTACATAGCAACATTTTCAGAAAGAAATGTCACAGTAATTCCTTGTTACATTACAGTAGCTGCCACCCTCATCATCAAAAAAAGAGGAATAGTGAAGGGCCAGATGGTAAGACTTTTCAGATTGGTGAGTGATGATGAAACTTGTATCAGGGAAGTGTACACTCTTATTGGTTTCTTTTTTGATAGGGTATATCCACTAAAGATGTTATTAAAAATTAGAAATGAGGTTTTGGGGAAAATGAGGAGTATATATCAACCTATTTTAAGGGGTAACAACACAGACATGGTCCAGAAGAACCACACATTTGAGAGCAAGGCATTAATTTTGAAATACAATACTCAAACGAGTGGTGTTGTTGAAATAGTGAATAAAATATGGATATTCTAGGGGAAAGAATATTAAAGAAATCTTGGAGGGAAACATAATTACTCATAAGTGTTCCGGGATGTATAAGTGTGGAACCTGTAAATTTTGCAGATTCATTAATGAAGGACCATATGTGGTGGTGTCCAATTGCATTAAGACCATAGGGTGCCCTGGTAGGTGTAGTTGCAATACACAAAAGTTGGTAAATATTGCCACCTGTGTTAGTTGCAATGCATTCAATGTAGGCAGAACTGCTCGTAGGTTAAAAGACAGGATTGCAGAACATCAGAGGTCTATAAAAAATAAGGACACACACACAATGCATTATATATGCACAGTACACACTGTGTTGATTTTCAGAAATTTATTTTCTTTGTGATTGATAGAGTGACATGTTTTGAAAGAGGAGATGATGAAGGGTTGAAGGTAGAATTATTGGAATATAAATGGCAAATAATCCTGGATGCAACAACCCCACCAGGTTTGAATGAATATATTTCTCTAAAACCTGTTTTAAAAGATAGGGCTAATAGAATTTAGCATAAACAGGTGATTACAAGGTATTTTTATACCCTTATATGCTGTATTCTATTTGGTACTAACAACATTAATATTTTATATATTTTTTATTCTTTTGCACTTATCAATATCTTTTATGTGACTTCTGTTTGATTGAGAAATGTAGCTTTATATATTGTAGGTAAGATGTTTTATATATTAGTTTTAACAGCAAGTTTGGGTATTATTATTATTCACTGGACGTGGACACATTCAGTGTTTAAATTTGTGTAGCAATTATCTAATTGTCTAATTAATTTTTATTGGATGTTTAAGTAATTGCTTGGGTATTTAATGTATGGTATGGATGATTTTCACTTACTCTGAAGAAGCCATTTGTAATGGTGAAAGCGCTTAGCAAGTGAATTTGGATGTACTTGGATTAAAACTTAAAACTTCTGCCTTGTGCTTTGGACGTGGTTCTTTTTTTGTTATTTTACTATGAACATAATTACTGTACTGTTATTACATGGTACTTACAGTATTGTTATTACTATGGTATACAGTATTATGTTTAAGATTTTTTTTTTTATTTGGAAGTCTTTCTAAATTGTTTTATATGCAAAGAAAAGTAAAATAAATACTAGACTGAGGCAAAAATTTGACTAAGTGGCATTTAATAAGAACCATATGTACGTGTTTCAGCTTGCATACAAATCTGACATAAGGAAAGACTAAAAAACAGATCTTGTCCTTAACCCGGGGACTGTTTGCATATAGGTCCCTATCAGAAGCACAAGTTTTCAGAAACTGGAAATTCATATTGTTGAGATGTTACGATCGAGATTCTGAAAATCCAGCGCTTTTGAATGGAGATTGTGGTACTGTGCAGATCGAGGAATTTACCCTTTTCTCCACTTTAGTGCGAGCTCGCAGTTGCTATATATAATATGCAGGGGGTGTGGGGGGTGCTTGCTCCCTGCAAAAATGTAGAAAAAGGATAGATTTTTTTTGTTTTGTTTTGTTTTTTTTTTTGAAACTCAGGTTTTCAGAAGCTTGTCTCGACAATATGAATTTTGAGTTACTTAAAACTTGAGCTTCTGTCATAGGCCAATATATATATATATATATATATATATATATATATATATATATATATATATAATTATGGGTATATGTGTGTGTGTGTGTGTGTGTGTGTGTGTGTGTGTGTGTGTGTGTGTGTGTTATGAAGTGTATAAACTACATCATCTTAAGAATAGTTGCAATTTGTTTACAATATTACGCCATATTACTAAAAAAACAGTAAATGCAGGTATTGGTTAAATGGAATCTCTTCACTAGAGGTAACAAAACTGCACTACCACAATTAAATAAAGTGACCAAGCACTGATCAAACAAAAATTGTTGTCATTATGCAATTGGCAGCTTGTTCAGTAGGTCAAAAAAATACTCGGACTCTGTATCTACAACTGTGGGCACTATCTTAGTTAAATTAGGATCTTTACTTAGGTGTTAAAACTACCTATGTGCTCAACATGTCTTTTCATCCACAAATTGGCATAAGCTGTGGTATCCCACTAATTTTAAATTCAGCAGTCTGAGTTACTAAATAACTGTCTGGGGGACAACACTGGGGTGCAGGAGAGCAAAGCTCTCTTCAAATAATGTTTTGAACATGTAACAGCAAGTTTAAGACTTTATTGTTATTTCATTTGAATCATTGTTTATTTTTGAAGGTTTCTGAACTCACAAGATTAAGTGCCCCATTTCTGATACAGCCTTGTCTGAGGCAGGATTCTAGGCACCCCCCCCACACACACACACACACACACACACACACACACACACACACACACACACACACACACACACACACACACACACACACACACACACACACACACACACACACACACACACACACTGCAGAGGTGATTGTGTTTATACGTCCATAAATGAAATGTACTATAACTACAGTGACAAACACCTAAACAGTTTCTGTCCTACAAGAGAAATAAACAAAACAGTCATGCAGGGCAGTTTTGTTGCTGCTGCTCAGGTTAGCCCAGTTTTTGACAGTCATACACCTAATTAATATCAGGCATTGATAAATCTCTTTGTTCTATACAGGCAGTCAGCTTATTTCATTAGAGTCATTTGGGACCCACATGCTGCCATATTCTGATCAATCTGTGGTAGGGCCCAAGCTTTAAGAACTCAACATAAACATGTCTGCCCCCACTACCTGCCCTCCCGCATAGGGGTTATTTTAGTTTAATTGTTCATCAGCTAAAAGGATTTTCTAGAATGTTCTGTCTTAAATCTGAAGCAAACACTAATAAGCTGTTGTGCCTGCACCCTTTTCCTTAATTTTCCATATTTTATACTTAAACACTGTGCAAGTCTTATACCAGCTACATATCATCCAGGTCTCCCTCCTTGTGCTTACTGCTGTTGTTCACGCATTTGCCCTTCATGCTCATTACAAATAATTCTGTTATACACCCTATTACCTTTTTTAGTAAAGGAATGATTATACAAGGCACACTACACTGCATTTAACAGGTTCCCATAACATATTTATTTATTTATTTATTTTACATTTGTTGACCGGGCTAGTCTAGCTGGATATATTTCCATTTTCAGTAGAGGGAGAAAAACTCCAGCATTAATAATTAGATCATAACTTGAAATACAAAACAAGAATGGTACTCATAGTTGAAACATAGTAAATGAAAGTAGTTCAAATAAAAATATACAAGAATCAATAATAAAAATAGTGATAAAAAAGTTATTTACACTGGTATAGAAATCATAAAGAAGGTGAGATTAATTATTTACACTAATAAAAGTGACATAGCGTTATTATGGACTAGATTGTGCTAACAATAGGCAGGATAGAAACTACCAAAATGTTTCATTGTGGTCACCAGTTCAGTTCTTCATCATAGAAATTATACAAATATGTGTGAAAAATTGGTAGGGTGAAGAAATAATATTAGCAGAGGGAAAGGTTAGTCAGATTTACTGCATGGACATAACCAGTGTGTTTTAAAGTGCGTTTTAAGTCTTTGTTTAAAGAGAGGCAAGGAAGGAAGTGATGTTAGTTCCTTGGGAAGGAGGTTCCAGTCTTTTCCCACTGTGTTAGAAAACAAGGAATCTCCAGCCAAGTTGTTAGTTTTGGTTATTCTAGCTAGAAGCTTGTTAGAAGAGCGTAGTGAGATTAGGTTTTTATAGGGGATTATGAGATTGGATAGTGGAGGAGTGCTATTAGGTTGATAAAATATCTTACGGGCCATGGTTAGTTGGGAGATTTTCAGAAGGTTTTGAAGTTCAAACCAGCCCAGCTGCTTTAGATTTAGACAGTGGTGAGTTTGAAAGGGATTACCAGTGGCAAATCTGGCGATGCTGTTATAGGCATGCTCTAGTTTGACAAGGTTATTCTTTTTGAGGTTAGTGTATATGGGAGAGGCATAAAGAAGAGTAGAAATTAGATGGGAATGAGCAATTTTGGTTTTAGCTGTTGGAGTTAAGAAAGCTTTGATTCGATATAAGGAGCTAATTTTCATGTTGACATTTTTAATGGTGTTATTTATGTGACTATCAAATGTAAGGTTGTTATCAATAGTAATTCCTAACAGTTTGGTTGTAGAGTCAGGGTGTATGATTGTGTGGTTATTGGAAATGACAGAGAAATCAATTGGGGTAGACTTCTTGGAGTGTGTAAAGAGAAGGAGCTTGGTTTTCTTAGCATTAAGAAGGAAACAATGTTTCATGAACCATGTTTCAACTGTGTTGAATACATTCTGAGTCAGGGAATGTAGTGCAGATGGTGAGCTTGCTGAGCAAATTAATGTTGAATCATCTGCATATTGAATGCAGGTGGCATGTGGGATTGCTACATGCAGGTTGTTAATAAAAAGAGAAAAAAGAAGTGGGCCTAGAATGGAGCCCTGAGGGACTCCCAGGGTGACAGGTAGAAGGGATAATATATTATTTGCCCAGAGAACTGCTTGTTGTCTATTGGTTAGGTAGGACCTGAACCAATTAATAGCTAAAGAGTCAAAAGAGAAGGATTCAAGAATGTTGATCAGAAGTGCATGGTTTACCATGTCGAAAGCTTTGGAGGGGTCAATAAAGAGTGCAGATGAGAGGTTGTTGTTATTGCGATTTCTATTTATAACATCTGTAAAGGATAACAGAGTGGTCGTGGTACTATGAGGTGGCCTAAAACCATGCTGGCATTTAGCTATTATGTTATTTTGTGTTAAATGGTTTAAAAGTTGATGATGAACGCATTTTTCCATGACTTTTGCTAAGGGTGATAAGAGTGCTACTGGCCGATAGTTAGAGTAGTCATTTGAGTTGCCGCCTTTATGAAGGGGAATGATATGGGAGATTTTCCAGATGTTTGGAATGTAACCTTCCTTAATGGTTCTGTTTATGAGGATGGATATAGGATAGGAAATTACTTTGGCTGCTTTTTGGAGGTATTCAGAAGGTAACTGGTCAGCAGAAGGGGTACAAGGCTTAAGTTTTTGGATGAATTTGTAGATGAGAGTGGTAGATATTGGTTGTATAGAAAATACTGGTAGAGTACTAGGTATGGACGTGGCAAGGTTTGAGCTGTCTGGAGTAAGTTGGCTTGCTAGTGTTTGTATGGTTTCTGTAAAGAAAGAATTGAAGGCGTTGGCAGTTTGATGAGGGGCGTTTGGGTCTGCCTGAAGTGGGGTAGGTGTATGAGAGTGCCCTGGGTAAAGGAGTTTATATACACTTGACCAAAACATCTGGGGGTTATTTTGGTGATTTTGCTGTAGTTTACAGTAGTAGTTCTTTTTGTCTGAGAGTATTGCCTTTTTTGTAGTATTTCTCAGTTGCTTAAAAAGTTGTTGATCAGAAATATTTTTGTTAGCTCTCCACTTTGCCCAGGTTTTATTTCTAAGTAAGATCTTTTGTTTGGTTTCTTTGGTAAGCCAGGGGGCTGGTTTGGCTTTTATTCTGATGGTCCTTTTGGGTGCATGCCTGTCAAGGATAGATAGGAATTTGGAGTTTAGATAATCGACAGCTTCTTGAAGTGGTAGAGTTTTTAGAGGGTTCCAGTCACAAGCACTTAGTTCATTTTGGAATAATGTTGGGTTAAAGTGTTTATTGGTACGAATGTTTCTATAAATGGGGGGATTTGAGATATCATTTTTATGCCTAAGGATATAGGTTAAAGTATGATCACTAACATCATCTGGTAGAGTTCCTACATTGTAGGTTTGTTTTTGTCTATTTATAAGAATCCAGTCTAGGATGCTCTCTTTTTTGTTTGGTTTGTTGATTCTGGTAGAAGATGTGATAGTTTGACTGAATCCATGAAGGTTGATATGGGAGGAGGGATTATCAGCTTTGACAGTTTTCCAATCAGTATTAAAATCGCCAAGTATAATAGTTTCTTGGGGGTATGTAGAGGACACCCAGCTTAGTATATTTTCTATAGTGCTAATATTATTACCAGGTGGAAGGTAGATGCAGATGATATATAGAGATTTGTTTTGGTTAATTTGTTATTTAGTGATAAGTACTTCAGCTTTACTATCTTGTGGTGGGTCAAATGGTAGATAGGAGATTTGAAGTCTCTCTTTGAATAAGACTGCTACTCCACCACCCTTACTTTTTATATGGTCTAGTCTTAGTATATTGTATCCTTGGGGGATGATTTCATTGTCTTTGGTTTCTGGTTTTAACCATGTTTCTGTTAGACAGAGGATGTCAAAGCTATGGGTATCTAGAAGGGCATGAAGATAGGTTACTTTGTTATTAACGCTTCAGATATTTAGATGTCCTATTAGGAAAGAGTTGGGGAGTTTGGGCTGGGATATCAGGGTAGGTGGATTTGTAGGGCCAGGGTTGGGGGGATATCACCATCTTTTAAGCTAGGTTTACAGAGTCTTGTTGTAGGGTTATTAATAATGTTTGTTAGATATTTCACTCTCCTTATTGTGGGTGTATGGTATTTAAAGTGGGAGAGTCTATGGTATTTAGGTAGTAGGTAGCTGGAAGTTGAGGTAATGTTAATTTTACTTTTAGGGAGGACAAAATTGTAAATTGTTGTCTGTTTATGGGAGTAGTTAAAGTGGTTATAGTATGGCTTTTCAAATGAGGTGAGTATGTAGGCATAGGTCAGGATAGTTGAAATTATGCTTAAGAGTAGGGTTTTAGTAATTTTTGATTTTACAGTTAGAGTCATTTTTTGGAGATTATGCATAAGAGGTTCTAGGAAATTGAGTAGAAATGTAGGAAACAAGGTAATAATGAAAGAGAATAGAGTAAAGGGGAAGGTGACAAAAGATAGTGGTTAAGGAAGAGAGGGTGTGGTGAGTTACTATAGAGATAGTTTATGGAGGTAGTGGAAAAACAGGAGGGGTGTGGATGTATTAGTAAATTGATTGTTGTGTATGATGCGTGGGATGAGGGAGGGGGTGCGGTAAGTGAGGTATAAGGTTATGGCCACTGGGGTGGGTGGGAATTGGGGATAGGGTAGGGGAGTGGAGTGAGCCCGCAGGGCGAACGGAGTGGGTTACAGCTGGAGGCTGGAGGCAATCAGTTATACAGTGCAACTATGATCTACAAGCTTAGGGAAGGTAAGGATATTTTCTAGAGTTATGTAGTAAAAGGCAATAGAGTGGTATGCATAAAGAAAGGATGTAAAAGGGGAAGGAAAGGTAACAATTCTAACTCAAAAAAAGTAACTGGATTTCAAAGTGAAATATGGAAGTGTAAGACAGGAGTAGTAAAGACAGACAAATAAGGGTTTGGGTGTACTTATATTAAGTACTGAGAATGGTACCTCTTTCCTATCTTTTCCAGTGGTTCAGTTATAATGATAATAAACAGTAAATAAAGGTTGGAGGTTTATCCTTCCGACTGTGGGGGTATTTACTTCCAGTAAGGGTATTTGCAGGGGTAGACAGAGGAAGGCTGCACCACAGGGTTACAGGAGTCTGACTGGCAGGTAAGAAGCAACTTTACATGCTTAGAGTTCTGCTGCCCTCTAGTGGAGGAAGAAGGGAGTCATCTTTAGTCTAAAGATAGGAGGTAAAAAGAAGAAAACAGGTAAGAAAGTAGGTGAAGGCCTGGGGTAGGTCATCGGGTGTGCTGGCCCTTAAAATAGGTTCTACTTTAACAATCACAATGTTTAGTTTAATACCTATAGGAGCAGTAGCTTATCTCCTATACTGTGAGACTAGGCGAGCAGAGCCTTAAATACACGTAGGGATTCTTATTGGGTAAGCCCTTCCGTTCCTGAAAGATTTCCTTCTGCCTTGTTATGTTGGGGTAAGGTGGAGAGCCTGTATCACAGGCACAAGGCTAAAAGCTGAAAAAGAGATAGAGAAGAGTAAAAACCTAAGATGAAAGCTAGGTTGAAAGGTAATGCAGAAGAGAGTAAGAACTGGTGCGGACAAGGACTAGTCAGTAGATGAACTGAGCATTTCATACAAAAGCAGTTGAGACACAGCTGGTCAAACATACTATTACAAAATAACTATGTTAATCTAGAACAGTAAAACACACATGTGGTGGTTGCTAGTTAGATACTATATAAGCAAAAATAGGTATTCAGTAACCTCCAACAGTCCAAGCTAATGCTCAATACATATCCTGTAGTCAGCCATAACATACCCTAATACATAATCGCTTTTCAAAATAAGGCTTTAGTTTCAAAAACTTGTGTGAGACAAATAACATGTAGGACAGGAAGATAGCACAGCTTAGCAGATAAGCAATTGTTTTGGAGCTTACTATTCAATTATAATTGAAGGGTTTTAGGACCGCTAACAGAGTGCAGCATTATCGCGCTTAATAATATAGAATAGCTGTGGGCAAGACTAGGTGAGGATTACAGTATAGTGTACCATAAGCATTAACATGTATGCAATGAGCGTGTAAAATATTAGACCGGAATAGCATGTATGTCAGCTAATACAGAGAAAAGCTATCTCTGTATCTGTATCCTGTTACCGGTTCAGTAGACTCTGTTGGTTGTCTAAAAAATGCAAAATTAACAAATTAAGTCATCTAAATAGTTCTGGTAGTGCAGCGACAAGGATGACAGATGCTACTCTGGCTAAGTTAGCGTGTTCTACATATTCTATGCGCCAGAGCTCATATGGCGCACATAGTGTACAACGCTGCGTTAGGGATTATAAATCAGCAATCGACTACTGCACTAAATTCTACTGGATTCCTCATAGAAGTTGGTAGCCTTCGAGGAGATTTAGTAAGGCTGCAGAGGATACCTACAGAGCAGTTTGTGCACCACGCGGAAAAAGCATACACATATAAGCGTACACATGTGGAGCGCATCTGAACAGAGTATCTCAGTTTAGCAACATAAAGCTAACCTAACTATTAGAAAAACTATACAAAGCTAGTAGTAGGTAGCAATTCAGGTATTGGGTAATGTAACAGAGGGAACCTTCAGTGCAGTTTGTGCACCACGCGGAAACAGCATGCAATATGTAGAGCTAGGCTAAACATAGTATCACACTCTAAAGCAACATAATTGCTTTCTCATCTATCAAAATACTATACAGAGCAATTTACAACTACAGAGTATGAACACTGCATACAAGGAAAAAACAAGGAAAAACACTTACGGACCACACACCACCAGGAGGACAAGGGACTGCTGCTTAGGACTAGGGAATTTAAAAATGGTGCCAGAGATACTAGCTATATTAATAGGTTTAGCAAAGGTAAAAGAGAGGGGAGAGGGGTGGGCGGGACAAAGAGAAAGAGAACGCTGGAAGAAGGTGGAGGGGGAGCCTATTACGTGGGAAGGTGAGAGTCAGTTGCAGTTGCAGAGAGACACCACAGGGTCAAAGATGAATGTGCTACAGCTGGAGGCTGGAGGGAATCAGTTATACAGGGCAACTATGTTCTACAAGCTTAGGGAAGGTAAGGATATTTTCTAGAGTTATGTAGTAAAAGGCAATATAGTGGTATGCATAAAGAAAGGTTGTAAAAGGGGAAGGAAAGGTAACAGTTCTAACTCAAAAAAAAAGTAACTGGATTTCAAAGTGAAATATGGAAATGTAAGACAGGAGTAGTAAAGACAGACAAATAAGGGTTTGAGTGTACTTATAGTAGCTTATCTCCTATACTGTGAGACTAGGAGAGCACAGCCTTAAATACACGTAGGGATTCTTATTGAGTAAGCCCTTCCGTTCCTGAAAGATTTCCTTCTGCCTTGTTATGTTGGGGTAAGGTGGAGAGCCTGTATCACAGGCACAAGGCTAAAAGCTATAGGAGCAGTAGCTTATCTCCTATACTGTGAGACTAGGCGAGCAGAGCCTTAAATACACATAGGGATTCTTATTGGTTAAGCCCTTCCGTTCCTGAAAGATTTCCTTCTGCCTTGTTATGTTGGGGTAAGGTGGAGAGCCTGTATCACTGGCACAAGGCTAAAACGGACCGCACACCACCAGGAGGACAATGGACTGCTGCTTAGGGCTAGGGAATTTAAAAAATTCATTTCAGCTTAAGCATGTGAATCTCTGTCCAGTTGGGCTATAAGAACACACATACACATTTAAAGAAAATTAGCTGGGCTTAAAATAGCCCACACCTGCAAATATATTTACATATAAACCACAGTGATAGTGATTCTCTCATCACTCAGTAGATGCAGAGGAAAAATCCAAGCCCTGTATACTATATGTTCATCTAATCATAAGAAACTATGTCATATCCAAGCCCCGCAAACTATATGTTCATCAAATCATAAGAAATTGTCATATCCAAGCCCCGCAAACTGTTCATCTAATCATAAGAAACTATGTCATATCATCCAAGCCCCACAAACTATATGTTCATCTAACCATAAGAAACTATGTCATATCCAAGCCCCGCAAACTATATGTTCATCTAACCAATGGGGACATCCCCTATGGACACCTAGTGGGGGATGCTGGTTACACATTGGAGCCTTGGCTGATGACACCCATCAGATATGCACACACACTTGAACAAGAATGCCATAATGAGGCACATGCACAAACCAGACTTATAATAGAGCGTGTGTTTGGGTTGCTCAGGTCACGGTTCCGGTGTCTGGACACATCCAGTGAAGCTTTGCAGTACTCACCAGCTACATATACCCAAATTGTTATGGTATGTGCCATGCTACACAATATGATCCTGCATAAACAGCTGCAACATGAACAGCATGGGGCAGGGCCACACAGCCCCCCACCAATGCCAAGGCCTGCACAAGCACAGAGTGACTCAGAGGAGGAACAACCTGAGCCAGTCCCAGTAGGCAGATGGAGGTGTGCCCAGTATGCTGAGGCTGCGGCAAAGAGATAACACATAGCACATACACTGACACAGTAGGGACCCAGGGAATGACACCTTTCTCTGACTTGCACATACAGTAAAACGTATGCCAAACAAGACACTACCTGTGCTCAACCATGTATAGGGAGTGTACCATGTGCATCCGACATAGGCAGCCCTCCAGCACTATCTTCAAGTCTGGCACACCCTCAAGGTAAGTCAATCAACCTACCAATTGCCAAATGGAGTAGAATGTGTTGTTGCCTGTATCTATGGTATGGATGTGAACATGCAAGGGAACTGGGTGGCTGAATGTTATGGCAGCAGACAGTAGACACCCATAGTGGTACCATGACATCTGTAACACATACTGGTGTCATCATAGTAGCCAGTACTACACAGGGTGACAAAACCCACTGCAGGAAATGTGCTGAGTGACATGTGTGCCCATATGACTCACACATGCCAGTCAGGGCAGTTCACATACCCAACAACTGTCTCAGCCAGCAGGACAGGCGTAGACAAACCCAAACAGAGCCTGTGCTATGGCCCCTGAATGATGGCTATGGTTAACCTCCCCCCCAGGCCTACACAGACAGACTACGGCAGGTCAGGCAGTGGGATGTTAGTCTTGAAGAGTAGGAAGTTAAACACTAATATGTAGGGCAACCAAAGCTACGATCTGTAGTACACTGGTATGCCTCTAGTCAGCATGATAGGTAAGAATACAGAATGAAATGGAGTACCTGACATACCAGTACAGTCATAGCAAATGTGTACAAGTATCAGGTGTGCCCCCCATCCTACGTAGTAATGTAATAACAATACCTGACATACCAGTACAGTCATAGCAAATGTGTACAAGTGTCAGGTGTGCCCCCCATCCTACGTAGTAATGTAATAACAGTCAGGTGTGCCCCCCCAATCTTGTACAGAAATGTAGAAATAGACAGGTGTGCCCCCCCATCCTATGTAGTAATGTAATAACAATCAGGTGTGCCCCCCCAAACTTGTGTGAAAATGTAGAAATAGACAGTTGTGCCCCCCACCCTATGTAGTAATGTAATAACAGTCAGGTGTGCCCCCCCAATCCTGTGTAGAAATGTAGAAATAGTCAGATGTGCCCCCATCCTACGTAGAAATGTAGTAACAGTCAAGTGTGCTCCCCCCAATCCTGTGAAGAAATGTAGAAATAGTCAGGTGAGCCCTCCCACCCTATGTACTAACGTAATAACAGTCAGGTGTGCCCCCCAATCCTGTGTAGAAATGTTGATAAAGTGAGGTGCCCCCCCCATCCTATGCAGAAATGTAGTAACAATCAGGTGTGCCCCCCAATCTTGTGTAGAAATGTAGACACGGTCAAGTGAGCCCCCCCCCCCCCATCCCATGCAGAAATGTAGTAACAGTCAATGCCAAATGCTGGATGGATACCCTGCAGAAACTCTTGCAACTTCCACTCTAATATCACCCTCCCCATCCAACCACTACCTTTATTTCCACTCCACTAACTACTTTGATTATAGCAAGCTCAGATGCTCATAAGCCAGTACTTATTATACAGCAGGAACTTCTTCTTGTAACATTTGTTAATGTCTGTTATGTACTTCACAGATAAAGATTCTAGTTGTCTACTGATGTACTATGTTCTTCATCTGTAAATATGTTGTAAGTAATTACTATGTAAATTGTTAATCGCTATGTAATCCAATGTAACTACTGTCCGTTTATTTTAACTGTGGAGCTTTTCTCCCAGGGCCTCCACTGAAAATGGACCTACGTCCAGTCGGACACTCCTGGTTAACAAATATAAATAAAATAAATAAACAGCATGCTACCTGTCGGTGTACAACACAAAGGTCAGCACTGCAGTACAAAATACCTGGACTCGCTCCACACATTAAATACAAATGGGCATACTGGGCATGTTCACACACTTAGAGAAATGAAGGCAATGTCAGTCCAACAACATACTGAAATTCATACTGGACATGCTCACACACTTAAACACATGAAGGCGATGTCTGCAAACACCAGTGGACCAGATATATCTGGCAGTTGCAGTTGTTAGTGCAGACACTCATCAGTATGCACCACTCATGCCTTGCACACACAATGGATAGGAATACAGACATATATGTAAGGACAACACATTATAATAAGCCAAAGGTAGACATACATAGATGTGTGGAAGAGGGAGACTGTGACAAGGAGCCATCCAGGCCTGTCCCACCCAGCACACAGCCAAAGGGCCCCAACCACATGAGGTTCAGATGTCACTCACTGCAGATACTAGTCGCCAGTATCTGTCAGCATTACAGACTATGTGGTGCACGTGCTAGCTGTGCAACATGACTGTACAAGGAAGTAGTCATCTAGCAGCTGTATACAAGTACCTGTGAAATATGACCCTGTGTGTGCCCACATATGGTGAGTCAACCTCTGGATGAATGGGTTATGGCCCATGCACACACACTGCCCTTCCCATAGCCCTACTATGACAAGCCTGCTGAGGTCATCCACTCTGAAAAACACCTTTGGGAGTGTTATAGCCCAGTAATCTCCATGGCTCATCACATACCTTCGTACTGCTGTAGTGTGATAAAATAGTTAGGTAGAAGTTCAAATCGCAGACACGGCAACTGTGTGTGTGTGTGTGTGTGTGTGTGTGTGTGTGTGTGTGTGTGTGTGTGTGTGTGTGTGTGTGTGTGTGTGTGTGTGTGTGTGTTTGTGTGTGTGTGTCTGTCTGTCCCTATCTGTGTAGAGAGCAATGCTTTTTAGGGTAGTCACACTCCCTACAATTGAAATGCTCTACTTAGGTAAGGCCGCTGATGTCATCTACCTAGAAATACATCTCTGGGAAGGTTGTATCCCAGTAATCTCCATAGCGTGTGCCATAACTGCGTACTACTGTAGTATGATAAAATAGTTAAGTAGGAGTTCTAATCCCAGCCTTGTCATCTCTGTGTGTGTGTGTGTGTGTGTGTGTGTGTGTGTGTGTGTGTGTGTGTGTGTGTGTGTGTGTGTGTGTGTGTGTGTGTGTGTGTGTGTGTGTGTGTGTGTTTGACTCTGTCTGTGTAGAAAGCAATGCTTTTTAGGGTAGTCACACTCCCTACAATTGAAATGCTCTACTTTGGTAAGGCTGCTGATGTCATCCACCTAGAAATACATCTCTGGGAAGGTTGTAGCCCAATAATCTCTGTAGCATGTCCTGTAACTGTGTACTGCTGTAGCATGATAAAATAGTTAGGGAGGAGTTCTAATCCCAGCCTTGGCAACTGTGTGTGTGTATCTGTCTGTCTGTCTCTGTGTATAGAGCAACGCTTTGTAGGGTAGTCATACTCCCTACAATTGAAATGCTCTACTTTGGTAAGGCTGCTGATTTCATCCACCTAGAAATACATCTCTGGGAAGGTTGTAGCCCAGTAATCTCCGTAGCACGTCCTGTAACTGTGTACTGCTGTAATTGCTGTCATCTGCCTGTCAGGTGCCAGGATCCGCCACATAACGCACACACTCAGGTCACTCCACAACAAGTACAAATATGACTCTGTCATTGTCCATGTTGGTGTAAATGACCTGAGATGTACCTCCCTGGACTACATGAAAAGAGACATGGAGGAGCTCTCTGATCTTGTAGCCCAGGCCAGTATGACCCTAGCCCTGAGTAGCATCCTGCCATCACCCAGAATGACACCACAGTACAAGGACAAAATGATTGACTTTAACAATTGGCTAAGCTTCTGGTGTCATTCTAAGGGAATCCAGTATCTGTCTGCCTGGGATGACATGATCGACAGACCACACTGCTTTTCCAGAGATGGCCTGCACCTGTCACCCTTGGGATTCCGGATACTGGCAAAGGCTCTTGCCACCCCTATAGTGCCTTTTTTAGGCAAGGTTCAAATGACAAATTCACCACCGTAACAGGTACAAGCAAGCAAAATCAGAGGGTAATGCTACTGAATGCTAGAAGTCTAAACCTCAAAATGCACTCACTCGAGGCACTCCTTAAAATGGAGAACATTGACATCTGTGCAGTGACAGAGACCTGGTTCAAAGCTCCAGAGAGCACCCCTGCATTACCAGGCTATAATTCATACCACACCTTTCAGCCACCAAACCCGGATCGAAACACTAAAGGTGGAGGCATATCCATATTCATTAAGGATATCCACACCTCCAAGCTAGTTGCTCAGCATAATGCATCTGAGATTATCCAAGTTCAACTAACAATCCAGATTGTAGCTTGCTACAGACCCCCCACCATGCCCCAGGATTCCCACTCCTCTTTTCTTGATACACTGGAAAATATTAAGGTACAACCCAACACTCTAATAATGGGTGATTTCAACTACCCTACCATTAACTGGGAAAACTACTCATGTACCAACTCTTTTGCTCAACGTTTTCTGGAAATCATCAATTCCAATGCTTTGGATCAACTTATCCACACCCCCACCAGATGCAGCAATATCCTAGACCTGGTCATCACCAACATGGGTGACCGGTGTTCCACACCAGAGGTCATCTCCTCGTTGGTCAGATCCGACCACAAGCTAATCACCCTAGACATCCACATCCCGCTCCCACCCCCCATTAGGAAAACAACCGTAAAAAATTTCTCCAAAGCCAACTTCACGCTTCTTAAGACAGAAGTGGCAAAGTTCATGATACCCATGCAGATGGACAATAGAGGTACAACTGCTGAATCCTACACAAATGCACTTTATAAGCACTTACATGAGTGCATGGATCGTGCTATCCCTAACAGGACCAAGATGCTATTCTCCAAAAAAAGGAAGCCAATCTGGTAGTCTTCTGCCATAAACAATCTCTACAACAGAAGAAAGAAACTGTTGCAAAAAAGAGTAAAATCCCACGATTGGAGGAACTCCCTGGTCAGCCTCAGTAAGAAGCTGAGATCCCTCATAAAATCCTCCAAAGCTAGTTATGAAAACAAAATTGCCACTGATTCTAAAGACAACCACAAAGCATTCTATAGCTATGTCAAAAATCTCAATGGCAACACTCAGATCTGCTCTGAGTTTCAGCACAATGACACTAAATATACAGAACCAACTGATATTGCCAACATCCTGGCAGATAGGTTCAGTGCTAAATTTACCCCCCACTCACCCCCTAAAGGGCACATCTTTATACCGGAAGAATGCAAAGTACCTGTAATCACGGCTGTACAGGTAAAAACTTTACTCTCCAAAGCCAAGAACACAGCATCCATGGGACCTGACAACATCCCAGGCTGCCTTCTACATGAACTACAGAATGAACTGGCACCCCACCTAAGTACCATGTTCAATCATAGCCTCACCTCAGGTTTTGTACCCATTGAATGGCGCACTGCAACATTTATCCCACTCCACAAAGGGGGGCCACAACAGACCCCGGGAACTACCACCCCATTAGCCTGACGAGCCTCTTCTGCAAGGCCATGGAACGTATCATCATGGAACTCATAAACAAAGACATTGGAGATCTCCAAACCCTGGACCCCACACAGTTTGGGTTTGTAAAAGGCAGATCATGTCTCCTAAACCTGATAGACTTCTTTGAAGTAGTCACCAAAGCCATAGATGAGGGTAAGGTGGTTCACACAGCCTATCTAGACCTTGCCAAGGCATTTGACACCATCCCCCACTCTGGAATTATAGATAAACTCACTAAACTAGGTATAAATCCCTATGTCACAAGATGGGTTGCCAACTGGCTTACTGAAAGAACCCACACTGTGAAAGTAGCGAACTCCAAATCAGACTTCAGACCAGTGACAAGTGGAGTACCACAGGGTTCAGTCCTGGGTCCTCTCCTGTTTGGTATCTACTTCTTTGAAGTACAGGCTAACACAGGAGGTCTTTGGCTAATTAAATTCGCAGATGACTGCAAACTAGGAGCCATAATTGAAACTCCTAATGATGTGGACATCCTGCAAAAGGGCCTCACTGAGACAGATGCCTGGTGTCAAAGACATGGTCTCAAGCTCAATGCCAAAAAGTGCATTGTCATCCCCTTTGGTAAAAATTCTGTACCCATGAACTACCACATAGGCGGTAGTCTACTTAACACCGAAAGTGTGATAAGAGACCTTGGGACACAGGTGGACAGTAGTCTCTCCTTTGATAATCACATCGCCAAAGTGGTCAGGAAATCCTTCTACGTGGCACACCTCATCACAAAAGGTTTCTCATCCAGAAAAAAAGAGGTCATTGTTCCCTCTACTCATCACTCATTAGACCCATTATAGAGTACAACGCCCCTTTTGGTATGTACCTCACAAGACATCTACAACAACTGGAAAGGCCACAAAAATACCTCACAAAGAGGATTACTGGCCTCAAACAGATGCCTTACGCAGACCGTCTCAAAAAAACTCCAGCTTTACTCTGTCGCATATCGCCTACTCAGAGGCGATCTCTGCCTAACATACAAAGCTATGTCAAACCCAGAGCTGTTGGACCTGCTCCACTTAAAGAAATCCCAATCCCTCTGAGCTACACGCTCTAGGGACCTAAACCTTGTCACCACAATAAACAGAACATGCTGGAGGGATAGATTCCTGTCCCAGAGACTTCCCATACTCTGGAACAGACTACCTATCTATGTCAAACAGAGCTCCTCATTAGCACTCTTCAAGAAAAATCTTGATGATTGGATGGGTAATAGGAAATTCACCCCGGGGATCACTTCTGTGGTTCTGCTTGACAGGGGCACAGGAAAATAATTTTCTTGGGTGGCGAAACCCAGGGTGCATTTTTGGCTAGGCTTGTATAGGCCCTAGGGCCAATAGCCTAGTACCTACCTATGAACCTATGAACCTATGATAAATTAGTTACCTAGGTGTGTGTGTGTGTGTGTGTGTGTGTGTGTGTGTGTGTGTGTGTGTGTGTGTGTGTGTGTGTATGTCTGTCTGACTCTGTCTGTGTAGAGAGCAATGCTTTTTAGGGTAGTCACACTACATACAATTCGAATGCTATACTTTGGTAAGGCTTCTGATGTCATCCACCTAGAAATACACCTCTGGGAAGGATGTAGCCCAGTAATCGCTGTAGCACATGCCATAACTGTGTACTGCTGTAGTGTGAAATAGAACTCTGGTAGGGTTCTATTTTCACCCATGGCATTTCTGGATGTTATGTGTGTGTTTCAATGTCTGTGTAGGGAGCAAAGAATTTTAGGCTAGTCACACTCCCTACAATTCAAACGCTCTACTTTGGCAATCCTGCTGATGTCATTCACTGTGAAATACAGCTTTGGGGAACGAGTTTTCCAGTAATCCCCGTGGTGCATCCTATAGCAGCTTCATGCTGTAGTGTGATATAGACCTCTGTTGGGGGTTCTATACCCACACATGTTGGTTGTGGATGTTTTGTGTGTGTTCCAATGTCTGTGTAGGGAGCAGTGCATTTTAGCATAGCCACACTCACTACAATTCGAATGCCCTACTTTGGCAATCCTGCTGATGTCATTCACTGTGAAATACAGCTTTGGGGAAGGTGCTCTGCAGTAATCCCAGTGGTGCATCCTATAACAGCTTCATGCTGTGGTGTGATATCGACCTCTGTTAGGGGTTCTATACCCACACATGTTGGTTGTGGATGTTTTGTGTGTGTTTCAATGTCTGTGTAGGGAGCAGTGCATTTTAGCATAGCCACACTCACTACAATTCGAATGCCCTACTTTGGCAATCCTGCTGATGTCATTCACTGTGAAATACAGCTTTGGGGAAGGTGCTCTGCAGTAATCCCAGTGGTGCATCCTATAACAGCTTCATGCTGTGGTGTGATATAGACCTCTGTTAGGGGTTTTATACCCACACATGTTGGTTGTGGATGTTTTGTGTGTATTTCAATGTCTGTGTAGGGAGCAGTGCATTTTAGCCTAGCCACACTCACTACAATTCAAATGCCCTACTTTAGCAATCCTGCTGATGTCAGTCACTGTGAAATACACCTTTGGGGAAGGAGTTCTCCAGTAATCCCCATGGTCCATCCTATAACAGCGTCATGTTGTAGTGTGATATAGACCTCTGTTAGGGGTTCTATACCCACACATGTCAGTTGTGGATGTTTTGTGTGTTTCAATGTCTGTGTAGGGAGGACTGCATTTTAGCCTAGCCACACTCACTACAATTTGAATGCCCTACTTTGGCAATCCTGCTGATGTCATCCAATGTGAAATAAACCTTTGGGGAAGGAATACTCCAGTAATCTCTGTGTCATGTACTATGGCTGCGTACTGCTGTAGTGTAATAAAATAGTTAGGTAGAAGTTCTAATCCCAGACATGACGTGTGTGTGTGTGTGTGTGTGTGTGTGTGTGTGTGTGTGTGTGTGTGTGTGTGTGTGTGTGTGTGTGTGTGTGTGTTTGTAACTCGTATCCAGTGTGCAGGTGGTTGTGAGTGTGTAACAACTGGGCCCAATGTGGAGCAGGTTTTGGAAATTTCTTATATGGTGGCCCTAGTATATATCATAATGTCCACCATACTGGGATAACAGATGTGAAATAGCTGAGAGGCTGGGGTGCAGATCCATACCCATACATGTGACATCAAGGCCAGGCAAACAAAGTTAGCAACCCTAGTATTAGCCAGACAACACTGTCAACCCATGCCTCATACACACACACACACACTTGCCTGGGCAACAGCCGCTATGTTGGTAGTATACTGCATATTGCCCACTGATAGTAACTATGGAGCGATTGCAGCGGCCTACAGAGGGCATGGCACCCTGTCCATCTGTCCAATAGGCACGTACATGCAGACAGTGCACCTCCCCCATGTTCCCCAGTGGACACCTGCAACACCTGTGGTACCATCAGATGTGACCCACAAAGGACATACCATGCCTGAAAACATGCCCTGTATGGACAGATGCCACTGACACTAGGGAATGCCATTAGCATGCTATCAATGTAGGTGCAGGGTAAACCTGCTGTCCATTACCAGTTCCTGCAACATGAGGCCAGGACTGGCATATCTGATGATAATCTGTTTACACAACAAGGGCCAGACACCCCAGGTACAGTTCCACATGTCACTGTTCATGCATGTGGGAGGTGTGCACATCACAGACACCGTCCATGTCATGGACCAAGGAACACATACATGGCAAGCAATGCAGAGCATTGCCCACATGCACTAGTCACCCAGGTGACTGGATGGTGAATACAGTACACACTTGTGTGGGCAATTCCAGAATCTACACCCCTGTGCCACAATGCAGACCATTGTCATGTGGCCTGATGGCAAGGTGTACCCAGCACCTAGCATCGTATAGCCATCTGGCACAGTTCACCACTACACACCCGTGAATCAATGCACCCATGCATGTCAGTACTGGCATTGTGTGTGTGTGTGTGTGTGTGTGTGTGTGTGTGTGTGTGTGTGTGTGTGTGTGTGTGTTGTATGTTGCGTATGTTCACATTCACACTCACTACAACCCCCATTGGCATACTGCAGCATGCTGTTTGATGTCAGACACCTCCCCATATCCCTGTTGCAAATGTTATTCACTATCACATATACGTTCTGAGGGCTCCACAACATGTAACCTATGTGGTGCAGCCAATAACTACATAGAAATGTGATAGTATTACATAGTCATCAGGGGTTTGATACCCGGTGTTGGTAGGTGTGTGACACAAACATGCTTAAGTTTTACTCTCCCACTCCTCCCTGACTTGTCTTTGCCCATGTCTGACTCTCTCACTCCCTCTCTGGTGGATGTGGAGACCTACACCTGCTTTGCTTAGGCAGCATCATGTGTATTTTAAGTGATGCTCATGATCAGCTGATGGCCTCTGCATGAGTTGCAGCCCTCCCCTAGCTGATTGCATGTGGAACAGCTGTGGTAACATTCTCATAGCCAGTTGCATGGAAACACACTCCAATATCTAGGAACATCATGTTGGTGTTGGCCCTTTTCATTCACTGTGAGCAGGAACTAGCGCTGTTGTTTGGCAAACAGCATCTCAGATGGATTGGGAATTTATCTCTAACAACATACACTGTGGAAACAGGGCAGCACACAGGAGGGGGATGTGCCTGACCTGACTACAGACTGTAAGTGCTGCTATACTACATTTGGAGTAATGTTGGTTTAACAGTGTGTGTGTGGATATGGCTGTCCTACATGTTTAATACCTCCCATGTCAGTTCTATGTTTATGAGGAATCCCCATCTGTAGGGTCATCTGCAGACTGGGCAGTGTGTTGTGCCTTTGGTGTCATGTGTTACCCACAGACCATCTATCTGTGTACTGCAGAAGGTAGAGTGAGGATTGCATTCCGTAGATGGTGAAAGCTGTGACAGTTACTAACTTCATATCCCTCATAGGACATATGTTGCAACAAACCCTGTTACAACAGTAAATGTATGAGGTTGTCACAGCAACATGTCAATATTGTATGTGCTTCCAGCCACAACTCTGTCAACCTTTGTACATATGTCATGCATTAAGAGGTGCATATGTACTGCACACCATAATTAGTGTCATCATATCTGATAACAAGCCAGTGAGAAATCAGACTGCTACACATGTTATGTACAGTAGGGGTTATATTTGATGACATAACCTGGACATTCTGTGGTTGTTTGTACAGTACTGAGGTCTGTGTACTTATGCTGAATATCGACAGAGTGTGTATTGTTAATATGTACTTTGGCCTGTGTACAGACTTTGGTAGATGTCATTATTCTAGGTCCCATCCTGTCTGATGTTACATGCTACTCCACTGTATGTTACTGTATTGGCTTACACGTTTGTAGGGCCATACACACACATGTCCCATACCACAGACAGACATCAGACCAAACTGTGTAGCAGCCCAGTATATGTAGCGTTAGTCTATGAGTGGCACTTATGAGGATGGTGTTGAACAGATAGTCCATATACTGTAATATTATGCTAGCTTACCATATGTGGCTGTGGCTGTGTTAACATTGGTTGTGGTTATGCACTTTCACACAGGTGTATCTTACCCTGTGCTGTGATATGTCTGTAGAGACTGATATATATGCAGGTACATGTGCATTCCCCCATAGGAGATGTAGGTCAGTGTTGAGCCAGTCTGCCTGTAGCCTGCAAAGTGCATTGTTACATGCCTAGCAGCTTAGTGTACTTACCCAGTTAGATGCCATGTCCAGATACTTGCCAGATGTACTGCTGCCGGGCCTCCCTTACAGTCATGTATGTCAGACAGAGCAGTGGGATGCTGTACAGATGTACATCAATATCTAGTGGGTAGTATGTGCCCATGGCACCCCTGTACCAGCGGTTACTATGTGTCAGGACAGACAGGGGTGTGTGAATGCATAACCTATGGTGGCAAATGTATATCAGTCGTTATGTGTCATACCCATCTACATGGCTGTTAGCATCCATATTGTCAGGCATGGTCGACATGTATTGCACTAAGGGGTTTTGTGTATACCTCTGGACTGTACAGACTGTGTCAGAATGTCCACATATATTGGCCAATATCTCTGTTGCAGTCCACAGGGGTATTACTTGCTAGCAGTGGTACTGCACTATGATGTCCTTAGGATGTCTGTCAGTAGCCAATGGTACACATGTGAAAAGCAGATGTGACCTCCCACACACACCATGTCTGTGAAGACAATCCCAGTTACAGTAGCAATAGTCTACTAATATACCTGCTATACATACCTGACATCCCCTTGCACTACGAAGTTGTGACTATAGGGGTCGGGGTAGGGCTACACTCCATATTCAGGACATATGGTGAAAATATATGTACATATAATTATCCGGATATCTATATATATAATTACGCATATACATATTGACATATATAGATGAGTATGTATATGTGCATAGATATACATATACACATCCAGATATATACATATACAGAGCAATATATGTCTACACATATACAGATAGTGATACATATGCACATATACGTATGGGTATCTACAGATATACTGACAGTAGTAGGTATATCAAAATAGATATGTATGCACATATAGTAATAGATATCTATATATATATATATATATATATATATATATATATATATATATACCAACATAACTAGGCATAGCTGTACACATAGGATGTGCATACATATATAGCTATATACACATATATCTATATATACATATATATATATATATATATATATATATATATATATACACATATGTATATATACATATATGTATATATATGTATACATATGTACATACGAAGAGATGTACACATGGCCATATATATGTAGCACTATTCAGATGTGTATAAATGCATATGTATGAGTATATGTGTGTATGTACATGTAGACATATATACACCTATGATATGCATACAACCATATTCCTGTCATGAGTAAACATCACGGTTGTGTATACCCTGCCACATGTACCTCACCATTTGTATCTGCTATGTGCACATAATGATAAAACAACATAGTGATGCAACAATCATATTAATAACAAGGACTATACAAATTAGGAACTAAAGGCAATTGTAAATATTACTCAATATGTGTATTGACAGCTATATTGGTAAAATAACAGCTGTCTCCACAGTGGTCATGGTGTACTGGTTAAGTGTTGTGACTTCAGTGTAAAGGGTCATGGGTTCAAGACCTGCAAGGGCTGTTCATTTTGTTGATGGGCAGAACAAGGACTGTCACATACAGAGTGGATAAGGTGGTTTTTGAGCAGCTTTAAGTGGGTTTGTATGGGTTTACATTAAGCTAAGCAGTGCTAAGCTATGGGTAAACGTATGGGCACTTACACAGTGTAGGCAGTGCTTACCAGTGCACAAATCAGCTTAGCTGTTATATTGCAGCAATGTTGATACTTGCTAAGCATAGCTTAGCCCTGATAACCAGGACACACAACCCAGCCTGATAACCTGTAATAAGTGTATGTAATGCCATGTACAATACATGCACCTATGTGCTGTCATTACAGTAGCAAGGGGTGTGAGTGTCATGTGTGGGACGCAGACATATATGAGGCCTGTAAAGCATGGTTATCCATGTGAATGTGTGACATACAGGTGTAGTATCCCAGGGTATGTGCTTCACATTGGCATGTAGTGTATCATGGCAGTACTACTGTTGACAGTGCTAACCTAGGCAAGAGAAGAGGGCTTAATGTAGTACTGACAACAGGTACACCTGTGAGCATGGCTGGACACCAATGCCTCCCTGTTGTATCCCTGGTGTGTGAGCTGTGTCACAGTATATACTGCTTACTGGTCTGTCAGCGCACTCATGCTACTGCATAGCTACCTGCGAAGCTGATGACTGTCAGTCCCTGTACAGATGTGCAGATGGCAGGTATCTAGCTGGGATATGTACAGGCAACCTACGCGTGATTGACACTCTACTACGCATGTGGCATGTGCATGAGATGCATATCCCTGTAGTACCAATGTTGGGGTATACTATGGGTTGTATTGCAGTCATGGCCAATGTGTGATGGTGGGTATGGCAGAGTGTCATCATGGGTTTCAGAGACTACAATATCCAGTGGAGGATGTGGGTGCTGCATACACTGTTATTACACCAAGGTACACCAGGTATATGTCCCATGTACCATCAATCATACAGGTAACTGTTACCACAATCCAAGGCAGATATGCATGTGATGTGTGCAGCCTACCTGTAACACATTGGAGACACAGTCATGGTAGTTAGCAGTGATAGGCCCTTGTATCTCAGATGTGTGCCTGGTTGTTATGCGTCTGTAAATGTATATATGATGGTATGTCACACTACGTATCATCCAAATACACACATTATATCCCCCATTAGCATACTGTAGATGCCGGGGATATTCTGCATGTACCATGTAACCTGGGACACACCTCATCCTAAATGCTGTGTGGTGTGTGCATTGTAAGCCACACACATCAGTATCACGACATAGCTAGGTAGGGGTCTAG
Source organism: Protopterus annectens (assembly GCF_019279795.1). Classification (NCBI taxonomy): domain Eukaryota; kingdom Metazoa; phylum Chordata; order Ceratodontiformes; family Protopteridae; genus Protopterus; species Protopterus annectens. Next base: position 283,818,180 of record NC_056742.1, on the reverse strand, counting down.
TTCCAGTGTTGGCAAGTAACTGTGTGCGTGTATGTGGATGGATCTACATCAGGTTGCAGGGTATACATGGTTCAGCGGGCCACCTGTCCATGTGGTACAGGCAATAACCGGTATAGTAACCTGTGAAATGTGTTAGACTGTACCCCAGATATGTTGCAGCCATGGTGTCAGCACAGTGACATACCCCATTGTGCAATATGACTGCAGACCATCCTCGTGCTGACACATGTACACCTACAACACACATGGATAACATTACAGTGACTGTGATCAACCAGTGTTACTAACAGCTATAATGCATCATTGCTAGATGACTACACTACCTGCAAAATATGCCTCACACTCTACTGCCTACATGTTACACTGCAGGACTGTTGTGCACTGTTGTACAGTAACCATATGCATCAGAACCATATCAGACTGTCCCTGCATTGATGGAATGGATGACAGGGATGGGGCACAGGTATCATCACATGCACAGGGCATCCTAGTGCTGACACATGTACACCTACAACACAATTGGATAACATTATAGGGACCACAACCAACCAGTGTTACTAACAGCTATAAGGCATCATTGCTGGATGGCTACACTACCTGCTAAATATGCCTCACACTCTACTCCCTACAACATGTTACACTGCAGGACTGTGGTACACTGTTTTACAGTCACCGTGTGCATCAGAACCATATCAGCCTGTCCCTGCATTGATTGTATGGAAGACAGAGATGGGGCACAAGTATCATCATATACACAGGGCATGCTAGTGCTGACACATGTACACCTACAACACAATTGGATAACATTATAGAGACCACAACCAACCAGTGTTGCTAATAGCTATAAGGCATCATTGCTGGATGGCTACACTACCTGCCAAATATGCCTCACACTCTATTCCCTACAACATGTTACACTGCAGGACTGTGGTACACTGTTGTACAGTCACCATGTGCATCAGAACCATATTAGCCTGTCCCTGCATTGATGGTATGGATGACAGGGATGGGGCACAGGCATCATCATATGCACAGGGTGTGGTGTTGGTTTGACAAAGGCCAAGAGCAGGCCATACATTTGACACCATGTGTGTGGGTGAGGGGTGTACTCTGGGGAGCTGGCTAAGGTGATGCTGTGTATGTAGGCATGGGGTTGCCCTAGGTGTGTTTGCATAGTGTGTGGGTATGCTTGCACACAGTTCTGCCATGTGGCTGCCCCACACAAGTGTTTATGGACAGCTGCAGACCATACCTAGCAGGGTGTGCAGTTCACAGCCTCCAGCCATGGACATATGGACTGTGCCTGCCAGGGGTTCTGCAGGCATGTCCAGGGACATGCCCCGAAGTGCTACTCTCACCTGCTGATGACATTTGTCCACTGGTACCAGGTCCCTCCTGGGACTGGCCAGGACCACATAAACATGGCCTGCTGTGGTGTGGTGTGGACAGCACACCCCCCTGCACTGCCAGGGCTGCTACTGCCACTATGGGAGCCACTTGGTGTCCTAGCACATCTACGTTGACTGCCAGCTGTTGGTGTTGCTCGCCCACATCCACGCGGGTGTCACCGCATCCCCACCACACGTTGAAGCACGGACACACCACAGCCAATGAGGGCCATCATCTCATCATGCCATCTATCCGTGTGCTCGGTATAAGCATGGATGGCACTCGACAGTTCACAGAGGTTGTCACTTACAGATGCTAAAGCAGCCCTCTGCAGTCTAAGGCCCTGTCTGGTGTAACAGTCAATACGTGTCTGTGCCACCATTACAGCCTGAAACATGCTTCTTCTGGTAGCAGCTATGTCACCTCTGCCAGGGGCAAGATGTCCAGCGGCCCTACCACAAGCATCCTGGGACATCTGCCTATGTGGCAACCTGCTGGACATCCAGCTATGCCTGCTGCAACGGGACACAGTAGGCATGGTTACCACACTTTCCTGTGCACTGCCACTGAATGCCAGCTGTCCCTCTGCTATGGCCACTGGTGATGGGGTGGGTATAGGCACAAAAACTGTGTGCGGGGGTGGGGTGGCTAAAAGGTGGATGTCAAATGTTGGCGCAGTGTCAGCCCCTGACAACCCCACCTGTGCCTCAACATTATTATCATCATCATCATCGGCGTCTGTATGGACACCTACATCAGATTGCATGCAGGAGGGACCCTGACCCACCTCACCACCTGTGGGGGAAAACAATAAAGACACTTTACAACCTGTACAGCATTGTCTAACAGTATACACACACACACACATGCACACATGCACACACGCACACACACACACACACACACACACACACACACACACACACACACACACACACACACACACACAAACACACACACACACACATGTAGACCTCCGTAATACCTACCTGTCCATGGCTTTATAGACCCATGTATATGTCCATGTGTTACCCCATCCTGCATCACAGTTGTTAACATACACACATTGATACCAGTCATTAACATCACAGTCCTCTAAATGCCCCCACAAGCAGCCACAACACAAGGCCTGTTGCCACTTTATCTGCCTGACCTGTGTGTAGTGGATTTACATGGCCTCACTGCTGTCATTCGGTATGCACCCTCTGTATGGCCAGAAATAATGTGCATGGCCCCTATATGTGTGGGCTAGTATGTTGTATCCATAATAACTCCCACTGGTGTGTCATGTGTATGTAATGCTCAGTACATGCCAGATATGCTGCTCCGTCAGCCCATCATGTGACACCTGTAATATTTGGATACACTCTCTGGTGTTGACTATTACTTCCCCAATGCATCTGTAGAGCTGCATACATGGGTTGTTGGTGACCTCCCTGCTGACTGCGATATTAAGTGTGTACCTGTAGTCTACCTTCCCTCTGGATGCCTGTTCCATGCTACAGACCATATTATACTATTTGCTGTCCTGTGATTACACACATGACAGGTATTCCTGTTGTGCAATGTGGCAGTCCATGTATACTGCATGGTCCCAAAGGGGGGTACAGCCGTATGAACACCCCACTATCACACATGTGGATACATGGCCACACACACAAACACACACATGCACACACGCATCATACATGCATCTACCTCCCTCCACTTCACCAGAGTGATCCTGCAGGCAAACTAACTAATCACCAGGATGCACACACTCATACACACTGGTGAGGTTGCACAATGATAATACACACAGTCCTCCTATTACCCATCTGCCAACATGCAGAACGTATGGTACAGAACAGCATGCAGTTATGCTATAGTCAATCCATGCTAGCAACAGTATACATGTGTGTGATGCATGTGCTGTGTCACTAGGTGATGCCTCTTCCCCTGGATACCACTGCACCCAAGTACACAGTATTGCTGTGCATCTGTTCTGCACCCTGCCATGTACTGTGCACCACAACTCACAGGTGTACAACCCATTGCGGAATGTGTAGTACTGTGTCAGTTATGTCAGCTTTACTTCTCACAGCCCCTATGTTTTTCAGCAACACATACCTGGGGTGATATGTAGACTGTTGTCATTGGTGAATGCCTGATGCCTGATTTACAGCTGTCAACATCAACAGACCATATATGACCACTGCAATATTCTTACACTGAAAACCATCAGAGCATACCATGGCTATGCAGGGTGTACACACCTTTATTGATTTTACACACACATCCATCTGCCATGGGACCACATCACCGTATATCTTAGCAGTACACAAGTTCGGTATGTGACATATGTCCTGTACTGTCACATGCAGTGTCTACAGATTGTGTTAGGTGTGCAGCTGCTGACCGCAATGCATACACACCATGTGGGCATATATGTGCACACCCTTATCAAGACGGTTTATCACACCTCTTGTTGTGTGTACTACAGCAGTCACTGCTCATGGCAGGGGTATACCAGCATGGGCCATCTGCATTTGCCAGTGAATATTCAATCTGCCCTACACATGTCCCCCTGTTCTGCATTATTTCAAGGTCTACTCAGAGCTTAATATTAGAGCTTTGGCTGGCTAACATCTACCTGAAATCAGCTGGACGTATAAGTGAATTTAAGTACACATTTATCTGCTCTTTTGCATATAGTACTGTATTAAATTTATTTATTTGTGTTTTTCACTGAATATTAACTCAACTGAAGTTGTGGCTGTCTCTCTACAGAGTACTTTTTAGAATTTCTGTGTAACCATTGATAGCAGTGGGGGGTAGTTTCACCTCATCACTAACATTCTGTCTTGCCTTATATAAGTGGTACATTTTGAGTTATCTCTGCTTAATATCAGAGCTTTTGCCAGCTAACATCTACCTGAAATCAGCTGGACATATAAATGAATGTAAGTACACTTTTATCTGCTCTTTTGCATATAGTACTATATTTAATTTATTTATTTGTGTTTTTCACTGAATATTAACTCAACTGAAGTTGTGGCTGTCTCTCTGCAGTTAGTTCCCCACTCACCCTCCCTGTTCCCTTTTTTGGTATTAATGTTGGTGGCTTTGAAATTGCCTGCCCCTCTTGTAGATTTGTATTTGGATACTCCTTCTAGGCCCATCTCATTTGCTTACTCAACTGAGTGCAGTGAGATCATATTCTGATTTCAGGCACTCCTACTGTGTACAAAGAGAGAATTTGGGAAGGACAACCCCTGTAGCCTCTTAATCCTGCTCTGTTCCTTCCCTCAAAAAAAAAAAAATATATATATATATCTATATATATATATATATATATATATATATATATATATATATATATCTTATTCATCTGTTCTTACTGTAACTGTCTCAGTTGCTCTTCTGTGTGCTGTTATCTGTTCAGTCACTCTGACTCTGCACTTATTACTGCTTGTTAGTAGCCTTCTAATTTACTGCCTTCTGCACTTGTTTTTTAGTCATTTGTTAATTTAATTGCATTTATTTGAACTGTATTTGCTGTAGTGTTGCTACCACAATTTGAATTGTATTTACTGCTGTTTTCGCTGCTTTTCTGTAACAAAAAAAATTCTAAGCTTGTTTCCTGCCTTTCCTGTAACTAGTCAACTCCAGATACAGACTTGCTGTATCCAGGACTGTTGGTAAGCTTCTGAGCCCCCCAAGCCCTTCTGTGTTGGAGAGAAGACTTCTAGCTTATCAGTGGGAGTGGTAAGCACTAGGTAACCTATCTACCACAGGAGGAGTGGTTTCTGTCCCAGAAATTATAGTTTATTGGCCGTTTAGGAAGCTTTTCCATCTCTTTCAACCTTCTGATTTAAAAGCCTGTGTTTGCACTTGTTTCCTGCCTTTCATGTTACTAGTCTAGTCCAGGTACAGATTTGCTGTATTCAGGGCTCTGTAAGCTTCTGAGCTCCCCAAGCCTTTCCGTGTTGGAGGAAAGCCTTCTAGCTTATCAGTAGGAGTGGTAAGCATCAGGTAGCCTATCTACCACAAGAAGAGTGGTCCCTGGCCCAGAAATTGTAGCTATTGGCTGTTTGAGCAGTTTTTTCCATCTCTTTCAACTTTCTGGCTTGAAATCCACACTCGTGCCTGTTTCCCGCCTTTCCTATAACTAGGCTAGTCCGGTTACAGAGTTGCTGTATCCAGGATTGTCAGTAAGCTTCTGAGCCCCCAAGCCTTTCTGTGTTGGAGGAAAGCCTTCTAGCTTACAAGTGGGAGTGGTAAGCACTAGGTAGCCTATCTTCCATTGGAAGAGTGAGTTTTGGTCCAAAAATTGTAGTTTATTTGGCCATTTGGGCAGTTTTCCATCTCTTTCAACTTGGCTGGCTTAAAAGCTTACATTTGTACTTGTTCCCCACCTTTCCTGTAACTAGTCTATTCCAGGTACAGATTTGCTATATTTCAGGACTTTTTGTAAGCTTCTGAGCCCCCCAAGCCTTTCTGTGTTGGAGGGAAGCCTTCTAGCTTATCAGTGTGAGTGGTGAGCATTAGGTAGCCTATCTACCACAAGAGGAGAAGTTCCTGGCCCAGAAATTGTAGCTACTGGCTGTTTGGACAGTTTTTCAATGTTCTGGTTTAAAAGCAGCACTTGCGCTTGTTTCCAACCTTTCCTGTAACTAGCCTAGTACAGATACAGACTTGCTGTATCCAGCACTGTTGATAAGCGTCTGAGCCCAGCAAGCCTTTCTGTGTTGGAGGAAAGCCTTCTAGCTTATCAGTGGGAGTGGTAAGCACTAGGTAGCCTGTCTACCATGAGAAGAGAGGTTCTTGGCCCAGAAATTGTAGTTTATTGACCATTTGGACAGTTTGTCCATCTCTTTCAACTTTCTGGTTTAAAAGACCACATCTGCACTTGTTTCCCATCTTTTCTGTAACTAACCTACTGGGTAGCACTAGAAAGCCTTAGACTGATACAAGCCTTCTAGCTTAGGAGAGAGACTTTGGAGTGATTAAGTATCAATTTTCTGTACTTTCTTGCTGTACTTAACTGTTTTCTGCCTAACAAAGATTTTCCAGCATTTATTGTGATTTAAAAGCTTGTTTTTTTTCACATATTGTACTTATTTGACTGCCTGGACTATTAAAAAGTTGTTTTTTGTTTAAATAATTTGTTTAACTGTTGTAGGCTACACACTAAAGTGTGATAGCCTTTTCTGATCGTTTGTAGTCGTTTAAAGCTGTTTTAAGTGTATTTTCTACTGTTTTTGCCTTATCTTTTCAAAAAAACAAAAAAAAAAAAAAAACAAAAAAAAAATTCCTTGTTTCCCACATTTCTAAGCTAGTATAGTCCAGTTTTCAGGCTTGTGCTGAATTCAGGGCTGTGATACTACTTTCTGAGTTGCCCGTACCTTACTTGGATAGAAGGAAGTTTCTCTGTTAACCTGTGAGAGAGGGGAGCTTTGAGCAACCTATCAGTCCCTGGAGGAGTGGTTCCAGCCCAGAAGTTAGTAGTTTATTGGCCATTTTGGGCTAATTTCTATCTCTTTCATTTCCCTACTATAAAAACCATGTTTGCACGGTTTTGCACACCGGACAGTGCTGGTTAGCTACGGTTAAATTATTCCCGGCTCCACTAAGTCTCCTCTTCAGTTTTTCCCTTGAAACTAGTCTAACTCTCAACCTAAGCACTCAAAAAGCATCTTACAGCCCAGCACTTGCTCAGACCTAATAGCAAGCACTAATATACCCTGACACTGATTGCACAGGGCAAGGCTCTTTATTCACCCCTCACCAACCAAGCAACTAAGCAGCTCACCCTACTATTCAGGCATGACCAAAGGGCAACTTCAGGTGCACTCTCCAGTCCAGCTGGTGAATCTGGGTATCCTGAGGCAATGTTACAACTGCCTCATGTACACAGACAACCCTCTCCTCCTACCACAAAACACTAACATATACGAGAGATGCAATTATACAGCCAAACTGGAAGCTAAGCTGTTTCCAACCAAGACTGGAACAGACAGTCAAGAGGAGAAGGTTAACACCTGCACCACAACTCCAGCCGCACACAGACCTACTAAAACAGCACTGGCAAAAAATGCACATAAATACACAAAATCATACTTGGAGGCTCTAAATAAAAACCTGCAAAAGGATCAGAGACCTCCAAAGCAGACACCCAAACAACGTGCACTTCCCATCACAAACCAGACAACACATAAAACACAAAATCAGTGTGCCACACAATCACAGCCCTTAAGGCGAAATAACATACCTAACACACTAGTAATAGGTGACTCTAGAGTCAGGCACACTGACGTTCCACTCACTAGGCTGGACAAGCAGAAGGTTACTGTTAGCTGCCTGTCGGGAGCCAGAATCCGTCACATAACACAAGCACTCAGGTCACTCCAGAACAAGTACAAATATGACTCTGTCATTGTTCATGTTTGTGTGAATGACCTGAGACGTACCTCTCTGGACTACATGAAAAGAAACATGGAAGAGCTCTCTGATCATGTAGCCCAGGCTGGTATGACCCTGACCCGAGTAGCATCCTGCCCTCACCAAGAATAATACCTCAGTATAAAGAAAAAAATGATCAATTTCAACAATTGGCTAAGCTTCTGGTGTCATTCAAAGGGGAGCCAGTGTCTGTCTGCCTGGGACGACATGCTCGACAAGCCGCATTGCTTCACAAGAGATGGCTTACACCTATCACCCCTAGACTTTCAAATACTGTCCAAGGCTCTTGCTGCCCCCATAGTGCCTTTTTTAGGCAAAGCTCAAAAGTCAGACCCACCTCCGTAAACAGCACAATTAACAAAAAAACTGAGGGTTATGCTACTCAACGCCAGGAGTTTAAATCTCAAAATGCACATGCTCGAAGCACTCCTCAGTATGGAGAACATCGACATCTGTGCAGTAACTGAAACCTGGTTCAAGGCTCCAGAGAGCACCCCAGCATTACTGGGCTACAACTCATACTACAGTTTTCAGACACAGAACACGGACTGAAACACAAAAGGAGGGGGTGTATCCATATTCATCAAGGATACCTACACCTCCAGGAGATCATCCATGTGCAACTAACATAGGGCAAATCTGCAATGCAAATTGTGGCCTGCTACAGATCACCCTCCATGACCCATGACCCAGGACCACTACTCCACCTTTCTGGAGACACTGGAAAACATGAAGGTCCTACCAAACACCCTGATATTGGGCAATTTCAATTACCCTACCATTCACTGGGAAAACTACTCAAGTACAAATTCCCAGGCCCAACACTTCCTGGAATTCATCAACTCAAACGCCCTGGATCAGCTGGTAAACTCCCCTACCAGAGGTGAAAACATATTGGAACTGGTCATCACCAACATGGGCGACAGGTGATCCACACCGGAGGTCAACCTGTCACTGGTTAGATCAGACCATGAACTAATCACTCTGGATGTCCTCACCCCACCACCACCCCCAACTAAGGAAACCACAGTAAAAAACTTTTCTAAAGCAAACCTTCACAGAGGTGTAAGTTTCACTGCCCCCACGATAAAGGATAATGCTGCCCAAGATGCAGAAAACTTTACAAATGTACTCTATGAGCATTTACAAGGATGCATGGATCATGCCATCCCTAGCAAAACCAAGACTCATTCCTCTAAGAGAAAGAAACCAGTTTGGTGGACCCCTGCAATAAACAGGCTATACAATAGAAGGAGGAAACTAGTTCAGAAAAAAATCTCTGATCAGTATCAGTAAGAAACTGAGGTCCCTCATGAAATCATCCAAGGCTAACTTCGAAAGAAAAATAGCCAAGGATTCAAAAGATAACCACAAAGCCTTCTTTAGCTATGTTAAGAATCTAAGTGGCAACTCACAGATATGCACTAAACTAGTACAAAATAGCACAAAATATACTGAACCTACTGATATTGCCAACATCCTAGCAGATAGATTCAATGTAAACTTCACCCCCCTCTCACCTCCAAAAGGACCCACAGCAATACCGGAAAAGTGTAGTGTCCCAAAAATCACAGATGCACAGGGAAAACAGCCCTTTCAAAAGCCAAAAACACAGCATCAATGGGACCAGATGGTGTCCTGGGCTCCGTCTTGCACGAACTACAGAACAAACTAACCCCCCACCTAAACACACTGTTCAACCTCAGCCTCTCCACAGGCTATGTGCCCATAGAATGGCGCACAGCAACGGTTATTCCTCTCCACAAAGGAGGGGCCACAACTGACCCTGGTAACTATCGCCCCATAAGCCTGACTAGCCTGGTCTGCAAGGCTATGGAGCACATCATCATGGAACTCATTAACAAAGACATTGGGAACCTCCAAACACTTGATTCAACCCAGTTCGGCTTTGTTAAGGGCAGATCATGCCTACTAAATCTGGTTGACTTCTTCGAGACAGTCACCAAGGCCATAGACGAGGGAAAGGTTGTTCACACAACCTACCTTGACCTCGCCAAGGCTTTTGACACCATTCCCCACTCAGATATTACAGAAAAACTCACCAGCCTGAACATAAACCCCTACGTCACAAGATGGGTTGCCAACTGGCTTACAGACAGAACTCACACTGTAAGAATAGCGGGCTCCAGGTCCAACTCTAAACCAGTCACAAGTGGTGTCCCACAAGGCTCAGTCTTGGGACCCCTACTGTTCGGCATATACTTTTCAGAACTAAAGGCAAACACAGGAGGGCTATGGCTAACCAAGTTCGCCAATGACTGTAAACTGGGAGCCATAACTGACTCTCCGGCTGACACAGACATCCTCCAAAAGGGCCTTACTGAGACGGACACCTGGTGTCAAAGTCATGGCCTCAAGCTAAATGCCAAAAAATGCATAGTCATCCCATTTGGGAAAAACAAATCACTCATGAATTACCACATAGGTGGCAGCCCCCTTAATACAGAAGAGGTAATAAGAGATCTGGGGACCCAGGTAGATAGTAATCTCTCCTTTGGCAATCATATTGCCAAAGTAGTTAGGAAATCCTTCTATGTGGCCCATCTAATTGCTAAATGGTTCGCATCTAGAAATAAAGAGGTTATAGTGCCCCTCTACTCGTCACTTATTAGACCCATCATAGAGTACAATGCCCCATTTGGGATGTACCTCACAAGACACTTCCAACAGCTGGAAAGACCACAAAAGTACCTCACCAAGAGGATTACTGGTCTCAAACATATGTCCTATGCAGCCCGACTGAAAAAACTCCGGCTGTACTCAGTGGAAAATCGCTTACTCAGAGGTGATCTCTGCCTGACTTACAAAGCCATGTCCAACTCAGAATTGATGGACATGCTCCACCTAAAGAAATCCAAGTCACTGCAAGCCACGCGCTGTAAGTGAGCTAAACCTCACCACAACAATAAATAGACCATGCTGGAGGGATAGATTCCTGTCACAGAGACTCCCCATGCTTTGGAATAAAATTCCAAATTACATCAGTCAGAGGCCCTCACTAACACTCTTCAAGAGAAACCTTGATGAGTGGATGGGTATCAGAAAATGCACCCCTGGGATCACTTCATTCACTCTGCTTGGCAGAGGATCAGTTAATTAATCAATGGGGTGGTGAAAGCCGACACACTCTGACTAGGCTTATAAATGCCCTTGGGCAGAAAGCCTAGTACCTACCTATGAACCTACTCATGTGCACATCCCATGGTGTTCACACAATGCCGTCACTATTGCTGTGTGGGTAGGATTATGGCTGCCACAGGTCCTGAACCTGACTATGTGCAGATAGAGCCATTCCTACCATCCTTAGGATCCCTGCTGCAGTGCACTGGTGTGTCATGCTAAGACCTCCCCCTCCCTCAGCTTTTATGCAGATGCATGACAGGTAAGCCCTACACATTTATGTCACTTTGCAGTGTCCCATACCCTGAACACCACATGTTGCAGCCTAGACCCAGCTGATAATGTGGACTATTGTATTGCCTCATGCCATAGTGTAACTCTGCAGCAGTTGGCATTGTCCTACAGGTATATACACTGATATTGCACTATATATGGGTGTTGTTCAGAACATGTCACTACTGTACGCCATGTCTACCAACAGTATGTTACGCCCTGTGGACACATTCCGCAATGACAGGATGTTAGTTATCATGCAGGTGTGTGACATACCCTTCCAATACCCCATCATGGTTGGCCCTGTGAGGTTGTGCATTTCACAGCAACAATACATGCACATGTACAGCATGCATTCAGGGTAGGTGTGTTAGAAGTTTGCATGGAATATGCCATCACCATTACATGCCTGGTGTGTTGGCATGCATCTACATGAAACATACTCACCAGCTACAGGCTGCTACTTTGTTGTTATCCCGGAGGGACCTATATAAGAGGGTGAGAGATGCAATGTCAGTGGCCACACCTGTGGCATTGCTGCAGGCTGGGTGCAGTACTACAATACATCAGTGGTAAATTCCCACAATACTACCACATCTGGACATCTGTTTATCACTACAATGCAGCAACACAATATATCTATGACATGTCAGATATGCAAAGCTACCTGTACCAATGCAGATGTTTACACAACAGTGGTCTACTGATGTGCCCTGTGTCCTTATCTGCATGCTCCCTGGCTGATGTGTGGGTGACACCCACCTCCACAAAGGAGTCCAGTAGTTGCTGGTGGTCTGGATGAGCAGGTGCCATGAAGCTGGCCAGGCGCTCCTCTACACGTGTCGGGGGGATGGATGGCATGCCCCCCCCCTGGTAAGATGATCCACCCTGGACTGCAGCAGCATGCCGACGGGCATTGCGAAACATGTCAGTACAATGATGCCGGACCTGCTCATAACTGCGGTTGTGCAGTACGACATCATTGACCCTGTGGGCTAGGTCATTCCACAGGGCGGTTTGCTCCTGCTACTCATGTGCATGCCTGCCAAACAGCAGAGGATAGTGCTGAATTATATGTGCTATCACCACGTCATTCTCAGCATTGGAAAAGGTGGGCAACTGTGCATGTGCCATATTGGCTGAAAGACATAAAGATGAAAACAGGTCTGAGCAACTCATAAGGCATGGTTACCATAGATCGTAATACACATCTCTGTCACCCCTCCACCATATCAGCTTCAACAGACTGTACACACAACTCATTAGGTATGGCTACAGCTTAACTACCGTTTGGACAGATTTTGTATTGTACCAGACCTTCTGCTATGTGATTGTAGCCAAGTCCCCTGTGTGGACACTATCATTGCTGACCTGTTGCAGACTATTCACCTGCATGCCATTGTCAGGGCCACTATGGTTACATATATGTCAGTGGTATGGCTGCTCTGAGATTGCTGCACATCTGACAATCTGTGTTCTTGGGGATATCTATGCATACTGTTGGACATGTACCGGGATTGTGTAGACTATTATTACCAACAAATGTTCTATAACAGTGACACAATAACATGTATATATTCTATTGGCCAGCTGATCCACCTCTCCACACCCATCTGCCCATGATACCTGGCCACATCACATGTGTGTCCCAACCTGGGGCCTCCTCATGTACTGTTACAGCAATACCATCAGGTGGAACTACCCAGGGGATGTTGGACCCCCCAACCTCAGGGTACGCACACAGGCATGTTCCTGTCCCCTGAGCTCAGATCTAGGGTCCGTTCCATACTGGGCTCCACAGACACATGAGGGATATGCTACATCAGTCTGAGGTACCCAGCACTCATTCACACAGCCAAGATGCTCCTCCTACTCAGCCTCCAGACCAGGCACCTTCAGGACGTGGACTGCTGTTGTGAGAGGCAGTGGGTGGGAGGCTTGTTCCCATTGTGCCCATATTGGGGACCATGGGGCATCCACATCACAGACCACACACACCATCCACGGTGTTTACCCACCACATGTGTCACATATCACCCCTGTAGACTGTCCTCTATATCTACCAATCCTGACCACCTGCCATACATCCCCATATTCCCATGAATACTTCACAGACAGGGGAAATGTGGTGCCAACAAGGGACTAACATGTGACATACCCGTCCATGGTGTACACACTGCAGGTGTAGATATCTATGTGTATTGCTATGTGTGCTGCTGCCTCACACATAGCACACATCACTGTGTTAGTGATATAGGGACATGTCTTTACATACATATATGTTTGTGTGTGTGTTTGTACATATGTAGACATATGCATATAAGTATATATCTATATATGTGTAGATATATGTGATGTCATCTATATGTGCACATATGTCTACACGTGGGTATATGTATATTTCTGGGCATACATGCTGATATACATATATATTTTATATATTATATATGTGACATATGTACACATATGTATACCTATATGTGGGGTACATTCAGACATCAGCTCCACAATCTCACAACACCTTCCTGCACAGCTGCACTGTTCTGCCTTGCTACAACACAGACAGGTGCCACATATGGACACAGCCTGACATTAGTGGGGTATATATGGGACCTGATTGCAAGTAACCATATTACACACCTATGGCATTCCAGCATGCTACATTACAGATTAATCTGAGTACCCTGCAGTGGTGGGCCGTGGCTCCCACATGTCCATCATAATGGCATTACTTCCACCACCAGCTATTGGCCACATAATATGCATACTTCCTATTACACAACACACACTATGATGGCTTACATCTTGTCTGTCAGTGCTGACCTGCACAGTTAACAGCTATGGCCCACTACCCACAGGGACAGACACTATTGTCCATAGCAGTTGTTCAGTTGGACATCATCACAACAACACCTGATGGCACATATAACTCATTCCACATCATCTATCCCATTCTGATGGACCAGGTACTACATTCTAATACATGTACATATACTTCACATACCTGTTGTGGGAATGATGTCTTTATGAATGGCAGCTGGCTAACTGCCTGTGTCTTCAGGTGTTAATTTGATGAGCTTTAGTTTTTTTTTTCCGCTTTCACTTTCTCTCTCTCTTTCTCTCCCTCTCTCTCCAGTGAATGGATTGAGCTGATTTGAGTAGATTTCAGCCTGGCTTTAGTAGGTGATGCACTTGATCAGGTGATGGCCTCTGCACCAATCAGTGTCCTACACTTGCTAACTGCATGCAGCTTGCTGTGTAGTACTTCCAATTACCACTGCCATGGCAACCACCTGCTACAAATCCCTACATCATGTGAGCGTGGTCCCTTTACCCTTCCTGTGTGATGGACATCCTTCCTGTGTGTGGGCATCAGTGTTACAGACAGCAGGTAGCAATACCTCTTACAGGAGAACCGGCACACTCAGGGCAGCTACATATTTGTAGAAGGTTCCAGAACTGCAGACAGAGTATGAGTAGAGTTGTGTTATGCTTTGTATAGTACTGGTGTGTGTGTACATACTAGTTTACCTTGGAATGCAGTATGTCTGCATAGCTCTCAAATGTGGGCCCATCCTCTTGGTGGCCAGAGGTGTGCCTATCATATTTTATCTGTCCACCACACAGGTCCTGTGTCAGATATTTCACTGGCAGTGTTTGTTGAGTGCTATCAGTACATGGCTATATCCATTTACGTTTCTAACCTCAATTCCCTGACTATGGGTATATTGCAGACTATCCTGTAACACCAGTGACTTGCTTAGTGCATGGCAACACTTTTCCATATATGGGCCTGTGCTCCAGTCTCTGTCCTCCACCTACATACCAAGCTTTGCACATACGACATGCTGTCAGGGGTTGTTCTGTAGTGGGCTGTGAGTATATCACACTGCCATTGCTGCCATCAGTCCACTGCTGTTGTATCCCCCACACATATGATGGGGCTGGGGCCATATATGTGTGGGCTGCACCTACACAATCCATGTGTGCCCTTATGCATGCCAGAGGCCAGTGTATGTAACAGTGGTATATGCCCCTGTATTATTGAATCTAGAGGGGATGCACCATAAATGACCTAGGCTGTTACAAAATGTGGGGGTGTCAGGGGTGAGCTGCCTTAAGGTATCGAGATGTACAGTACTGTATACTTTACCTATATTTACATTACTTACATAAATTGGGTTAATGCACGCCCACTGCCCCCTGCCATACAGACCGCTTTGTTTGTCAGTGTGCTTGTGATTATGTCAGTTATGCCTTGTTATGTAACAGTTACATTCCATTTGGTTAACTGAAGTCTTTACCACCTAGTGTGTTGTACAGAGTGTAAATAGGGCTGCTGAACTATACACCTGCATTGCTTACTGTTGATTGTTTGGTATCCTGTGGCCCAGTCTGTCTTTACTATTGTACAATTTGAAGGGCTTGGCCTGGACAGCAACAGCTGTGAACCTTTCCACACTACTGTATTAGTATAACTGTTTCACAGTTGCATTACTCTGTTTATATGGATGTCAGTGTCTGAACAGCTATATGACATGGCATATAGAACTGTAATAGTACACGAATAAAGGTTTTCCATTTCTGCAAATCTGTGTGTGGTGTTTTTCCTATGACCTCTCTGTGGGTATATGTTGCAGGCAAGGATTGTCATTTGTATGGGTGGCCCAAACAGTGTCCAGTTGTTCAGGTGTTAACTGTAGGCATAGTGGCTGTTCCATATTGTGTGCACCTTCTACATATGTATCCTGTACATATCTCTGCATGTGTATGTGTAGTCACATGTATATCTATACACATGTGTATATATATATATATATATATATATATATATATATATATATATGTGTGTATGTATATTTGTATCTGCATATATGTGTCTATGTATATGTATCCTGGGGATGTTGATAGCTTCCATATTTTAGGGAAGATCCATAGCTGCCCATTTCTTCTATAGCAACAGCTGTGCATATACACTGAATTTGGAGGTAGATTTGGACACTCAAACCCCTGGAAGAGGGGTGAGGACAACAATAATAAGTTGTGATGCCAATTAGACCGGATTACATGTGTCCAGTGCACATGTGTGCGAAATGGACAGCTATGTATGGGGCAAGATTTTTTTGTGGGAACAGATTGCCCTTTTTTTTAGGTGAGAGTGGGATGTTGGGGAGGGGTAGTAGGTATATTTGGGGAGGTAGGTTGGGTAGGTTAACAGACAAGACACGCAAGACACATACAGGGGTGGTATATGACACATGTGGGGGGTAAACACCTTGATGGGGAGGAGTGTTGGGATATCGGAAACCCACAAGCTCCCTAGTGGTAACAGTGGGACTGAGGTCCCCACCCATGGACAGTCACCACTGCACCTTCACAGCCCCGAAGGTGGCTGTGCTGGGGGCTAAGCCGCAGAGCCAAACTGACTCTCTAATCATGACATGAAGCCCTTGAGATGGCATAGAAGATCACCAAACTGCTTGTTCAATGCTCTATGCACCAAGACCCTGACCTGGCGACAGGTGCCAGGTACCTGTCTGCACCCACTCCCAGGGGGAGGGCAAGCCCCATCCCCTGAGGTGGTTCCACCTGAAGGTGGTGCAGGACCAATGGACAGGGAGGTCCAGGGTTGGGCCCCAGACATGCTGCTGCCCGGTGCCATGGCCAGCTGAGGTGGGCCAGGTGGTTCTGCTGGGACCGGCCTTCCCAAGCATGCTATAGTGTTTAGGTTTCATCATCATATATGGGTTAGTAATAGTCAACACATTCCAGGGTTAGGTATAACAACATGCATAGATATTCCCATTAACCCAGACACCAGATACATGGGTTAGGGGTGGGAGTTTGGCATAATGGTTAAGGTGTTTACCTTACAGACACAAGTTGCAGGGTTTGATTCTCACATGGGGTAATTGGCTAGGCTTAAAATGGCCCACAAGGGCACTTAGCCTAGTACTAATCTATGAACCTATGAACCTAGGAACAGTTGCATAGCAAACAAAACACATGCATATATGGGACCACAGTGGTAATAAGAACAGTATGCAGGTACATTGATGACATCATGCCAACAATGTTGGAATAATTCAATATGGCACATGCATGGGAACCATTAAAATATTTATCAAACAATTGGACATTATCTGAGTCAGTACATACCAGTTGGGGTGGGTATGTTGATTATTTCTGAAGATAAGGTGGGGGGGGGGAGATGTCAATTAACAAGTAGTATGTTCCTCCAGTCCACATTACTTTCCTAGTCAGTGATGTTATCTGTACCTTACAAGTCTGACTGCACTACCCTATAGCCTTATTGTGGACAGTGATATGGCTGTCATCATCATTACACATGAACCGGTTTTACCTGTGGTATACACCTCTTACCTGGTATACCTGTGGAGGGAATGTTTGTTAGCACTGACTAACTGTTTGTGCACATATGCCCAGATTCCAGGTTGATGTTTTGCAATATGCTATCCAACTCTTTTTGCATAGACTCTGGCCATGTGTTGACCATATGCTGGTGTGCCTGGACATATCTAGAATGTTGCCCTCTTCCACTTTTAGTGACCTGACACACACATATACATGCTTTCCTACACAGTTATATTATGTAGCACAGTGCAGGCAACAGTGACAATGATACCTTATTATTCAGAGAAACTGCAACACTCACAATCCCCTACAATAGCAGGGTGGACAGTACCAGTACAGGTTATATTGGTCTGTATTTCTCAGCACAGTGCTCATATCCAACGTACCTGTGGGAGCAATGTTTGCTAGCACTACCTGACTGTTGCCACACAAAGTTCCAGATTACACATTAGTATTATGCACATACATCTCACTCTGTTACTGTACACACTGTGGTCACAGCTTGACAACATGCGAGTGTAGATAGGACATACTTGAAATATTACTCTCCTAACAGTTTCGGGTGTTGCTACAGTGGCAGGTGTGTTCTCATGATGGTTGACAATCACTTGTATTCCCTGTTTGCTGGCTACACATCTGGGATCATCCTACAGACTTACCAGGGGGACAAGGGGACAGGCAGCAGATATGGGCACATATACTGGACATTCTGGCCTCATGTGCACAGTTGTGGGGTATGAATCTGTATGTAGTCTAATTCCACTCCCAGGATTCAGATCATGGTTGTGTCTGGTACAACTTAAACACTGTCCATCACAGTTGTGTCTGCTATATTGATATTGCTGTATATCTCCAGTCGGCTTTCTGTCTTATTAATCCCCTGTGCTTATGCATTCTGACCTTGTATAACAACACTCTTATACAGATTTCCTAGACAATTATATGTTGTAGGACAGTGTGGGTGACAGTGATGTGTAATACCTCATTATTCAGAGTAACTGCATATCATTATTGTATTTCTGGGCACAGTGTTGGTATCTGACAGACCTGTGGGAGGAATGTTTATTAGCACTACCTGAATGTTCCCACACACAGTACCAGGTTCCACATTACTATTATGCACATACATCACATTCTGTTACTGTACCCACTCTGACCACAGCTTAACAAGTTGGGATGTAATGGGACATAGTGGCTTCTTAGTCACATAAGGTATTGGGGAGTTGCTAGTGTGCCAGGTTTGTTGTCATAGATGTGTGTCAATCAGTTGTATTTCCTGTTTGCTGCCTATACATCTGGGATCATCCCACTGGTTTCCCAGGGGGACGGGTTGATAGGCAATAGATATGGGCCACTTTAATAGACATTCTGGACATATCTGTATAGTTGTGGGGTATGATTCTGTATGCAGACTACTACCACTGGCAGGATTCGAACCGTGGCTGTGTGCTAAATAAACAGTTTACATCTCAGTCGCATGTTCTATTTGGTTTTTGTTGTCTGCATTTTCCCTGTTTACTATCTATGTGTCTCTCAGTTTTATTAAATGGCCACTGGGGATTACACCTGTCATATACAGGCATTCCTACACATTCAATTTATGGTGCATGGTGTGGGTAACAGTGCTTAATACAACAGTACTAGTACATGATTGCAAATCTACATTACAATATGATACCAGAATATGCACATGCAGTCCAGCAGTTAGACCTGTTTTGTCAGAATATTACACTTTTATTGATATACAAACAATATGAGACTCTTCTTGCCATATTCTCTAGAGTATGCAGTACTTGCTTTGAACAATACAGGTTTTATACTACCAATTAATTTACCACTAATTTTATTTTTATTTCCTATGACAGTAAAAGCATGAATATTACTGACCTGCCTCGCGTCACAACCTCGCCAGCTGGCTGATGTGGGCCTTCTGGTTCACGGCCCACTCAGTTGCAGCTGTGGGAGACATAAGGGGAATATTTAGTCATACCTATCCATGATATAACTGAGCTTGCAATTATTACACACATACTGGTGTGATACACATGTCTGGCACATCCCCTGATGCTCTAGCCTCTTGGAGCCACTCCTACAAGAGGTCCCCCTTCCGCCACTTCAGGTGAACATAGTGGTGCCTGACCTGCTCACAAGTTCAGGGTATGCCAGTGGCACTGGTGAGGTTGCAGGCAAGATGGTCCCAGGCCTCTGCCTTATATTGGGAGCCCTGGTACTGGCCCTGCAGCAGTGTCTGTGCATGGCCTTTAACTAGGAATCCTGCCATGACCTTGGACTCCTGGATGCACCAGCGCTGTGCCCAGAAATGCACTCCTTCTCCCCTTGCTACCATAGTGCTTGCAAGGGGAAGCTACAACCAGTTATGAGATGTATTCCCACCTCTTGGGTTTAAGTAGGGCCAATTTTCCACACTTTTCCATGATTGGCTGGTTTTGAAAAGGCTAAGCTATGGGCTAACCTGCTTACCTAAGGTTGGCATTGTTTAAATGGCTATACCACTGGGCACAATGAGTTAGCTGGTCTACACATTGCTCACACCTCCTAAGCTGGCCTGTGCAATGCTTAGCATTGCTTACATTAGACTTTCAGTATAATGCCTTTTTGGCATTGTGTTATTATTCATTACACTTTATATGTATGCCTGGTATCCCTGATTGATGTGTACATACACTCTGTGGGGTCCTTGTGTTTAATTGGTAACTTCAGCACTCTATTACAATTACACCTCACTTCTGGGCTTACTGCTGTACTCCAGTACACTTATTTATGTTATGTAGTGGGTTATATCACATATGACTGTATACTGATGCCTTTCACAGGTTCAGTTTGGTTATAGTATAGTGAGGACTTGTTTGCTACTACCTCATCCTTCTGTACTTCTGTGATGGCTTGGTCGATAACTACAGGGACTATGGTGTATATTGTCCAGGGTTTGAGACCTGCATGGCTGTTTATTTTCTTGATAGGCAGAACAAGGGTCGTTGGATACAGAGTGATTAAGGCACTTTTGGGCAGTTGTAAGTGGGTTTGCGCAACAGTAAGCACTGCTAACCTGCCGTTACATCTACTTACAGAGAGTTAGCTTGAGAATTGCTCAGCCAGTGTAGGCATTGTTTACCACCACACAAACAGGGTTACACTCACTTACTAGTGCTTAAATATGCTTACTACTGATTATTGGTGCTTAGACCTGCTTACTAGTGCCTTATTTATTATGACACTGACACCTCACATGTGCATTTACTGCAGTACTCCAGTTCATAAATATATGTTATTTACTGGGTTATGCAACAAAAATATTAGTCATAACGTGCTTTGCCATATAAAATTGGATGTGCTGCAGTGGGACTCGAACTGGGAATGCCTGCTCACAAGGTGAATCCTCTGCCCACTACATTATTGCTCTGCTGCTTCATTTGCATATATCTTCCTTGTTATCCTCTTCAGCCTTTTAAGCTGCTTTAACCATAGCTAAGCAATGGGCACACCCGCGCACCTACGGTTAGCTGTAATCAGATGTTTTAAAAAAAAAGGTGTCTTCATTTTATTTCTATATTCTGTTGCTATTATACACAAGGGGAACTGTTGGTGGGAATATGCGGTCACCTGTGAGTGGTCTCACTCATTGCATTCCCCTTTCTGCTGTTCTACATTGCGGTGGCATATTTATTCTGAGAGGTCTGCTCTCAGACACGCCCCCTGCACTCTTACATGCTCCATGTAAGCCTAGGAGCTCGGGCAGTGCTCATCATTAATATGCATGGCGCAATGCAGTCCTGCACCTAAATGGTCACTTCCATGCAGGACTAAGCTAGTCCTGCATGGAAGATTAGTAAATCCAGGGAACTATGTCATATCCAAGCCCTGCAAACTATATGTTCATCTAATCATAAGAAACTATGTCATATCCAAGCCCTGCAAGCTATATGTTCATCTAATCATAAGAAACTATGTCATATCCAAGCCCTGCAAACTATATGTTCATCTAATCATAAGAAACTATGACATATCCAAGCACTGCACACTATATGTTCATCTAATTATAAGAAACTATGTCATATCCAAGCCCTGCAAACTATATGTTCATCTAATCATAAGAAACTATGCCATATACAAGCCCTGCAAACTATATTTTCATCTAATCATAAGAAACTATGTCATATCCAAGCCCTGCAAACTATATGTCCATCTAATCATAAGAAACTATGTCATATCCAAGCCCTGCAAACTATATGTCCATCTAATCATAAGAAACTATGTCATATCCAAGCCCTGCAAACTATATGTTCATCTAATCATAAGAAAGTATGTCATATCCATGCCCTGCAAACTATATGTTCATCTAATCATAAGAAATTATGTCATATCCAAGCCCTGCAAACTATATGTTCATCTAATCATAAGAAACTATGTCATATCCAAGCCCTGCTGTTCTGTGAATTTGCCCCACTAAGGAACAAGTTACCATTACCACTCCTCAGACATTTTAAGCCATAAAAAGAATTCAAAAAGAAATACTGCAATAAAAATCTGTGAATTTCACACATTGCTGTACAGTCTGTAGCGTGATACACTTTTTTATACCTGAGACTTGGTAGAAAATGTATTGTGAGCTGAACTTGCTGTAAATATCATTCCCAGAAAGCAGACAGGGGTATGGCTATACTAGTAAATAGCACTCTCAGACATACCTCTCAACCTCTTAGTGCAACACAAACCCATACATAATGGGGGGGGGGGGGGGCAAAGGCCCTAAAATAGGGTCAGTTTTTTTTATTTTCTGACTTCAGCCTGGAATGATTTCACAGTGATTTGCTGGAAACCCACATTTTTTTGAGAGGCCAAAAATATGAGGCACAAATCTGGACATTCTGTGAAAATCTGTACACTTGGGAGGCATGTTAACAGATCATAGCTGATAACCCTTAACTCATGAAAGAAAATGTAAGGCAATTATCAATTTAGTCATAAATGTAAGATAAGGAAATATGTTAAATAATAGTAATTTACACGGAATCAGAGATAGCTGGCACACATCACCAAAAATACTTAGTCTACTAAAGATATAACACAATTCATCCTCTACTGAGTTTTTAGTATTTCAAGGACAACCCCATTCTGTATTAACTTTATGAACTGCTGTTTATCTTTTTTTGAAATAGTTACCTTATTCAGTTGCCCACATGAGGATAATAGGGACCTCAAATACTTTTGCCTAGATTCTTAAGATAATCTAGGTGGTTTCAGATAAGCTTATCGTATGCCATCAAATACCACGTGGATGCTTAACTCACACGCTGCTCATTAATATCTGAAATTTCAACAAACAAACACTGGTAGGCAGCTTCCAGTTATAGAATGGGCCATATTCTATCAACAACCTCCAAAGGGAAAAGTTCCTTATTTTAACAACATGCTGCCTAGCCTACATGGGAAGTACATTCCTGATGGACAAATGGTTAGATTTAAAGCTCTACCATAGCAGAATAGATATACTATGAAGGTTTTGGCAATTGAGAGATAGCATGGATAAATTACAAACAAACTGGGGATGATGTGCCCACAACTTTGCACAGAAAATTGCCCAATAAGTGTGAGCTGCACATAGATAATTTAAAGTAGAATTTCTGTATTTTCCACATATTCAAAATATTTTAAAAATCTAACCTATTCCTGGAAAATTGAATGTGTCTTAGGCAAACATAAATCTTTAATGTACTTTTGAAGATAAGGTCAACACAGACTATTGCTCATAATTCTAAGGAACACTTCTACACGGCAGTTCATAACCTTACAATGTATCCCTTATTGGTACAAATTAAATGATGCAGGAAAAGCATATAATCTCCCAGTGTTATGTTTCCATCCTTTCTCTTACTGCTGTAAAGTACTTATCATCTAATGTTCAAAATCATGGATCAGATTCTGTGGAAAAATTCCCTTATGCATTATGTTAAAGCTATAGTAGTTTATGTTGATTTTCTATTAGCCTCTTAGTGAACAGAAATATCAGAGGCATCATCGTTTCCAAGCAGAGCAACATACTTGCCCGTGTTAATGAAAATGAGGTCACCCTCGTATTTTGTTTTATTTATTTTTTATTTAAATGTGTTAACTGCACAGAGTTCCGCTCTAAGTGCACCTATTTCAGGATTGATAACTGTAGACTCCTAAACATAATTAAGGATACTGTAAGATTATATCCAACAATGTAATCTGTTAAGCACCACTGAATTATAAAAGATCTCACAAGGATGGCTGATATCATTTTGTCAGGATGATAATGAGTTTTACACTGGAGCTGTTTTTTTGTTTTTTTTTAAGATTTCTTCAAGACATTCCACATTGTGTAATATACCCTGCTTTTCACACAGTAGCATGGTTGTCTCCTAATTTGTCTGAATGCAGTGAGACATTGACTTGCAGATGTCCTTGTCATGATTCTCATTTTGTCATGACAGACATTCTTCTAGGTTGCCTACCAGGAGCCTTATTATTATTTTTGCTGTATGCTAATCACAGGAGTGATTATAAAGGTAAAGTGTCTGGTGCAGCATATCAATGACTCTGCATTAATGTGCTCAAAGTCAGGTATGCAGTTGTTCAATATTAAACTGAAAACTTGACTCAACCATCTTATCTTAAAAGAACAAGCTATTGTAAAATATAATCAGTTGTAAAAGGTTAATGTCTACTCAAGTACAAACTGAAACGTCTCCTTTTCACATATTTAACAATCAAGGGTAATATGGACAGTTAAATTATAAAAGCATCTTAGAGTTCATATCAAGCAATCTCTCACCTTATAGAATCATGTACATTGAAATGTTGTACAGAATTCATTCTGTGCGAGAACAGCTCCTAAAATTAATCAAAACCATTTTATCAGAATACATGATTTAGTAACAGGCATGTGCCAGTTCATATTCACCTTTTTTTATTTTTCAAAAAACTTGTAATGATGGATATTGTTGGCACTGTACCACCACCTTACTTCACACACATTTTTATTTTATGTACTTGTTAGCTGTGTAGCCCACTGAACAAAGTGTCCCTTTTCAGAATCATTGCAGGAGTGCTATATGCTTAAAAGACTTGCTCAGAGTCATCATAGTAGGCAAATGGAGGTGGGAAAAATCAAACTCTGTAGCATTTTCTGCATTAAGCAGCTCATTAACAGCTCAGTGTGTCATTGACTTCCTAATGAAAACTACTCCATTCATCTATCCATCCATCCTCAACCCCTTTTCCTATTTTTGCACATGGGGTTGGGGTGTCACTTCAACAGTGATAATTATCTAGAGCCAAAGTTTACTGCCTCAGTAGTTCATCTGTACCACCCACTCACTTCTGGGCAGGGGTGTAGCTAGGATTTTCAAATTTGTACTCACAGCTCTCAAACTGCTACCCCCCTCCCCAGCCAAGCTACGGCCATTCTCGTAATTCACGGTTCACTCTTTTAGTGTCGATGAAGAGGCATTCGCTGTAATGCCTCTTCAGTAATATAATATAAATTCACTCAAACTTGGTTCCTTGAATTGAAAATTAACCTGAAATGTCAGTTCTTTGAAAAATGCAGCATGGTAGTTGGGGTAGAGAATTTATGCTTTTGTTTTCTGTAACTAAGGTACAGGTTTTGAGCTTGAGTAAATTTCTAACCACCTACTACCCCTAACTAGGATGTTTCATTCACACACACACCCCTACCTACCTCTTAGTGCAAGAAATATGGACAAAGCCTAAAATAAACAGGGACAGATATTAAATAATGCTCTCATGAACTTAGAAAGTTGCTAGAACAGGATTTGTGCTAGTATGAGAAAGTTGCTAGAATAACAGGATTTGTGCTAGTATGAATTTTTCTAAAGGACATGAAGTCTGAAACTCAAATGTGTCATTATTTAGCAACTTCAGCCTTCAATGATTTTCTAGAAAATCACAAAATTTATGAGGAACAGACAAAAAATATGGGGCAAAAATCTGGACATTCTGCAAAATTTGGACAGTTGAGAGGTATGCTACCTACCTACCTAACACACACACACACACACACACACACACACACACACACACACCTCTTAACCTCTTAGAGCAACAAACTCATAAATAAAACTGAGGCAAAAGCCCAAAAATAAGGACATTTTTTTTATTAAATATTGCTCTTATAAACTTAGAAAAGTAGTAGGACTTACGAATTTTCTGAAAGGTATGAAATCTGAAACTCTGTCTGCCATTATTTTCTAACTTCAGTCTTTAACAATTTGCCACTAATTTGCCAGAAAAACGCAATTTTATGAAAAACGGACCAAAAATGTGATGCAAAAATATAAAATTGCCAGACAATACAGCTGGGAACCTGTCAAAGAAGGGACACCATTTTAATATGAGCACAGTTAACTTAGAGCAGCTAACAAAATTAGAGAATCTACATGCATTTCTGAAATAAAAGTAATGTATAACTCTGATCATTACAGTTATTTATAAAAGTAAACCCTCCACGTTTTCTTCCAAAATTGCTATTTTGCGGAGAGATTATTAGGGGGAGAGCAACATTTTGAGCCAAAATTGGGGACAGTTGAGAGGTTTGGATATTCCTAATTCTATAAAGCGATTTATTTGCACATACCTCTCAACCTCTTAATGCAGGAAATCTGGACAAGGCCAAATATATTGGGGGAACATACAGACAGTACTAAAAATTGAGCTTGTATAAACTTAAGACAGTTGATAAAATATCAGGTCTTGCTTTAGCATGCATTTTTCTGAAGATTATGACGTCTGAAACTTAACGTCGGTCATTATGTAGTAACTTCATTCCTAAATGATTTGCCAGAAAAGTTTTATTTTGCATTTTACAGCACAAACACCAATAAATATCTTCTAAACAAAGCAATGCAGTCTCACAATGAAACTAGACTTAGCATTAAAACTTCTCTGCCCTTGAAACTCACATTCATTGAGACAGCATTGAAACCCACATTCAAAGAAAATACATTTTGCCAGTGGCAGATAAAGATTAACTTTGGGCTGTTTTCAAATCATAGGCCCCTTGCACATGAAATATACACGTGCTCTTTGATACACCTTCCATCATAAAAGTCTATTCAAACTTCTACAGTCCACTAGTATCAGTAAATATGCACAATCTCTGAAACAGTAAAAGCCATCTACATAATTCCACATTAGAGAAATCTGTAACTAATGAAGAGGCTGCTGCTAGCAAACAACTTTATATTTCATGGTTTCATCTACAAATAATGTGCCTGTTGCCCTTGAGGAATAAATTGCCTATGTTGCATTAAAAACAATGATACGCTAGTAATATTGCAATAGGGAATGGATGGCAAACTGATAACAGGTTCATAGTTACTACTAGATATCTTCGCCAAAACAGACTACAGCATCCACCCCCCTTTACAACACAGTACAGTATCAGCAATGCATCTACCTACTGTGGGAGAAGAACCCACAGCCTTCCACATCAAAAGCAAGTACACTACCTGTTGTGCTATTAACAGTACAAGCAGACTCAGCATAAGCAGCACTAAATTTAAGTTCCCCTGCAGCTCTCAGCTGCTTGTAAAATGTCGACACTCAGCTGTATCTCCAAACTTTGCAGCACAAGAAATCTGGAAAAAGCCAACATTTATTGGGGGGGGGAGACAAAAGCCCAAAAAACAGGGGCACATTTTAAACATTGCTTGTATAATTTTGGAAAGTTGCTAGAATAAAATGCTGTGTTATCACCATGAATGTCTTGAACCCAGAACCATATGCACTATAGTCAGTGCAACATACCACCACTATGCTAAATAAGCAGTTTGAAAAATAGGAAGACAAACTTAATGGCTATCATTTAGATAGCTCTCAACCTCTTGGCACAAAAAACCTGGACAAACAAAGCCAATAATGAGGGAATACAAGTTCAGTTCTCACTTCACACCTTAGCACAAATAACCTGGACAAACAACAAAAACAATAATGGGAGAAATACAACTTCAGTTCACACTTCTCACCATAGCTCACAACCATTAGAAAAGCAAATCTGAACAAAGTTCAGAAATGGTGGTGGTTAGGGACTTTAGGCTCTTCTTACCCTGAAGCAAAGGTACAGAGTTTGAGCCTGAACATCTATAACCAGCAGGTGTATTATGTGGGGGGCATTTTCTCACACACACACACACACACACACACACACACACACACACACACACACACACACACACACACACACACACACCAGTTCAAACTATCTGCTGCCATACACACACACACCAGTTCAAACTATCTGCTGCCATACACACACACACCAGTTCAAACATTCTGCTGCCATACACACACACACCAGTTCAAACTATCTGCTGCCATACACACACACACACCAGTTCAAACTATCTGCTGCCATACACACACACCAGTTCAAACTATCTGCTGTCATACACACACACACCAGTTCAAACTATCTGCTGCCATTTGCAATTGTTTCAAAGTGTTCAAACTATCTGCTGCCATTTGCGATTGTTTCACACTTCATTCAAAGTGTTCAAACTATCTGCTGCCATTTGCGATTGTTTCACACTTCGTTCAAAACTATCTGCTGCCATTTGCGATTGTTTCACACTTTGTTCAAAGTTAAGTAACACACTTACTTCAATAGATTGCCAATTCAAACTATCTGCTGCCATTTGCGATTGTTTCACACTTCGTTCAAAGTTAAGTAACACACTTACTTCAATTGATTGCCAGTTCAAACTATCTGCTGCCATTTGCGATTGTTTAACACTTCGTTCAAAGTTAAGTAACACACTTACTTCACTTGATTGCCTTCCATTTCGCTCTTGCCTTCCAAACTATCCAACTCAATGATAAGCTCACTCAATGATAATCCATTTGTGATTGTTTCCCCCGCTCGCAGCCAGCCGGACATGATGTCAGCTCACTTCTGACTGGCTGGTATCCTCCTTAAAGGAGCCAACACCTCCTTAAAAGGGAAGCAATACGTGCTTTTTTTTTTTTTAGCTTTCAAAAAAGCTACCCCCCTTCTAAAAAAGTTGTACTGAAATCAGTACAGTGCGTATGCCTCCCGACGTCCCTGCTTCTAGGGCCAATTTAGAATGTCCAATCCACATGTTGCATGTCTTTAGAATATGGAAGGAAATTGGACCACCCAGAGGAAAGACACGGGAACACAGGGAGGACATGCAGACAGAAGACACCCCAGCTGAGAATCGAACCAGAGAACCTCTTGCTGTGAGGTGACAATGCAAACCGGTGCATCGCTGCGCCACCTAGTAACTCTAGAAATATTTCAGCATGTGTCAGTCAGAAAATCCCACAACTGATTAGAAAAAAAGTTAACCTGATTGACTGCTTGAGCAAAGTAATTTTGGCAGACTTGTTGAATAATAGTATCATATTCAAATAAAATTACCCACCATCAGCTACTCTAAGAAACATTACATAGACAGAATTTTTCTCTAGGATTTTTCATGAGCTTTGTATTATTTAAGCCATCAAACAGTATTATAAGTTGGAAAATGCATAACCATTTAGGCAAGTTCAAAAGCAACTTACATTAAAGAACTCATCAGTGGAGCACACTGAAGCCCGTAGGCTGGATAGACTTTGCAAACAAACGGTCTTTTGTTAACCTGTTCTTTGTCCACAAGTTAATTTACTCCATCTGATTAAATGACATTACCAATCTAGGGCAACATGTTCATTTACAGCTCACATTATCTCAAGAGGGTGTTTTCACTAACTTTGGTAAGGTGGCATTAAACCACTTATTTTCTACAAAATGTAACAAATTACCCAGCAATCTGTATTTTATAAAAACAGGTTACGCACTTAAAGCAAGAACTACAAGCATGTTATTTGCAGCAAACTGTTCCAGTTTTGCTATTACTTAAGATATTAACAAGAACTTAATTTATATTATTTTTATTAATTTTCTTCACTATGGAAAACTTTTTATATCCTTTGTATCTTTGAATGCTATGTGATAATAATATCTTGGTACTAGTATGTCAGTTTTTGTAATTGATATACTACAGTATTTATACCTACCTTAATATGTCGTTTGACTGATGTCAGAGCTGCAGAAAATAATCTCTGCTTTATGTATGACAGCAATGCGCATTTTTGTTTGCTATGATTTGAACTTCTTCCTAAGTAGACCATGGCACAGGACTAACGGTTAAATAATTATAGCTACTTTTTTTCAGTTACCTTTATGTGTACTTGACTATATGTAAAGCACTGCCGAATAATGTATAGGTTTTGACTATTTTTCAGTTGACTCGATGCATGCTTACTATATCTACTATTTGTGGCGTTTTTGTGCTGCTTGTCATATCTTTTTTTAGCTTTGTTCTTATTTCTGGAATGTTTCTAGTCTGGTTTTTCTCATTAAATTTGTATTTCACAAAGTAGTGGACCACCAGGTTATCAAATGAAAAATAAATACAGCTGATTGTCAGACCTTGTGTTTGCTGAATTCAAACTGCAGCTTAAAAGTAGTCACTTTAAAATAACCAGTGAAGAAGATGCATTGAAATCCAGTCACTTAATCACCCCTTCCAAACCAAATGGAACACACATTAATGAAATATAGTTTACTGAGTTCTTGTAAAAATTCTTTTAGTTTATTTTCATTTATGTGAAATGCTTTTGATCGCCTTTGGCCAATTACTTAGCTAAATATTAGCAGAAGGTTGCATTACAGTCTTTGCTAGATTTCATTAAAATTTATAAAGGGGATAAAGCAATTATGACAACCTTTGAAATAACCTGCATGATTAAGTGTATTATATAAGTGGGTATCCTCCCTGCATTAGATATGTTGAGGTTAGAAGTTACGGAGGATTCCAATACCCTTACTCTAATCAGATACTCTGGTGAGGAATGATAATGGAGTAACTTGGAACACTATAGCATAAGGAATTCCACACATGACTTGTGCTGGCAGATAGTCTGCATTTCCTCTTGAATGTAGAATTTGATTTTAATTTTATATCAGCATCCACTAATTTCCTCCATAATCATACTTCAACATATTAATTTACAGTAAACTCTGGATTGCTTCTACAGTACTTCTTAGTTATGTCCATCAGGTCATGTTAAAAAGTGGTTAAATCACTATTACATGTAATTGCATATCCCATTTGGCAGTTATCAGAGTATTTTGTAATAAACTGATTTTATGCTTGTGACAACAATGCAAAACAGGAAAAACCCTTGGCTGAGATATGATTTCTAATTTTATTCTTACCTTTACTTGATATATTTATTTTTTCCTTCCATAAAGTCAATTACAAATTCAGTTAACTAATCCTTTTTATATTTGTATTATTTTTATTTATTTATAATATATGTGGTATAATATCATATTGCTTTCTTAGATCCAGCTACAGTGACTGAACTGCTACATCATGATACAGGGCTGCTTTGACCTTGTTCTGAAAATGCAACAAATTTTATTAAACAAGCAATTCCTTTGGCCATGTTAATCTTGAGGCAGTAAAATTAATTAATCAGTTATTCAGTCAGGAAGATCTAATAATTATATTGCATTTTGTAAAACACTACACTTGTTTTAAAGCTGACAGGTCTGAATCATTTACTTTTGGTTAGCTAAGCTCATAATTGAAGTGACTAATAATGACCCTTTTTGGCCATGATCTGAATGGTATGTGTGCAAAAATCCAAGTACAATAATGCATACAATGGATCAATACAAATCTGATTATCTTCAATAATCCTGGAACTGCTCTGCCAAAGGGGGAAAACATTCAATGCAATATTTGAAACTTCATGCTTGGTAAGTTTAAATCTTCTAGTCAGGGTATCTGTACTCTGTAGCATAACCTATACGCTATCAGCTTGTTTAATGTTTTATATAGTTCTGCCTAGTTGGGGGTACAGATGAGAAGTAGATATCCATAATCAGTCCTTGAAGCAAACAATTCTTAGCAAAACTAGCAGGAAACTACAAATACAAGACTTAATTGAGGCCCTCTACTTACTCTGGCTTGCGTGGGTTTGCAGAAGAATTGCAACTGTATTCTAATTTAGTCTGTAGTTTAATGTGTTTTGGCAACTGTCATTTCTAGGGCCATCTTGCTGGATTTTGGTAATTTCTGAAAGAGAGTATTTGGAATTTTTAAAAGACAGAGAGTATCCCAAGTGCTATCGAATATCAGTGAATTCAAGTTTCCAGTTAATAAGTACATTGAATAATTTTGTAATATTGCTGAAAAGTAGAATATCCCTTATTGTCAAATTTACTGGAAAAATAGTAAGCTCAAACTCAGTGTACAAAAATGTTATATCTAATGTTGTATTGACAGGATAGTTGTTAGAATTAATTAAAACATTTTTAGGAAGATAATAAATTTATTCACTATCTAACAATCTCTGGGACGCACTTGTTCTGTAATTCTATTAATATACCTCATTTCTCACCACAAGCTCCAGCATCTTGTGCAGGTCATGTCAGAACAAAATATATTATGGTTCTAACCATTGTATCACTGCAAGCAGATAACATTTTATGTATTCTCAAGCTCCAGTCTGAAAAGAATCTTTCTTGGAAAATGAAAACAATCTTTATTCCTAAAATTCTTATTATCCTTCATATTGAGTACTATGTAATGCTTGGAATGGGTAACCTTCATCCATAAAAAGCTATTAATTAATCCCCATATTGATAACTATGTCCGGTTTTAGATACCTCAACTCCAAAGGACATGAGAATCCTAGAAAGAAAACCCCATACAGCCACCTCTGTGATTTCCAAACTTAAACATGTGGACAAAAATGTCATAGCTAGACTTTATCCTTTGAATAGCTACAGAGGGGGCAATTATTGATACTATTAAACTTGTTAATGATCTTCCCAACTTTCGAGAAGAGTAAAATGTATTATAATCATGGCTGGATGACTTCAGCAGTTAAAAGCTCTGTATTATAACACAGAAATAAATATTATTCACTTCTCCTGTAACCAATCACTGGAAATCCTTGTCCTGAAGGGCAATTCTGTCTATTTATGTAGACGTCTTAAAACATAGTATTGCCCTTCATTTGGAAGAATATGACAATGGTAATATCCACTTTTGCTGAGCCCTGTAATAAACTCTGAGCTCTGTTTCGCTGACAGAATCCATATGTGTGTATATATATATATATATATATATATATATATATATATATATATATATATATAAGAATATGAAAGGCCATAGAGAACATGTAGCAACTACTTTCCACCTGCAAGGAGTGTGACAGAAAACCATCAGCACAAACTTCTGATCTAGTATAACTGGTAAGGATTCTCATCATGTGTTAGAAACCACTCATGTAGGAATACTGTTCTGAGTATTTCAGTATTGGAGTTCTTGGAGGAACTCTGTAAGTAGCATTGATGCTTTGGTTAGACATCAGTGAAACATTTGATGACCATTTCTGTTTTGACCACCAAATGAGAAGCAGTCAGTTTTAATGCGATGGTTTAGTAGAGTTTGCTTCTACATTTCTTTCTGTAACCCTGTATCCAATGTATTCAAAGCAAGGCTGACAGAAGATGGCACAAGCTACGTTATTATTTTAAAATGTGTGATTTTCAGCATTTTTTATACCTTACTCACTTCACCAATGAAATTTTAATCTAGCAAAATACATTTTACAGCACCTCCTTTAAGTCGTCAATTTATGTTATTCTGTCATAGATATTTTTAAATTATTATGGTAACATAAAGCTGTAAGGTGCGAATTTTGATGATAAACTTTAATAAGTCTACATGCACAAAATACAGCTGAGGATGAGTGCTTATAGTTAGAAACATCTGCAATAATATCAGTGAGTTTCACACATTGTTGTATAATCAGATCCATTTTTTATAGAAAACACCATCCGTTGTAAAATGTGCTGTGTTAAAAAAATAAATGTCACATTTTAATATTGACTATTAACAAAAATATTTATGTTCTGCAAGAAAAACATTCTTTGATTTGACAAAGACCTAATTTTATAAGATGATTAGCACAGGGCATTCAATTTTCATAAATTTTTATTTTATTTTAACAAATTGATGGCCTCTAGTCATAATCTGCTTGAATAATAAGTGCTGAAATGCTAGACAACATTTGAAGTCTTGCTGTACTTTTTCTGTAGACATTTAAATTATGTTTTATTCTGTAGAGATATATATCCATCTATCTGTCTGTATATCTATCTAGCAAGAAAACTATTTATCTGTTTGCTTTCCCATTAGTTGGACAGACTTTTTTAATTGTTAAGAATAAAACATATAGGGTTTATTAGGGCTTTAGAGATCACTGTAGTCTCAAGGATATGAGCGAAGCAAAGACCAAGTTAGCGACTAAGTACAAACCATGAAATGCACCCATGAGATTTCTACTTATCTCTCAGCCTTCCACATGCTCTCACTCTTTTGCACTAAAAAGTTCAGATGGGAGGAAATACTCCTTCCAGAGTCATACATATATGTCACACTCACAAGATTAAAAGAGCAAGTGATTCTTGCTTTGTAAAGAGGACGCTATTCTCCTCAACATTTCTATTTCCTATGTCCCTTTCAAAACTGGTAAATCAGCTCCTAGCTTTGTTGATATAAAGAATGTGAGTGAAAGAAAACTGTTAATGAAATGAAAGCTTTTGCCACAGTGTCACTATAGTTAATATTATACATTGCATTGAGTATACATAAAAATGTAAGAGTCTGAGTCCATTCCTATAAGTTCAGTGGAAACATGATAAGTAAAGCTTCCCTGCATGTCTGTGCATGCCTTAACCTTAAAACAACTGTGGTTAAAAACTGATCTAGCAGCTTAAAGTGTCAGCAAGATTGACATTTATAGGGCCTGTGTTGCCACACTGAGGTTAACCACTTAATTTATTTGTAAGTCAGATGCCACTATATAAAATGCATAGGCATGTTGCTGAGATTTAAAACATTTCATTCTGTGTCCAGAGGACAGATGAAGGGCTTTTACAAATGCCCCAGCTAGATGAGGTCAAAACACAGGGTACTGCTATGGCTTTCATATGTGAAAACAGCTGTCTGCTTCAGTATGATACAGGCAGTAGTAATTATTGGACAAACTTGTCATTGTAATACTTACCTGAGTTTGACAAAAATTGATATGAATTTGGTGCCTCTGTTTTCATCTACCTGGTTTTGCTCCTAAACTCAAGTGCAGTTGTGTGCCTTACAGAATTAAAAAATCACCTAATGATGAATGTGTTCATTCCTGTACCTAAATGAAATATGTTTGTACAGGAGAAAGATATTTGCCTTTAGTATCTTTGCAACATCAACTGTAAAATACAGTTAACAAATGAATCAATTTCCTGTCTGTGGTGAGATTTTCTGCAATATTTTAGTATCTGAAAAGAATATTAGTAACCTAAGGAGAACTCAGATTCATTTAGATGTACTTTGCTAAAATGAAATTTGACCCACACAAACTGATTAATCTTGAAATAAGATTTAAATGTAGCTTCAAACAAAGCAAGGATTTCCCAGTTGCAAATCTTTGTTTGGGAACCTAATTATTCTTCGAGCTGCAACTCATTGCATCCCACAGCTGATCGATATGATGAGTCTTAAAATGTCAAATTTCTCCCTTTCTCCACTGTTGTACAGCCTAGAGATTATATAAGTTAAGGGCGTGTGGGAGTGCAATGCCCCACAACACCCTGATCAGGATTTATTTTTCAAGGAGAAAAATAACTTTTAAAAAAGTATTGTTCCGATGAGTTATAGAAGCAGTGAATTATGACTCAATAAAACTATAGGAACATATTTGGTTGATGTTTCCATTATGTTAGTTTACCCTGAATTAAACTTTCTTTGAATAGTCAAAAAGTTTCTGTATTTGTTATATCACTTTCTTCAAACACCATCCTAAATCATTGTGTATGATAAGATAAAGCAATTAGACTTCCAGAGTTGTCCAAACATGATTCAAGTAACATTTTTTTTTGTTATTTAAAACTGTAACAGACCAAACAGTAATGTATACTAATATATGATGCATGACAGAAGGAAAAACGTTCACTTTCACTACTCATAGGTTTGATTACTGATCTGGGCTATAAGGAGCCAAGAGTATAGAGGCACTGTTTGCTTACCTTTCTCCAGGGAAGGGGAGAACGTGCATGTCTAGGGGGTACAGTGAGCTGGAATCCATGATAAAAACTGGAGATCACATAGAAATGCTAAAATGAAGGAGGAGGCAGGGCCTTCTGAGGTGTTGTCACTTCTAAAGAATGGGTGACCTGTATATGGCCACCCTCATTAGAGAATGAACATTCTCCAGCAGGGTCGTAATGTACAAGTAATGCCCACTGAGAAACAAATCGACTGCTTCACAGCACCATATTAAGTTGCGATGAAGCCTGGACAGGACAGCTAAATGGGACTTTGCTGTTTAGTGAGCATAAAATGTGAATAAAAATTAAATAAAACAAAAAAACAATGTGAGTGTACATGCACACACTTGCCTGTAAGTGTGTCTGTTCATGTCTGTATGACAGGAACTATTTTACAGCAATCACAGGGCACCACAATGCCTAGCTACAGTTCTGGGTGAGTGAGTCAAGAAGAAGATAGTAAATCAGTTATGCCAGACTGAATGGAGACAGTTCTGCCATGACAAAGTAGTCTATGTGATGTTATCAAATTATGGAAGTCTGTAATACATTACATAATCAAATCAACCCCCACACACACACACACACACACACACACACACACACACACACACACACACACACACACACACACACACACACACACACACACACACACACACACACACACACACACACACACAATTGACTGGTATTAATTCCAGAATTAATTTCTCTACCTTGTTCACACTGACATTTGGGATAATCTCCGAGTCATTCACAACCCTCAAATAGTAAATCCAAAGTATCAGCAAATGAATGGATTAATGTATGAATGAGTGAATGTATAAAGGAATTATTACTTTTCTTTCTCTCAACCTGTGAAATTTCTGGACTTCTTTATCTTTATTTGTTGTCAACTCACTTCAGCCCTTAGGTTTGCTTTACTCATTGTGCTGTATGTTGTATTATTATATTATTCTAGGTCAGCTACATGGCATATAATAACTGCAGTTGACCATGATCACTGTGTACTGTAGGCTATTTAACCTTTTCTCGGACACTTTTACAAAGGGAAATAAATGGAACATTGTATCTCAGTATTCCCTATTTTTAAAAGGTAAAACAAATCAGTATTTCTCAATTATAGTGCAATTTACTAAATTTACTGTTTTAATAAAATTAAACATCTCACTTAATAGTTTAGGTATGGGAGACCTTTCAGTGATTAGACTGAAATACACAATCAGACAGGTTAATTTATGATGTTGGGAGGGTGGCCTAAAGGTTAAGGTATTTGCCTTACAAACACAAGGTGCAGCGTTTGAATCCCACAAGGGATAATTGGCTAGGCTTAAAATGGCTCGCAAGAGCAGTTAGCTTAGTACTAATCTAGGAACCTATGTTTACTTTACTGCAGTGCTACACGTAATACTGCAAAACACTAACAGTAGTTCCATAATGTGATGCAGGATTTATTCAGATTAGTTAACAGTAATACTTTGTCAGACATTTTTCTTATATCTTAACAGAAAAAGAAAGGCAAACCATTCCATAAACTGTTAGCTTGAAATGTGATATTGTTACTTTAAAGCTGGACATTTGAAGACATTAAGTCAAATGTTTGACTGCACTGGCAGTTTAGAGGGGAAAAATCCTTGACTACAGCCCCAGTGATCCAGTTTGGACCAGCAGAACTGGCAGAGGATGATGACCATGCCTATTCTGGGGGTACAAGTTGTGGTCCCTGACTTGCTCAGATATGGCTCCAGGCAAATACAAAGGCTTAGTAAATAGCAATAAGCCAGCACAGGGAGGATGTAGGTGGAAGACACGCAGGTGGTCACCCTTACTACTGCGTTTGATGGATCATGAATGCATGGGGTAGAAATGCATAATGGATCCCTGCAGTGATGCTGGTGATCACACCACTACCAGGCTGTAGGAAAAAGCTGCCAGCAGCAGAGATGCCAGTGAGAGCACATACAACTCTCATGGCTGACTGTATGAAGGTCTTGCCTGGGGGGGCTCACCCCCATGTGGTACTGGATGCATCTTTCATACTGGGAAACAAATGGGTAAGCCTTACAAGGTGGGTGGCTTGATGGTTGGCAGGCATGGAAGCAACAGGGGCCTACAAAAAAGTAATAAATCATATGTTTCCATAAAATCTAAACAAATTGTTAGCAATGACTCCACAATATGGGAAAGACAACTCACACAGCATGTGGAAGTGATGATACTGAGACTGTTATTTCATTGGCTTACCAGGAACAAATATTCAACATATACGTTTATTTGATTTATGTATCATTTGTTGACTAGGTTAGTCACAGAAGACGAGTGATCTCTTCTCAGGGATGACTCAAGTGTATTGAGGAACTTCCTCTACCCTTTTCATAGGTACTGTGGGATCTTTTACATCCATCTGAGCAACCAAAAATGCACGCAGATGGGATCTTGGTTTAATTTCTCATCCAAAGGATGGTACTGCAGTGTCAGCAATCCAGTTACCTGTTGAGGGAAAATAACCCAGAGCCGTGTCTTCTAGCACCAAAGGTGAGTGTGCACCACTGACATTACATGTTATTATCCAAGCTAAATGAAGAATATGGTAAGCCAACTAAAGAATTTTATCACAGTAATATAAATGGCGTGGAAAAAAGTGCATGAAAAGGATGCTTCAGAAATTATTTATCAAATTCTTGCAGGACTGTAAAACTCAGGAATTATAGTATGAGAACCATGATTCCTACCCTATTGTAACTTGCCATCCACTAGATTACTATCTTTTCAGTATTATTAGTTATATTAAATCTATTTGCTCTAGAAGTTTATTCTGTTACTAGACATCTCAATAGAAGTACAATACACTGCAGAAGGCTGGACAATTGGAGTAATGCCACTGCAAGTCCTACAACTGATGTGAAACAAGAACATCCAAAATGAATGGACATCTGATCCACTTCTAGTATTTTGTTCTAATTGTAAGAGTTTAAGAAATAAAATCAGGTGCTAAGACTACTGGTGTTTTAATGGTCACTTTGGAGATGACCAGATGACTGGGGAGGAATGTATTTGGCAATATCAGCATTTTAAATATACAAAAGCTAATAAAATAAGGAAGAGGATCACTTTTATCTCAGACATGGTCTAAGAATAAGTGGAGCTGGAGCTTAAACTTTCTGTTGACAGTCCGATTGAACAAACAGAAGTAAAATCAAGAAACTAATTATCACCATTAGTTACAGTATTTCACAGCACTGCAGATACTAACACATTATTTTTTGACAGAAACCTGTGAAAGGGTTAAGGTACTAGATGGCTTTTATAGCAGACTATATACATCTGTTATGCACTGTATAGTCCGATTACAAAAGTCACGCGGTTATTTGTTAGCAATTGCACTCCTTTATGTTGTAGCAAATGATGGCTTTACAACATGCAATAATGCAGTGTGATTTCTCTAGCTTTTCTAATTGCATAGATATTATTCCTCTGGCTCTTCTTAGCAATACTAATAACTACAGATGCATTTGATACTCTCTTACTTTGTTTCCATTCTAGTTGTACTCGTAATCATATTTAAGCAAGTTTCAGCATAACTGATATACTGTCAAAATAGCCCTGGTGAATTGATTATAAAAGCATATATCTTATATGCAAATTGAAGATGGTGTTTACCTGTTTGGTTACTGCTTATTCATCATTTACGTTCAAACATCAGATCTTTCTTTCTTTCCTGATTTACACTTGAGAGAAAAATAAAGGCTAATAAAGTTTATTAGATTTTTTTTAGATATATAGATATTGCACAACATAGAGTTTTGTGTTACCTGTTGATTTGCAATTGAAGTTTATGCTTAGTATAGTACAAAGTAGGTCTGTAGTTAGCCATTTTTGTTTTTATTTAAATTGATATATCTGGGTGTACATCTAACTGCTAACTGCGGAAATAATAAGTGGCGGGGGCAGTATTTATTGTAGCATTTGCTGCCAAATGATAAGGTTTGCATCCAAATATAAAGTCTGTATGTAAGAAGCAAATTAAAACTGAAAAACACACTTCTACCATGTGTTATTACTATTGTACATTGAAATGTACGTCATATTTCTATTTATCATTTCAAGTTAGATAATCACTGTGCACACACTACTGCATGCTGCCTTTTAATCACATGACAAGGAAAATGCAAGTACTGCAAATAAGGGCAGAATTAGCAACTTCAGTAGTGCTTACATGACGATATATAGAAAGCATCATTATAATCGAATCAGCATGTGTTTTTGTAGTTACACTGAGCCAAGGACAAAATGCATCAGCTTGTTTTATGCTGTGCTACCTAGTACTTCACTGTTAAGTTGTATACAAATAACATTCATTCTGGAATACTTAGTAGTGTTTCTGATTGACTGCATCATGTGTTTTACATCCCTCCATTATATAAATATAAATTAAACTATTATATAAATGTAAATTAAATTAATGGCTGCATATATTAACTTTATTTCAAAAACAACTGAATAAATGCACCAGTTAGGGTAACATTGTACTAGGAAAAACGGGGGAAGGAAACAAATATCAAATCAGCCTGACCGGGTAAACACCTATCTGATCACGATCATACAAAAACATTAAGTACTGTTTGTGACAAAAGATGATGTTAACTCTAGGATTATATTTCACGACCTGTTATGTAGTTTGTGAGCTCCTATGGGCATTCTTTGTAGCTCTAACTACCACAGCTGAGTCACCTTCCAAGTTGTTTTAGCCTGTGAATTATATTTTCTAGTTAGCTTTGTTTTAGTTTGTTCTTGGCTGTATTGTTATTTCTAAATGAACACGTGACAGGATCATCTGCTGCTACATCATTTTACATTCTGCCTGGCAAATTATCTATATACTTTTTCTGTCTTTCTTTCCCTAGTGAGAGCTTCTAAAAATGCAAGCAAGTCCCTGCTTTGTTTCTTTGTTTTTACTAGCACAAGAGGGTTTAAGGTGCTGCCTAACTATTTGAACAGATTTGGATTTTCTGTTGGGCAGTCTACTCATGCTTCATGGCCAAACGTTTTTGGGACTGTGATATCTCTGGCTCCAATCTCCCACCAAAGGATTCCTCTTATTCTCTCAAAGAAAAAGATAGGACTCCCATCTCCCAGGCCCCAACATCTTGTGTCATCAATATTCCATGAGTTAGAACTTTTCAGAACACACATGCTTTGTCTACAGACGTATTAGAATTGGGGTATTTGGCATTACTCTTCAAAGTGTGGCAGATGAAGATTGTGGTCAGTACCTTAAGGAATGCCTGGATGACTTTTGTGATTTTAAACTGTTTGGGCTAAAATATTAAGTGGGGTTACAGCTACCAAGTTAAAATCAGAATGGCAGTAGAATGGTAAAATACTGAGATGATGTCTTTTGACTGTACCCAGGATTGCATTCATACTTGCCTACATGCCCGATGGGGATGAATACATACAGATGTGAGTAGCAAACTATGACAATAAATTCATTTTCTACATCACGCATTTCCTATATGTGGCTTATTTATCCATATTTAGATACATGGTGCTTATCCCTTGGTAACTATCCACCAGGTAAATGGACTGCTTTTGTGATGGAGTAAACCAATTTCCATTTTTCAGATGACTGGAGTTCCCCATATATCCCTAAACATAGAATCATTCACTGTTTAAATCAATGACCTTGTGCCCCCTGGCAAGAAATTTACTAGACTTTACATAATGACTTTCTCTATAACTGATTTCTCTCGATCTGCTCTTCCAGTCATGTGCCGACCCCTTCATAGTGAAGTAATGAAAGCAGATGGATGGTTGGATTAATGTATCATCTCATCAGCATGTGGTCATCTTTTAAGCTGGACTCCTACAGAGGTTGATTAATAAAATCCTTTAGAACATGTTGTTCTCCAAAATTCTTATGGTGGTATAAATATGTCTCTTCAGTGTAGGTGTTGCTTCATTTTGTTCCCTGATATACTGTGCTCTCACTCCAGCAGCCAAGCCCCCACCCCCAACACCTCTCCCACATTTGCTGTTATTAAAGAGCATTATTACTTGTCTAGCAACCTAGCAACATGTCTGGCTAATAATTATCCTTTATTATAAGCGTATTCAGAAATATAACATTATTACAAATAAGACTGGTTCAGTATTACTTTAATAATGTTATTAGTCTGAAAACTGTAATAAAAGAAAAAAGAAAAAAAACTGAAAGGGTTTCTATTATCACATTAATGTCTGGGCTGTT
The DNA here is from genome assembly GCF_019279795.1 of Protopterus annectens. Lineage (NCBI taxonomy): Eukaryota > Metazoa > Chordata > Ceratodontiformes > Protopteridae > Protopterus > Protopterus annectens. The sequence goes on along the minus strand of NC_056742.1, from coordinate 283,776,109 downwards.
CTAGCTGCAATTTGTTGCTGTAAAACTTTTTAGAAGATGTGTAGCCTTAAAAGGTCCTGCATTGTGTGCAACAACTGTATCTACATGGCTTCTTATTTCTATGTATTTAGACTTTGCTCAACTGATGAAGTGCTGTTTGATGCTCACAGAAACAGGTTCATGTCTTCTAGACTTCACTACTTATTGTGGATATTTGATCATCTAAAACTCTCAATCATGTAGCATTACAAAGAATTAAAATGTTAAAAGTTTCTCTGCCCATTATGATTTTGTTGAAAATAATTTTCTCCCTAAGCACCTTTGTTGCTCTAAAGGGCTCTTAAGCCATTTTATCAGATTGTTTTTGTGTAGCACTACCTCAGAGGAAGCCCTGCTCTTCTCTCCACCCTACCCCCATTCCCACCCTCCATCCCCATAGCATCACACTTATACTTACCTAACCACTCATACAATCTAAATTACCAGTAATCAACCAATCTAAACTGATCACATTGCTATTCCTATTGCATCCTTATCAATAATGTTCCCATGTCTATTATTGCTTGTATTACTCTGCTGGCCTTCCACCAATAAGATTCTGTCACTGATCTTCACAAAGCTCATCCAGCATCCAAATATTTGTTCAAGAATTAAACACCCACCCATAACCCATAATCACAGACTCGTGACTGGCTTTGTCTCAATAGAAAGGAGGACAGCAACAGTCATCCCTCTGCATAAAAGGAATGATCTACTGATCCAGGAAATTACAGACCCGTAAGTTTTGACTAGTCTTATACATAAGGGCATGGAAAGAATAATCATGGACCTGATAAATATTGACATACGAAACCTCCAAACACTAAACCCAACCTAATTCAGCTTTGTCAAGGGCAGGTCATGCCGACTGAATCTGATGGATTTCTTTGAAAAAGTCACTAAGGCCAAGAATGAGGGTAAAACAGTACATACTGCCTAACTCAAACTGGCCAAGGCATTTGACACAATTCCACAATCAGATATTATAAGTAAACTTACAAAACTGGGCATAAATCCCTATGTCACCAGATGCATAGCCAGTTGGCTCACAGACAGGGCACATATGGTTAAAGTGGGTGAATTCAGATCTAGCAAGAGTTATTAGTAGTGTGGTATAGAGCTCAATGCTGGGACCACTCTAATGTGGAAGGTCTTTGGATGACAAAGTTTGCTGATGACTTGCAAGCTGGTTGCAATCACTGAATCCCCCAAAAATGCAAATATCCTTCAGAAGGGTCTAGATCAGACAAATAATTGTTGCTAGAACCATGACCTAAAACTAAATGTGAAAACAATGCATTATCATACCCTTTGGGAAGTGAAATAACCCTGCAAATTACAATATCAATAGAACACCCCTAAGAGTAGATGCTCAGGTTAGAGATCTAGGTACACAGATAGGTAGTAGCCTGATCTTTGACTGTCATGTTTCTACAGTGCTGGGAAAGTCCTTCTACATTGCATAACCTATAAGTAAAGGTATGCCATCAAGATCCAAGGAACTTATAGTACCACTGTACTTAGCCCTCTTAGACCAGTAATTAAGTAAAATGTGCCATTTGGCATGTACTTGATTAGGCACCTACCGCAGAGGTTCCTCACAAAGAAAATATAGGGTGTAAGAAACATGTCCTATGTAGACAGACTAAAAGCCCTATGCCTTTACTCTGTTTCCTACCGAATACTAAGGGGTGACCTATGCCTGACCTACAGGGCACTCACAAATCCAGCCCTGATGGAGCTGCTACACATTCACAAGTAAAACAGCATGAGGGTAATGCAATCTAAAGATCTAAATTTAGTCAGGGACTCGAACAAAACATGCTGGAGAGAGATACATGTCTCAGAGATTGGCCCTTCTTTAGAACAGGCTTCCTAATCACATTAAGCAGAGCCCTTCCCTGGCCCTATTTAAATGCAGTTTGGATCAATGGCTGGGGAATCACAAATTCACACCTGAGGTAGTGCCTATGTCCCTTATGGATGGGGCAAGCTATAAGATACTTAATGCATAGGCACACATCCTTGCCATCCTCTTGCTCCTAGGGGCCATATATTGGGGCCATATATCGGGTAAAAGCATGTTATATTGGCTAGGATTATTAAGGCCCTTAAGCTGTTAGCCTAGAAGTCTCCTATGAACCCAGGAACCTATAAACTCAAATTTATCCTCACAAAAATCTAGAGACCTTGAATGCCTGTAACTAACCTGTGCTCTTTTCTGACCGATCTTCAACTGTGTTTCTCATAATTTCTTGACCCTACTAGCCAGACATTATTTAACATTACTGTATTTTACAATCTTTTAGCAACACACTATGTTATACTACATAGTGGATACACCATCATCAGCACCTCTCCTTATTTTATTTATTTATTTTTTTATTTTACATTTGTTAACTGGGGGTGTCTGACTGAGCCGAAAAGGCCCTTTTTCAGCAGAGGCCTGGGGAGAAAAGCTCCACATAGAAAAATTACAGATACATTTAGTTATTGAGATATGATCAGTATACACGCAAATTACAAAAGACGTTTTTACAGTGATATGCAGCGCATCAACAGTTACAGTGGAGAGAACAAACGAAGAAAATATTAATTTAAAAATAAAGGTAATTAATAGATTTGTGGTGTACAGCTGAAATTTGGAACATAGGTAGAATACATACATAGTACACAGGTACAGTACATACATTGTGGATTAGCCAGTGTTTGTGAGTAAGACTGAAAACTATTATCAAGTACTCTAGGTTTAGTATGTGTACCTTATCCGCTTTCACTAGCCTGGGGAGCAATCATGGCACTGCCAACTTTGCTTGAGATGTTGCCTGATGAGGTCTTTAAAGGAGGCTTTGGATGATGTGTTTTGAATGCTAGTGGGGACAGAGTTCCATTTTTTAGCCACTGAACTACTGAATAGTGCATCCCCAAAGCTATTGTAGCTGTTGGTGACTTCTAGTAGTAGTTTTCTTTATGATCTAAGAGGCCTTTTTACCTAACATTCTAACAAACTTAACATTAATCCAGCAGTGATAACAGTTCCTCTTAATTAACCTAGTAGGATCACAGGTCTCATTTTACTTAAACACTACCCTTTCTTCTAAAGGCAAATGCTGTCTTCACTATCCTTACATCTATATTGTAAATATTTGTTCCTTGTTGTAGTTATGTATCTCTGTCACCAAGCGTAATTCCAGTCTTTCTTTGCACATTTCGGGCTTGCAAGAGAAAACTGCTGTAGTAATAATTTTCTTTAAACAGCACTTGTCACAGATAAGCTGTTCCCTTCTTTTCTCCCACTTCTTTCTTCCCTATAGCTGTCCTTCTCTCACTCCTCTTCCACTCTTTACACCTTTGAGCTATGCTTATATCTTGACTCTTTCATCCTTTATACAATTACTGCAACAGTCTAATCATTAGAGAGGTTGTGCATGTTAACCTTTGCACAAAACCTAGGTAGCATATAAGCTGCATACTTCTACTTTTACCAGCTCTTCTTTCTTTATAGCCTTTCATTTCCTACCCTAACAGCTCTACCTTCTACACTTCCACTCCAACAGTCTAGGTGGCAGACAGAAAGTACTACTTACCTTTATACATCATCTAGGTGTCAGATGGGCTGCTCTGCTTCTTCTGTTAGTGTGTCCCTGTTTATACTTCTACTCCAGCAATCTAGGCATTAGTTAGACTGTGCAGTCTAATCTGTGCACACAGCTTAGGTGTCAGATAGTCTGATATCCTCCTTTATTGCTTATCAGACCCATTTGTTTTACTGCCTACGTGTAAATAGTCTTTGGTTTCTCTTCATTCCCAGCTATTTCAGCCGCTATATGGCTACTTCTCCAACTGTCTAGGTAACAGATAGACTGCAATCCTTAAACTATGCCTGCAGCCTAAGTGGCAGATAGGCTGTGATCCTTAAACTATGCATGCAGCCTAAGTGGCAGCTAGGCTGTGATCCTTAATCTATGCATGCAGCCTAAGTAGCAGATAGGCTGTGATCCTTAAACTATGCATGCAGTCTAAGTGGCAGCTAGGCTGTGATCCTTAATCTATGCATGTAGCCTAAGTGGCAGGTAGGCTGTGATCCTTAAACTATGCATTCAGCCTAAGTGGCAGCTAGGCTGTGATCCTTAATCTATGCATGCAGCCTAAGTGGCAGATAGGCTGTGATCATTAAACTATGCATGCAGCCTAAGTGGCAGCTAGGCTGGTATCCTTAATCTATGCATGCAGCCTAAGTGGCAGATAGGCTGTGATCCTTAAACTATGCACGCAGCCGAAGTGGCAAATAGGATGTGCTCCTTCTGTCATCTGGTCATTTTAACTCATAGCCTAGGCTGCACTTTCAGTTCATTTCCTGATACAGCCTTAGTAGCTAATAAAGTATGCCATCTTCTTCTGTCTGGAGCTTCTAATTTTTTATATGAGTAGAACACACTATTTATAGCATTGGCAACATTTAGGCTGGTGTGTATGTTTTACCTACCCTTCCACCTTCTCTTATTAGGATAGAAAAGACATCATTACACTACTTGCTGTCATAGATTCTTACAAGCCCTTTCTCTCCATTATACCACCTATACCACCCTCCAGGTACCCTGCTATATTCTTTCTACTACGACTTGGGCAAATATCTCCATCCACACTGTATCTCAGTCTTTATATCCCCATCTATATTGTAGACTCATAATGCCACTTGTTAAGCTCTCAACTGTATAATTAGCATGTTGTCTTACAATTCTGTCTGTCACTTTAGTATTCAGTCTATTTATAACAGATACTTTGCCTCTTTTTATTCAATGTCAGGAACCCACAAGCCTACTCAGGCCCACTACTGGCAAATGAGAATACACAATCTACTAACTGACACCAGCAATAAACTCACTTACAATACTAGAAATCAATTTCTATTACAGTCCATACTCCTCCAGAGGTCACCAACTCCCAACCCAGAAATTAAGGACCTTCTCTCAAAACTCCACCATCTCTGACTCAAACTTACATGTTCAAGAGATATTCGCTCAAAACTAGGACCACCTCAACTCCACCATCAATTACAGAACCCAGTAAAATGTCATATCAGAAATAAAGACCTTAAAATTGCTTGCCTAAATGCATGCAGTCTTAATAATAAATAAATCTTGAAGCGTGACTGTTAACAGAAAATCTCCATGTTCTTGCTATATCTGAAACCTGTTAAAAGGGTGATTGCTGTCCCTATACTTTTATCCAAGATGATTACTACATACTAAATGACAATAAACCAGGTCTTAGATTGGTTATGATGCTTCAATTCTAATCAAGAGGAATAACTCAATTAGCAATGTGGATTGCACTAATTCTCGTACTACAGATGATAAGAGTCTCAATCAGGTTGCATCACATTAGGTACATGTGGATTGCTGGAGTTTACATCCTCCCACTCTCCTCTGTATCTAGGTTACATAAAACTCTGCAACATATGCTGCCTAAAAGCATATATAATAACTTGGTGATTCTAATATCAATGCTACTGGGAAAAGTCTCTGCCTCTGAACAAAATGTTGCACCAATTAAGCCAGGCCCAAGTAATACAGCCACCTAAAAGGACCAATACAAGAACTGGCACTAGCTCCACACCTGACCTACTAATAGCCAGCATACAAAACAGGTGCCTTCACAATGAAATACTCCCCAGTGTTGAGTGACCAGTCACTCATTAAAGCCATTTAGTCATTCAGAACATTTAAAAAAATTCCTCAAATAAAGGGTGGAATAATCTCTCCCTAATAACAATCAACGAAATCTTGGCACCCTACTCAATGCTATAGATTGGACTGCCCTGTATGCCATGTCTGAACCCACCTCTGCTTTAGAATGTAATCACAAAACTGATCACAATTCAGGATACACTTCTTTACATAAAGAAGATCACTGAGGTACCCACATTGCTTTCAGTGGATATTAAAAACAAAATTGAATCCAGAGATTCACTCTGAAAAAACTGGAAAAGGAACCCTAACAATATGGAGCTACACCAACATTTTCCAAATTTAAGGATAGAAATGAGAATTGCAGCAAATAATAAAAAAAAACTGCACCTTACACAGGAAAAGGAAGCAAACTAGTCTAGACCTAGTCTGTTTTGAAAGGAAATAAAATGCTTAACAGGGATATTAAATATCTATTCAGCTAACTAAATGAACCAATAATATTAAATCACCCAATCTTTGCTGAGGGATTATGCTACATTTTGCAGTCCACTATAAAAAACATAACTAAAACCTTCTCAACAACTTACATTCCAACCAGTGAAGAAAAAGAACCTTCATCCCCTGATCTATACCCTCCACCCTTGTATGCAGCAGACTTTCACTTCTCTGAAATTTCATTAAGCCAAAACAAGACCCTACTTCTCAAACTCAACAATTCAGAATCTAAATCCAGCAAACTTCATCCCACCTTTCTAAGTCTTGCAGCTGAAAAAAAAAAACATTAAACCACTTAATCATATCTTTAAGCTCTCTCTCACTTCAGGCAGTGTCCCACCAGCATTCAAGTATGCAGTTATAATCCGTCTGCCTAAAGTCACTTCTCCTAATGGACTGAAACATTATAGACCTGTTTCTCCCCTGTACCCTATTACCAAAATATTTGAAGAACTTTTATACAAGCAACTACTGAGCACATTAACAGTCATGGCCTGTTATTTGATGCACAGCATGGCTTTTGGAGTGCCTTCAGTACCTTTACTGCCCTGGGAAAAACCATTGATACCATTTATTGCGACCTGAATGTGGGACTTATTACTGCACGCCTCTGTTGACATGACATGGGCTTTTGAAACAGTCAACCATATCTTTCTTCTCAACAAACTCAAAAGACTCAACTTTGGAAAAAATCATATTTGCTAGTTTTATAGCTATCTAAAAGACAAAACTATCAAAGTCCAAAGCAATTGTTCATCCTCTACTGCTGGTAAATTTAATACAAGTATACCACAAGCATCTGTACTAGGTTCTATTCTCTTTGTTAATGATATCCCCCCAGACTTACCAAATCTTAAATTAATAAAGTATGTGGATGACATGCTGCTCCTGCAATCGAGTACTAGCCAGTCTGACCTGCAAACAAAGTTACAGGGCAATTTCACTCAGTTATATACCTGGTCCACTTCCAAAAAACTGCTAATTAACCCTAAGAAAGCCAATGTTATAGTATTTGCCTCAGTCAAGAAATTACCCACTATCCATTTAAGTCCCCTAACTAATCTTAATGGGAGCATAATATATAATCTAACTGGACAAATGTATCTAGGTCTAGTACTTTATCCTAGCCTTTCCTTTTCCACACATACAGAGAATGTAACTAATAAAGTTCCTGCTCAGATAAAAACTACATTACAAAAAATCAGTCACCTCAGATAAAACTGCATTACAAAAATCAGTCACCTTCTTTCACCCATTGCTCATAGGCCCATTTTTAAAAATACTTAAATACCCAGACTGGAAAATGAACTTCCTTTTCTTGTCATGCATTCAGCCCTCAATATTCACAGAATACAGACTGCTGAGAATAAAATCTGCAGATGCATTCTATTAGCAGATGCATTGTTACAATTAGCTAAAAAATTCCAATTGGCTTTCAGTGCCTCGTAGGTACGCTTTTCTTCTACATACGCTATTTCACAAGGTGCTAAAATACTATCATTAAATCAGTATGCATAAACGTTACCTTTACAAGACAACCGTTATGTACTCAGAAATACACAGAACAACAATCTCTCTCTAGTGCATCCTCAGTTTAAAACTGCTGAAGGGGAGAGAGCCTTCTCTAGACTGGGACTTGCTACCTGGAGCAATCTGCCTACTGACATCAAAAATCTAGAAGCCATTAAGAGTTTTAAAAATGCACTTAAAGAGCATCTCTTTACTGAACCTACCTCCAACTGTTACCATGACAACGGTTAGGTGACTTACCATCCCATGTCATGAATAATAGAATGTATTTAAGAAACTTTTCTCAGTCTGTTATATTGTTATATGCATTCCTTAGCTTGCAGTATGGGTATGTATATATATATATATATATATATATATATATATATATATATATATATATGTATGTATATATATTGTGTGTGTATATATCTTCTCTCAATGTGCAGAATGGATCTTTTAATCTTACCCTATCTGCACTGCGTCTTGCCATTCATTATGTTCTGATTTTGCTATGTATTCATTCTGAATAAAATATTTGTACTGTGATGTATTTTCTGCTCTTTGAGGTCTGGTCATGGCTGAAAAGGGTTAAGAGACCAATCCCTTTACAAACAGTAAATTAATAATGAATATCACTGCAGAGTTTGTTACTGTGGCTGCTGAATAAATAATTAGATGTTATCATGTTGCTGGCATTTAAAAAATATCATTTTGACCTTTAGGAGGAGGACAGTCTAAATAAAGTAAAACCAGCACTACTACTACCAATAATAATAATCTCACTACAGCCCATAAAAAGAATATTTAGAGACTGCAGTATTTCATTTTTGATTAATATTCGTAAAATAATGATCTGTGTTAAGCTATAATGCCCATTGAAGTGATGTATCTGTATTTCTTTTTCTTATCAATAGCTACACTTGAATATTATTTACACGTGCCAAATTTAGTGCAAGGAAGAAAGAGGAAATTCATCAGGATGTCTTTGAGCCTTAATGCTTGCAATTCATATTTACAAGATGTGTTATTTCAGCTGCAACAGCAAATCACCATATATCAACTTTCTGTGGGGCAAATTCCTCTGTCCTATACAATTCATGCAGTGGAATATCAGCCCTTTGTTATCCTATGTTATACTGTTATCTTTGGAGTCACTCCACATCAGATTAAAGTCTTCATTATGAGTTTTGCAACTTGATGTCTCTTTCAGTCAATATATCACTTTGGTGGATGCAGTTTATTCCAATAACTTACTCCAAAAAAAAAATTCACTGTCAGAGATTCATTCATTCAGTATGTCTAGTAAAAATCCAATGATCTGGGCTTGCTTTAGGTGCAAGATCCAAGACTGAGAACCCTAACTCTTGAGTTCATGTATCAGACTCCAGAGCTTTGCTAAGGGTATGGAATGTATCCTTGGGTATTATCTGGGAAGTTGCTGCTTTCAACAGAATTTCAGTCCTGACAGCTTCTGGGATGGATGTTAAACAGAAAACACTGTGAAATACCCCTTAGATGTGCAGCAGCAGCAATCAGAGACTCCCTCTACACCTTCTGTATCCTGGGAGACTCAATTTTCACATGCTGTATTCCACAAAATCTTGATCTTGAACAAACTCCACCCCAGCATTCTCCAGCAAGCCAGCAACCTGGTGTGACTCTGGTTAACATTTTCCCTAGTGCCAACCTAACTGATATGCCATGGGCTAACCTCTCTACAACCCCCTTCTAATAGGACAGAGATCACCTTCCCCAAGGCTGCCCATCAGGGCAGTGATCAATGTCCCAGTCTTGGCCTAACCATTATGTAGTTATTGGTGTCATTTCCAGTAAAATATGTTACGTTACACTTTAAAAACTGTATTTTTATGGAATCAGTATTACCGGCTGTAGATGTAATTTAAAGAAACTCTTAACAATGAATATGTTGCAGAACCTTTCAAAGTAGAACAACATGGAATGTAGACTTTTTAAGACTTTCTCATTTTTAATGGGGAACATTCCTCATGATGAGGTACACTTGTGAGGTAAGCTAATGGGTGGTACAGCAACTGGTCAGCCTCTGCCCTTCCACAGCACCCTAACCTGCATGATGACAGATCATACAGAACATTTTTTCCTCTTGGTCAGCACCTCCTATGTTCATACTTTTTTCATTATGTGTGGCTGTTCCGATACACTGCTATGGTCTTGCACCACTACCCATTACATGTTGACAAGGAGCATTCTGGTTCTTTAAACATTTCACCCTGATGACACTGCATTGTGTGGTCTGCTTAGGAGTTACTCGCTGGCCATACGTCACAACACTGATTCAGCTTGTGTCTTTACCCTCAATGTTTCCTGAAGGAAACAATCAGCACTGCTGATCATCTGACTTATAAAGCCTGGCCAATGCATTCTGAATTGACTAGCATGAAGAAAATAGTGTGACAGTAAATAAAGAAAAATAATTCCTTGCTCATCATAACTGATGAGACTAATAATATTCATGAATGTTTTACTAAAGTATAACTCACCTATCTTGTACTGTAAAGAAAATTAGAGTAAATGTCCTTACTTATTTATATTTTCAACTACTAGAATCTAGACTAAACCTTATTTCTGTTGGTATTTTACTAACTACTTACTTTCTTTATGTAAATGACTTGTTTGTATTAACTTCAATGTGGAGCTTTTCTCCCCGGGCCTTTGCTGAAAATGGAAATGTATCCAGTTGGACTAGCCCGGTAAACAAATGTAAAATAAAAAAAATAAAAAATAAATAAACTGCTGGGCTTATCTAAACCCTTTGGATATTTTATGCTGAGCTGACTTAAAGGCTGAACCTTGGTTAATTTTATATTGTCACTAATTACACCAGTTACCAGAAAACAGCAAAAGTTCAGTCAGATAACTTTGGCTGCATGTTTTGCAATGATACTAAGAAAACAAATATGAGCTAATTAGCTCTTTTCTGCATGTTTCATTTACAGAAATTTGACAGTAATGACTTTACAAGGAATTGCACTTTACAATAATTGTATTTGTGTGGTATATAAAGCACTGTCTATGAAACAAACTATTTCATACCCTTAGGTAATGCATGAAATTTAATCAAATATTTTATAGCAATTCATGTTTTTGCAGATCTTGCATATTTGTTGTATAGAAAGCATAATAATTTCCTGTCTGTGATGACTACTGTGTTTTTATCAGTAAGCAAAGTAACACATTAAAATAAGGCAAAAAAACTCATTGCAAAATGTCTTCTGGCTGAAATGTGGTGTATGAGCAGTGAAAGTTCACAGCTGGGTTACTTTCTGATGATTTGAGGTTGATTAATGCTTGAGCCAGATGCAAAACATCATCTCATTGTTCAGGTCCAAAGTGCCTTTTATTTCATCCTTAGAAATCCACAGGCCTTGCATATGCTCAAAATAAATATCTTGCCAGCATCGTTTGGGAATAAACTGACATCAAGTGTAATGGTAGCAGATAAAAATTTACTGAATGCAGGGTCGTCTGTATGCAACAGCAGCCAAGAAACAGAATTGCAAATAATATTTTTATTTTTTTACTAAAATATATTGTTAGGCTAGAGGTTATTAGATCTTGGTATCAAATGTTCACTAAAGCTTGCAAGATGATTTAAATACCTAGCATGAGCAACAGTTTCTTTTCAGTTTTATATGTGCCTGATCTCATTTATTCTAATTAGGATTAAACTTGCCTTCTGGCTACTGTCAGCATGCTTGATGAATAGTTAAATTAACGGAAGTATCAGTCAGACAACAGCAGTCTGGATGCACATTTACTGGAGCTGAAGCTGCAGTTCTAAGTGTTTGGATTTTCTCAGTGTTGCTATCAAACAAAAAAAAAAATAAACTACAACAACTTGTGGATTGGTCTCTTAGAGAGCAATTACTCTGCACTGTAAGATTTTTCAGTGCTGCATATTGTAAATGTCAGACAAAAGCTGACCTTACTTTAAAGGCCTGTTTCCGCAGCCACTGGCAATTACAAAAGTTTTATCAACTTAAGTGCACCTTTGGCTTTGTATAACCATATACTGCAATTTCTACAATGATTTTGACATCATATTTACAATTTAACAATGAAATCATTTTGAAATATTGTCTACAGGCTGACTTACAAACCAGGTGATATGCCATCTAAATAAGATGTTCCTTTGGTAAAATTTAGAATGTGTTTTGCTGCACAAAATTGCATTATATATGATTTCATTTAACCACAAATATATACATACCTATATAATGCTTATTAGACTGCACAGAGAAGTGTATTTATTATAAAGTTTGTTGTAATAAACAGAACATTGTATTTTCACCAGCTTATGATTTTTTTAACATTTTTATAACAGCAGAACACAATCAATTTTTTCAAGCAGGTATTGAAAACTGAAAAGAAAAGTTTTGGTATAGATAACAAAGGAGCATAGATCCACTAACAGGGACATTTATAATCCATTATTTGTATTTTATCACATTTGAAATTTATCAAACTAAATCTATGGTTAGTGCAGCCAATTATACCTAGCAGCTCCAGAGCTGTAACTGACAATGTGAAAGATAAAAGGTGTCCTGTGTGAGACTCAGAGAGGAGGTAAGATGGGAGGCTGGACATGAGTGGCTGGGTGACATACTGTTGTGGAAAAGGGCCATACAGGAAATGATTCATGGGGCACATCCTTCTCTCGTAGTGTTGCCATGTGACTTACGAGGCACTCACAAGCTGTGTCCTAAGTGTGCAGCACAGTGTAATACTTGAGAAAAGGCAAAGTACATGCAATATTTTATAAACCCACAAACAAATCTAGATTTATACCTGTTAGAACTGATTTTATAAATTTTCTAGTGTAAACTAAGTGTTGATATGACTACCTTTTGGTTTGGAAATTACCTTCTAGGTCACAAGTCCAAGAACATTACAGTGAATGGAGCTTGGTGATTATGCACTGATTATGCGCTGATATTCAGAAAAAGACAAATCAGTTAAGCACTAAAGTGGCACAAGACCCAACCATAACAATGTGTCTTAACTACCTGTTATATCTTGAAAGTTACTAGAATAACAAGATGTATGTTTGCCTGTATTTTCTGAAAAGATACAAAGTCTGAAACCTACATATTTGTCATTATTTTCATTCCTCGGTAATTTTTTCAAAATCCACAGACTTTATGAGGAATAGAATAAAGATATGAGACAAAAATCTGGATAGTCTGCAAAAATATGGACAGTTTAAAGGCATGGTAGGTGAGTGTAAACGTAAGTAACTGTGTGCTACACCGCCTTTCTAACTGTGCTCACTAAATGGCAAAGTACTTTATGGCTTTCAAAACTAACAGAACATTTAGCATTTTTTCCTGTAACTAGTAGCACATGGAGCAGATAAAGCTCCATGCACTACAAAGAATTATGATAGGCTGTCCGATCATGCCCTAAATTATGTGTTCTTAACATGGATGCCAAGATTCCCTCTTAAGCTTCGCTCTTGAGGTGAATTTCTTTGAAAACATGACTTCAACACATAATAAACAGGTTATGAGCAGCAACCGACTCATAATCTTCTATATATGCAAGCTATATTCATTATATACTGCCATAGTCTCATGTTAGAAGTCAAGCTATTTCCCTGGAGAATTCCCTGTCTGACGTTTTGCAGCTTTTGTTCTCAGCTTGCTAAACAATGGTATATCACAGTTTGCTTTTTTCCTTCATATTATCTTTTTTCTATACACTAGCTATTTTTATTTTTTGTTTTATTTATGTCTGTTTATTTACTGGAGAGGTGAACTGTTTAATGACCCTTTTCTGTCACAACCCAGAAAATGATGAAGAATACAAAACATTACAATCAGAATCATTTTCGTTGTATGTTGTATGTTACATTACATAGCTGATGTCACATGAAGACAGTAACAAGAGATACAGCCATTAACAGAAAAATATGCAGTACTATTGCTTTGAACAGAGGTATATTAAACATACTAAAGAAACACAATATGTAGTGACACTGCTTTGTCAGAACAATCTTAAAACAATTATCATCTAGAAGGTTTAGAGAATTACAATTTTAAGTGTGTACCCAATATAAGTTATAGATATAGATTATATTAGTATTAGTTTGAGTACATATTGTCTTCGGGAGAAAGTTAGTTATTGGTGTTGCAACTATGCATGTCTATTGTTTAAAATGTTTAGTTTTTAAGTTTTTGGTAAAATTCAATATAAAACAAACAATGTGGGGGATTCAATGAAACAAAGTAGACCCATACATATATATATGTATATCTAACCACTTACAATTTTGCGTAACTCTCTCCTGTGGAAAGAATGAGAAGAATTTCACTTTTTCTTTCTTAGATAACTTACTAGCAACCTATCCTGTGTGTATGCGACTTAAATTTGCACCTGCCTATATATATTGTTAAAATGAATATGTGACTTGAAATTGTCCATATCTAGACATATTTTAAAACTTCCATTTTTGTAATTTCACTGTAATATTTTTCACTATAATTTACTAGTAATTAGTAATATAGTTATGTACACCTGGAGCTTTTCTCCCTGGGCCTCCGCTGAAAATGGACCTGTATCCATTCGGACTTTCCCAGTTAACAAATGTAAAATAAATAAAATAAATAAATATATACTCACACACACACACACACACACACACATATATATATATATATATATATATATATATATATATATGTGTGTGTGTGTGTATAAGAATATTAAAGGCATTAAATATTATTACATTTACTAATGACTTTCAACTGATGTGCAGTGAGTTGTAAAGATGTATGATTTTGATTGTTTCAAAGAGGAATATGCAGTATTTCAGCCAGAATAATGAAAACAGCTGCATTTGGCCTCATTTTGCAGATATTCATGAGTGATGCTTTGACTGATTCCAATGTTGTTTTATTTTTCACTTTGCAGGAGAGGTGATTCCATGGTACAGGTCCTAATCATGAGAAGGCCTATTTCACCTATTGTAATGCAGATCCTAATCATGAGAAGGCCCTTTCACCTATTGTAATGCAGATCCTAATCATGAGAAGGCCCTTTCACCTATTGTAATGCAGATCCTAATCATGAGAAGGCCCTTTCACCTATTGTAATGCAGATCCTAATCATGAGAAGGCCCTTTCACCTATTGTAATGCAGATCCTAATCATGAGAAGGCCCTTTCACCTATTGTAATGCAGATCCTAATCATGAGAAGGCCCTTTCACCTATTGTAATGCAGATCCTAATCATGAGAAGGCCCTTTCACCTATTGTAATGCAGATCCTAATCATGAGAAGGCCCTTTCACCTATTGTAATGCAGATCCTAATCATGAGAAGGCCCTTTCACCTATTGTAATGCAGATCCTAATCATGAGAAGGCCCTTTCACCTATTGTAATGCAGATCCTAATCATGAGAAGGCCCTTTCACCTATTGTAATGCAGATCCTAATCATGAGAAGGCCCTTTCACCTATTGTAATGCAGATCCTAATCATGAGAAGGCCTTTTCACCTGTTGTAGTGCAGGTCCTAATCATGAGAAGGCCCTTTCACCTATTGTAATGCAGATCCTAATCATGAGAAGGCCCTTTCACCTATTGTAATGCAGATCCTAATCATGAGAAGGCCCTTTCACCTATTGTAATGCAGATCCTAATCATGAGAAGGCCCTTTCACCTATTGTAATGCAGATCCTAATCATGAGAAGGCCTTTTCACCTGTTGTAGTGCAGGTCCTAATCTTGAGAAGGCATTTTCACCCATTGTGGTTTTGAATTTTGGTCAGGATGGAATGGGAAGTTATTCCATCTGGTTCTTTAATTATACATTTCATGCCCATATTTTATTTATTCTTTAATTACCTTGCATTAGTGCAATTATTTTTAATATATTTGTTGCTTTAAAAATAGTTGTCTTTTATTTGTTTTAATTATGGTTCTTGGTAGCTAACAGTGTTAACAGATGCTACTCCCTGTTTTCCTAGAGTACTGGATGTCAAATCTGTTCTTTTCATATAGATGCTTTATATGTTCTCTTAACAGTATTGTTATTTTTGTAAGTTGGATAAAGTTTTTTACATTAATATGTATTTGATGACCTTATTTGCTACTTCTTTTGATGATTGTCCTTCATGAACTGGGTTTGGACTGGCTATCCCTTCACATAAAATTTGTGTTCTACATTTTGCATGTTATTGGAGAAGAGAGCAGTGACATTTCAGAAAAAGCGTCTTATCTTTAAACATCTAAGTATCTTTGAAGTTCTCTAGTCACCTAATACAAGTTCTTCAGTTTTACACCTTTTACTGAAAATGCATAAAATTGTGACTTGGCATTGTTAGACAATATCATGACAGCCTACTGTTCAGCTCTTCAATGGTAACTTATGGCTGCCATGTTTAAGCTATTTATCTAGTCATTTCCATTTGACTGACACTAAATACAGTTCCACAGTCCACAGTACCAAACAGCTAGTCAGACCTCACATTATAAGATAATTTAAATATAATAACCATATGTTTCCATTACAAAACATTATTGCAAGAGTTCACAAGGTCATCATAGCATGTTGCAGTACTGACAAAAACAGTGTCACAAGTGTTTTATCTGGAAACTATTTTTGAGGCATTCAGACCTTCTGAGACCAATGGAATCTTTTTTTGTTGTAAATAACAGCACCCTAAATTGAAGGTGGCCTTTCCCCTCTACTGGAGGTAATTGCTTTTTGTATTGCATTTGGACAACACTGCATAAGACGTTATAGATGATATCACGTTTTTGAGAAAATGAGCTCATCTTCCATTCAAAAAGTGTTGCTTATTTCTTCTGTGCCTTAAAATATTTAAAGAATGATTAGGTTCATAGGTTCATACTAGGCTATCTGCCCTAGGGCATTTATAAGCCTAGCCAGAGTGTGTATGGCTTTCGCCACCCATTTTAAATTAATTTTGCTATGCCCTTTTTTGAGATTAGTATACTGTGCCTCTGTCTAATAGTGACACAGAAGTGATACCAGGGGTAAACCTACGATCTCCCATCCACTCATCAAGATTCCTCTTGAAGAGAGTCAATGAGGGACTCTGCCTAACCTGGACTGGGATTTTATTCCAGAGTGAAGGGAGCCTCTGGGTTATGAATCTGTCCCTCCAGCATGTCCTATTTATTTCAGTGCTGAGATTTAAGTCCCTCGAGCGCGTAGCTCGATGGGATTTGGATTTTCTGAGGTGCAGCATGTCCATTAATTCCGGGTTGGACATGGCTTTATATGTCAGGCACAGATCGCCTCTGAGCAGGCGGTATGCCACTGAGTAGAGCTGGAGTTTCTTTAACCGGGCAGCATACGGCATCTGTTTGAGCCCCTTGATCCTCTTGGTGAGGTACTTTTGGGGTCTTTCCAGTTGCTGCAGGTGTCTGGTAAGGTACATCCCAAAAGGGGCATTGTACTCAATTATGGGCCTGATGAGGGATGACTAAAGAGGCACGATGACCTCCCCTGATCTAGATGTGAATCTCTTCATGATTAGGTGGGCTATATAAAATGTTTTTCTAACCACTTTGGCCACGTGGTTGTCAAATGAGAGATTGCTATCAACTTGGGTCCCCAGGTCCCTAATTACTTCTTCTGTACTTAATGGATTACCACCTATGTGGTAATTTGTGGGCACTTTGTTTTTGCCAAAGGCGATGACTATACACTTTTTGGCGTTTAGCTTGAGGCCATGGCTCTGGCACCAGTTGTCTGTTTCTATGAGGCCCTTTTGGAGGATGCTTGTGTCGGCTGGAGAGTCTATTATGGCGCCCAGTTTGCAGTCATCTGCGAACTTGGTTAGCCACAGTCCTTCCATGTTGGCCTGTACCTCCAAGAAATATATACCGAACAAGAGAGGTCCCAAGACTGAGCCTTGTGGGATGCCACTTGTAGCTGGTTTGGAGTCTGACATGGCTCCAGCTATTCTAACCATGTGGGTTCTGTCCTTGAGCCAGTTTGCAACCCATCTAGTGACATAGGGGTTTATATTTAAGCTGGTGAGCTTATCTATAATGCCCGAGTGGGGTATTGTATCGAAGGCTTTTGAGAGGTCCAGGTAGGCTGTGTGGACCACCTTCCCCTTGTCAATGGCCTTGGTGACTGTTTCAAAGAAATCGACCAGGTTTAAGAGGCAGGATCTGCCCTTAACAAAGACGGGCTGGGTAGGATACAGTGTCTGTAGGTCCCCAATATCTTTATTTATAAGGTCCATGATGATCCTTTCCATAGCTTTGCAGACCAAGCTAGTGAGACTTATGGGGCGATAGTTTCCAGGATCCGTTGAGGCACCACCTTTGTGGAGAGGGACCACTGTTGCTGTACGCCACTCTTTGGGTACATATCCTGTAGTAAGGCTGAAATTGAACAGTAGTTTTAGGTTTGGGTTTAGCTCTTCTTGGAGTTCATGTAGGACGCAGCCCGGGACACTGTCTGGTCCCATTGATGCTGTGTTTCTTGCTTTGGAGAGGGCAGCTCTTACCTGAGCATCTGAGATGTCAGGGGGGGCAGCACTCTGCTGGGATAGATATTAGCCCTTTTGGTGGGGAGGGGGGGGAGAACTTTGCGCTAAACCTGTCAGCTAGGAAAGTGGCAATGTCTGTGGGTTCGGTGTATTTTTTGTCATTTTGGACTAATTCTGAGCATATCTGGGAATTCCCACCCAGGTTCCTAACATAACTAAACAAAGCCTTGTGATTATCCTTAGTGTCCTGTGCAATTTTTCTCTCAAAGCTGGCCTTAGACGATTTTATGAGTGCCCGTAGTTTTTTGCTAATACTGATCAGAAATGCCTTCCCTTTTTGGGATTTTGCTCTGTCATGTAGTAGCTTCCTCCTTCTATTGTATAGTTTGTTTATGGCTGGGGTCCACCAGAGAGGACATCTGCCTTTGGAGGATTGGGTCTTGGTTTTATTTGGGATTGCATGATCCATGCATTCCTGAAGGTGTTCATAGAATGCATTTATAAAGGATTTTGTGGTCTGGGCTGTATTATCCACAGGCCCCGGGGGCTTTGAAGGATTCCACCTCGGTTTTGAGGAGTGTGAAATTTGCTTTAGAGAAGTTTTTCACTGTGGTTTTCTGGGCATGGGGTGAGGTCAAGATGTGAATATCCAGTGAGATTAGTTTATCGTCTGATCTTACCAGTGAGGGATACACTTCTGGTCTGGAGCATAGAGTCCCCATGTTGGTAATGATCAGGTCCAGTATGTTTTCCCCTCTTGTGGGAATGGTAACAAGTTGTTCCATAGCATTTGAGTTTATAAATTCTAGGAACCTTTGGGCTAGGGTGTTGGAGCTAGAGTAATTCTCCCAGTTTATGGTTGGGTAGTTGAAGTTACCCAATATAATGGTGTTTGGAGAGACCTTCATATTTTCCAGTGTTCTCAGGAAGGCTGAGTGGGGTTCCTGGGTTTGGGAGGGTGGTCTGTAGCAGGCTATAAACTGGAAGGCAGTTTTACCCACTGTTAGTTGCACATGGATAGTCTCTGATGCTTCGTGCTGTGCCACCAACCTAAAGGTGTGGGTATCTTTGAGAAATATTGATACTCCCCCTCCTTTTGTGGTTCGGTCCAAGTTTTGGGGCCGAAAAGCATGGTATGAGGTATAACCTGATAGTGCTGGGATGCTCTCAAGAGCGTTGAACCAGGTTTCTGTTACTGCACAGATATCGATGTTCTCCATGCTAAGGAGAGTTTCGAGTGCGTGCATCTTGAGGTTTAGACTTCTGGCGTTGAGTAGCATTACTCGTAGTTTCTTATCCCTTGTGATACCTATGGAGGTGGGTTTGTCTTTTGAGCCTTGCCTAAAAAAGGCACTATGGGGGTAGCAAGAGCCTTTGCCAATATCCGAAAGCCCAGGGGGTGACAGGTGCAAGCCTTCCCTAGTGAAGCATCGTGGCTTGTCGAGCATGTCATCCCAGGCTGACAGGCATTGGATCCCCTTTGAATGACACCAATACTTAAGCCAATTGTTGAAATTGATAATCTTGTCTTCATACTGTGGCATCATTCTTGGTGAGGGTAAGATGCTACTCAAGGTCAGGGTCATACCAGCCTGGGCTACATGCTCAGAGAGCTCCTCTATGTCTCTTTTCATGTAGTCCAGGGAGGTACGTCTCAGGTCATTCACACCAGCATGGACAATGACTGTGTCATACTTGTACTTGCCGTGGAGTGACCTGAGTGCTTGAGTTATGTGGCGGATTCTAGCGCCCGATAGGCAGCTCACCGTGACCTTCTCCTTGCTCAGCCTGGTGAGTGGGACGTCAGTGTGTCTGACTGTGTCTGTGCTAGCTCTATGTCTTGGTATGTCACACAGGTGTGAGCCATGCATGGTAAAGGCGACAGTCCATTGTTGTACCTGCCATAAGAACTGTCTCTGCCGGGAGTTGCACTGACACATCCACGCCCATGATCAGATGCATTGCTGCTACATGAACATAACTGATGCCTGCTGAATGAGCTGCCATCACGAGGATGCCCAGGACTATGAGCCCATGATTTGCCACATCTGGGTGTGGACACCTCAACCACTGATGGAGCAGTGGAAGTAGTGCCACTATGCGAGCATGATTGGGCATGGTCACAGTGGCTAACAGCAGATGATGTGTCTGACCTACAACTATGAGGATGATGTCCTTCTCCCAGCAGACATTCCATCACAGACACCACATGTTCCAACATGTCATTCATCCAATCTAATGAGTTGGAAACATGGTGGAAGCAGTCACGCATGTCAGCCTCTGCCACATCTACAACCCTAAGCATTTCTCTGCCTGTGCCTCCATGATAGCCCTAAACATCTCGCACCAGTGCCAAGTGATGATGTACGGCTCATCAATATTTCAGTTTAAGTCTGTGCAATGTCACTTAAACACATTGCTCTAAGGTAAAACACCATAATACACAGTAAAGGTAGAATAAAGAATCATTTCATTGCATTATTACTATTTATTTAAAAGTATTACATACACCTGGATTCAAACCCAGTATAATCTGGGCTTAAAAAGTAATGTGTCAATGCATTTTTACACAGAGTCAGCTAAGCAGCAGGTGTGTTTCACACACTCAGTACTAACTCTCATAATTTTAGCAGTGAGCCTCACATTTGTGCACTGCTTAACTATCCACCAACAGGGAAAGCAGAAAAAATGTGTATCCCACATGCACAAACACTTTGCCAGCCATTGCTCAAACCCACTGCTCACCATTGCGCTATGCAAAGTAAATTAAAGTAAGAAACTGAGATCTCTCATAAAATTTTCCAAAGCTAGTTACGAAAATAAAATTGCCAAAGATTCCAAAGACAACCACAAGGCATTCTATAACTATGTCAAGAATCTAAATGGCAATGCTCAGATCTGCTCTGAGCTAAAACAGAATGGCATTAAATATATTGATCCCAAAGATATTGCCAATATCCTGGCAGATCGATTCAGTGCCAACTTCAGCCCCCTCTCACCCCCTAAATGGCCCATCTCAATACCAGAAGATTGCCAAATTCCGGTAATAACGGCCACACAGGTAAAAAACGCACTCTCCAAAGCTAGGAATACAGCATCCATAGGACCAGATGACATCCTGGGCTGTGTACTACATGAACTACAATATGAACTGGCACCTCACCTAAGTGTTTAATCATAGCCTCACTTCAGGTTTCGTGCCCACTGAATGGCGCAGAGCTACAGTTATCCCACTCCACAAGGGGGGATCCACCTTGGATCCCAGAAACTACTGTCCCATCAGTCTGACAAGCCTTATCTGCAAGGCCATGGAGCGTATTATCATGGAACTTATAAACAAAGACATTGGCAACCTTCAAACACTGGACCCCACCCATTTTGGGTTCGTGAAGGGCCGATCTTGTCTCCTGAATCTGACTGACTTCTTCGAATCAGTCTCCAGAGCCATGGACAAGGGTAAAGTGGTCCACACAGCCTATCTAGACCTTGCCAAGGCCTTTGACACCATCCCCCACTCTGGAATCATAGATAAACTTACTAACCTGGGCATTAATCCCTACGTCACCCAATGGGTTGCTAACTGGCTTACTAATAGAACCCACACTGTAAAAGTAGCCAACTCCAAATCCAGCTCCAGACAAGTGACAAGTGGAGTACCTCAGGGTTCAGTCCTGGGACCGCTCTTGTTTGGCATCTACTTCTCTAAAGTAGAGGCTAACACTAAGGGACTCTGGCTAACAAAGTTCGCAGATGACTGCAAACTGGGAGCCATTATTGAATCCCCAAATGATGTGGATACTCTACAAAAGGGCCTTACAGAAACAGATGCTTGGTGCCAGAGCCATGGGCTCAAGCTCAATGCCAAGAAATGTATAGTTATCCCCTTTGGGAAAAAAACATGTATCCATGAATTACCATATAGGTGGCAGTACACTAAACACCGAAAATGTGATAAGAGACTTAGGGACACAGGTGGACAGTGGTCTCACCTTTGATAACCACATTGCCGCAACAGTCAGGAAATCCTTCTATGTGGCACACCTCATCACTAAGGACTTTTCATCCAGGAAAAAGGAGGTCATTGTCCCACTGTACTCATCCCTCATTAGACCCATTATAGAATACAATGCTCCGTTTGGTATGTACCTCTCAAGACATCTGCCACAACTGGAAAGGCCGCAGAAATACCTCACTAAACTAATCACCAGCCTAAAGCAAATGTCCTACACTGACCGCCTTAAAAAACTCCAGCTATACTCTGTCACATATCGTCTACTCAGAGGTGATCTCTGCTTAACATACAAGCCCATGTCAAACCCAGAGCTGTTGGACATGCTACACTTAAAGAAATCACAATCCCTCACAGCCACATGTTCCAGGGATCTAAACCTTGTCATCACAATAAAGAAAACATGCTGGAGGGATAGGTTCCTGACCCAGAGACTACCTAGACTCTGGAAAAGATTTCCCATACATGTCAAGCAGAGTGCCTCTTTGGCCCTCTTCAAAAGGAACCTTGATGATTGGATGGGAGAAAGGAAATTCACCCCAGGGATCATGTCAGTCACCCTGCTAGACAGGGGTCCAGGGAAGTAAATAGTGTGGGAAGAAATAGCCAAGGAATTGTTATGGCTAGGCTTGTATAGGCCCTTGGGCAGATAGCCTAGTACCAACCTATGAACCTATGAACCTATATATTACTTTTGTTTGCTGTCCATTTAGTCTTCATTCCATACAACTACATGCAGAAGCATAAAAAATGAAGACCCTGTCTAAGAATATGTCACATATTTACAATGCAGCCATGTGTTACCTCCCCCCATACAGTGCAACCCTGGTTTCTCAGTACTTATTGACAAATATATCAACTACACTACATAAATTAATAACAAATGTCATGTGATATACCATGCACATTTTAGAATGACAATACACATTCAGATTTTCAAATACTTGTAGTAATGTAGACACCTGTTTGCATATAGTTTCTAAAGTTGTCTCTTAAACTATGCCTGCACATTGGAACACAACCATCACATAAAACTTATTGCACACTCATCAACATGATAACATGCAAAACTTGAACTATGTTCACACTTGCACAAGCCTACACATGCATTTCATGCAGGCTTCCCAACAGCTTCTCTCCAACATCCAGTGCTGATGTTATCCACCATAAGTTGTCCTGCAGCCTTGTAAAAGTCAGAATTGTGCTGTGGCTCTTGTGTAAAGTCATGTGTTCTCTAGTCAGTGTACTTAGATAGAGGTTATGTTCTCATTGCAGTTAACTGGTGTGTTTTGTGTGTGTGTGTGTGTGTGTGTGTGTGTGTGTGTGTGTGTGTGTGTGTGTGTGTGTGTGTGTGTGTGTTTACGTGTGTGTTTGTGTCTATGTAGCCAGAAGAGCATAAGTGTGTATCTCACCATTACCACTCCAATTCCATGGATTGGCTGTATTTTGACACTTGCACAAACCTACACATCCATGTCAGGCAGGCGTCCCAACATTTTCTCTTCAGCATCCAGCGCTGATGTCATCTACCATAAGTTGTCCTACAGCCTTGTAAAAGTCAAACTTGAGTGATGGTGCTTGCCTTAAATACAGAGTTCTCTAGTCAGTGTACTTAGGGAGGAGTTCTATTCTCACTGAAGTCAACTTGGGTATGTGCATGTTTGTGCCCTTGTTTGACATTACAGAATACATTCCACACCAGCATGTGAGACACTGCTATTAGCATTTTCTCCTCATCAGACACTGCTGATTTCATCAGCTGTAAAGTGTTGTCTGACACTATCCAGGTCAGACTTGTGCTGTGGCACTTGCTTTATATACAGAGCTCTCTAGTTGGTGTACTTAGGTAGGGGATCTGTTCTCACTGCAGTCAATGGTGGGGTTGTTTGTGCCCTTGCTTGACATTACAGAGTGTATTTTATACCAACATGTGTGACACTGTTATTACCATCTTCCTCTCACCAGAGCCTGCTGATGTCATCAGCTATAGCTGATTTGTGGATGCGCAATATTCTCACCAGGGCACGGTCAGAGACTGTCCTGGAGACCAGGCACAAGTCACCTCATCCTATGTAATACAGATTACAGTAACAGGGCTTTCAGTCTATCCACATACATCATGGCATGGTTTTTAGGCCTGTATTTTCTTGGTGAGAAATCCCTGTGGTCTCTCCAGCTGCTGCAGGTGTCTGGTGAGCTACATACAAAAAGGAGCATTATACTCTGTTAGTGTTCTGATGAGGTTAAAGTACAATGCTGTTATGTAATCCTCAGATCTGAATACGATGGCCTGACTTATAAGGTGCACAATGTAGCCTTTTCATACCACTGTGGGCACTTGGTGGTTAAAGTTCAGATTGCTATCTATGTGTGTTCCCAGGTCTTGCACTACTAGGTTTCAGCATAGGTGGACTGTTGTCAATGCTGGAATTATCAAGGAATTCCACTTTGCAGAAGGTCAAAATAGACATATTTTTGTATTTATTTGTAAACCGTGTGATTTTGAACCAATCATTTGTCTTTGGTAGCCCCTCCTGCAGTATGTTATCATCATCAGTGGACTCAGCGATTGCACCTGATATGCAAGAATTGGGAAACTTGGTAAGTCAAAGGCTGTATACTTTAGCCTGGACTGTCAAGAAATAGATTCCAAACAGTAAATGGCCAAGCACAGATCCCTTGGGTATGCCAATGGTGACAGCTCTACTGGTAGAGGTTGATTCAACAACTTTCACAGTATGTGTTCTGTCAGTGAGTCAACTGGTTAACCATCTAGTGATGTAAGGGTTAATCCCCAGGTGAGAGAGTTTCTCAAAGATACCTGAGTGAGGGGTTGTATCAAAACCCTAGACCAGATCAAGATAGACAGTATGCAATGTCTTACCTTCATCCAAGCATATCACACAGAATCAATGGGCTGTGACAACATCATAGATCGCCTATAGCGTGACTCAGTGCATACACCTTCCTGACATAGTTGAATACACACTTCAACACAGCCTCCACATGGACTATGTTCCCATAGCAGGGTATACATCAACATGTATCCATCTGAGTTGGGGGAAAGAAAGCACCTGATACATGTATGTATGGACACATTCTGACTCTCATCTCTGAGGTAGAACAACATGTCATCATGGACCTTTTCTAAATGGACACTAGTAATATCCCAGCTGTGTGCAACAGACCTGTGTGAGTTGTTAATGCTACATCCATGTCTGTTACATCAATTAGATGTCCCAAGAGAGGTAATCAAGGGCATGCATTATGACAACACTATCATCCTGTGGAACTTCACCAGGCCAAGGCATTCAACATGCATCCACACTGTGGTATTCACTCAGCACTGTCAGATGTGGCCATAAACACCTATATCACCAAGTGGGTAGACCAGTGGATCACATACGTGGCATCTAAATATGTTGAAATGTGTAAAATGACCTATTTCTCAGGTCCAGTAATCAAGTTCATACATCAGGACTGTCTGCTAGGCCCTTTCCTGTTCATCATTTAAGTCACAGATGTTACAAATGACATACAAATGTGTCCAAACAGCTGTCCAAAGTTCTACAGATTGTGGCCAATCATTGACCCCATCTGTGATATTAGTATATTACAGACATCATTAACACAGATGAAACAAAAAGGAGGAGGGGATTTGCTACATTATGAAAACAAATGCACAACCCAAGGATAACGTAGGCATCACACACTATAAGTAGACCAACTGGTATGTGACCCATGTCCTTGGGTAGATGATTTGCAGGACATCCAGTAGCATGTGGCCACAGTGCTTACTACTTCCTTGTATGTAACTCAATTACTGAGTATGTGAAGGACATCCACATCAAAGACCATTATACCTCCATAGTTCACAGCCTTCATCACACCAATAACTTAGTACAGTACACCCTTCTTTATGTACCTTCCTACACATCT
Source organism: Protopterus annectens (assembly GCF_019279795.1). Taxonomy (NCBI): domain Eukaryota; kingdom Metazoa; phylum Chordata; order Ceratodontiformes; family Protopteridae; genus Protopterus; species Protopterus annectens. The sequence goes on along the minus strand of NC_056742.1, from coordinate 283,749,934 downwards.
TCCAGTGATGTGTAACTGAAGTGTACCACCTTTGCCACAGTGGGCTGTCACACATCTTATTGGCTATACCTAGGTATTCTTTTTATTGCATAAGCATTACTGTCTGCCACTGTGGAACACCTGTCAAGGTGTTATACCTGATGCATGTGTGATACCTGTTATAGTGATACATATAGTACATACATAGCACTTTGACAACATTAATGGCATGGGTTACATTCATGACAATCTGGATTGTGCCATATATTTCAGCCATGCACATCAGTCAACTAGCCAGTAGTGATCCTAATGTCACATACAGATATAGAAGTGTCCCTCCTTACACATCCAGAAGATGTTACAGTGTCAGGACAGTGTGCTTGATTACCCTCATAGATTGCTGACATGTCATAATAGTTGTACATGTGTGTTTGTGCAGAACCATCTATAATCACTCAGTATCACATATGTTGTGTCAGAGACATGGGATTACTGGTGGTATCATTCTGATATTCTCCATGATTGTGCATGCTTCTCTTACTGTTGTCCATGAGCCTTAATTGTGTCATACTTGTTGAGACCTCTTCTGACATTGCAGTCATATTCAGGAAAAATCAGTTTGCACAGCTTCACAATATGCATCCAACACCAATTGTATATAACATCCCTAATAGATGTCCTCTGCATTGTTCATGTCAGGATGCTTATCTCATAAAGACATCTTCTCCATTGTTATTTCACTTTGTGTGACAATCACATAATATATATTTTCACTGTGCAGTCTGTACTGTACCTTATTGATATGTGATTAGTATTTCTGATACAACTGTATTCCATTGTCATACCCTCTTCTGCTGCAAATTGGAATGTTTCACTTGTCCTCTTTCCCTGTGTTCATTCCTACAATGAATCTGTGTGTCCCTATTCAATACACACACTTACCTTGATTATTTATTTTAAATGGCAATCTATCTACCCTTACAGATCACAACTTTTGTACAGAATGACTGGAATGGGATTTCACAATACTCTGCACTGTATATACTGTCCTGTACTGTGTTTGGATTATATACATTACTATATGTTAAACTCTGGTAATCATTATTGCATTCCGTGCAATCCTGCTAACCCAAGTTTGCTCTATTGTAAACATGTTTGCTGTCTCTGTTGCTTTATATGGTTTACATTTAAATGTGGTGCATGGCATGAATATGTACCTCACAAACATGTAAACTCTGTGTAGACTTCGCACGAAGCCTACATGGAGTTTATTGAATCCCATGGAATGTCTTTTTGCTTTCACAAAATTAAAAGTCTTGGACAGTTTTATTGATGCTACTGAGGTTTATTAAATTTTCCAGCATCACATCTGGTGCTGGAAGTCTTGGAGTTTCATGACAAACAGTTGTCAGATAAACATGAAAGGTCACACATGTTAACTGCCTGTTTTATTTTTAGAAAAAAATGTTGAACTTTGGTGACATGCAGGTAAGTGGATTAAAGTAGTTATAGCTGCAAATAAGATGAGGATCCTTCTGATACTGTCCCTGTGTGCTCAGTATTATCGTCTGAGATGATAGGGGTGTGCAGGTAGGGTAAATGGTGGTTGCATCCATTCTGTAGTTGTTACACTTTAGGTCCTTTATCAGCATGTTGGACGTATTTATGTGGGCAGGTTAGTTGTATGATTTAGGTCATGACAATAGAAATTAGCTTAAGAAAAATATGTTTTGTTTATGAAAAGTTTGCAAAATAGAAACAAGTCTCAAGCAAAAGTAATCAGTCACTAATAAAAGTATTTTATTTCTGTGCTGAGTGGATTTGCTGATATTTTCATAAATCTTTTGGCTCAGTTTTTTGACAGAAACTAAAAGTCCTAAAGGTAAGGTGCTCTTAGGTTCATAGGTTCATAGGTTTATACTAGGCTATCTGCCCTAAGGCATTTATAAGCCTAGCCCAAAGTTATGTGGCTTATGCCATCCCTTATGTTAGAAATAATGTGCCCATTAGTTTGTTGTGCCTCTGTCCAGCAGTGACACAGAGATGATTCCCGGGGTAAACCTACGATCTCCCATCCACCGGTCAAGATTTCTCTTGAACAGAGCCAGCGAGGTGCTCTGCCTCACATGGACCGGGATTTTATTCCACAGCATGGGGAGTCTCTGGGTGATAAATCTATCCCTCCAGCACGTCCTATTTATATCCGTGCTAAGGTTTAAGTCACTTGCTCTAGTGGTTCTGGTGGATTTGGATTTTTTGAGGTGGAGCATGTCCATTAATTCCGGGTTGGTCATGGCCTTGTATGTCAGGCACAGGTCACCTCTGAGCAGACGGTATGCAACTGAATAGAGTTGGAGTTTCTTCAGTCTGGCAGTATATGACAGGTTTTGGAGTCCCTTTATCCTTTTGGTGATGAACTTTTGGGGTCTCTCCAATTGCTGCAGGTGTCAGGTGAGATACATCCCGAATGGGGCATTGTACTCGATCATTGGTCTGATAAGTGAAGAGTACAGGGGAACAATGACCTCACTTGATCTGGATGTGAATCCCTTCATGATCAGATGGGCAATGTAGAAGGTCTTTCGAACCACTTTATCAATGTGAGTGTCAAACGAGAGGCTACTGTCAACCTGGGTACCCAGGTCCCTGATAACCTCTTCTGTGCTTAGTGGGTTGCCATCTATATGGTAGCTTGGGGTTACCTTGTTTTTCCCGAAGGGTATGACTATACACTTTTTTGCATTTAACTTCAGGCCATGGCTCTGGCACCAGCTATCAGTTTCCGTGAGACCCCTCTGAAAGATGTCTGTGTCCGATGTACTATCCACTATGGCACCCAGTTTGCAGTCATCCGCAAACTTTGTCAGCCATAGTCCTCCTATGTTTGCCTGTACTTCTGAGAAGTAGATGCCGAACAATAGGGGGCCAAGGACTGAGCCCTGTGGGACACCACTTGTAACCGGCTTGGAGTCTGACATGGCTCCAGCAACTCTAACCCTGTGGGTTCTGTCCTTTAGCCAGTTTGCAACCCATCGTGTGACATATGGGTTTACATATAAGCTGGTAAGTTTCTCTATGATACCCGAGTGGGGTATTGTGTCGAAAGCTTTTGCAAGGTCAAGGTAGGCTGTATGGACTGCCTTTCCCTCATCAATGGCCTTGGTAACTGTTTCGAAGAAGTCGACCAAGTTCAAAAGGCAAGATCTGCCCTTGACAAAGCCAAACTGGGTTGGGTCCAAGGTCTGCAAGTCCCCTATGTCCTTGTTTATGAGTTCCATTATGATCCTCTCCATAGCTTTGCAGACCAGGCTTGTTAAGCTTATGGGGCGGTAATTACCAGGGTCCATAGAGGCACCGCCTTTGTGGAGTGGGACCACAGTTGCCGTACGCCACTCCTTGGGCACATGTCCTGTGGTAAGGCTAAGATTAAACAGTTGCCTTAAGTGCGGGTTTAGTTCTTCATTGAGTTCATGTAGCACACAGCCGGGGACACCATCCAGTCCCATTGATGCTGTGTTTTTAGCTTTAGAGAGAGCAGCTTTCACCTGTGCATTTGAGATGTCTGGGAGGCTACACTCTGTTGGGATAGTTATCTCTCCTTTTGGGGGGGAGAGGGGGGTGAAGTTTGCGCTGAACCTGTCTGCCAGTATGTTGGCAATGTCTGTGAGTTCAGTGATTTTTGTATCATTTTGGACTAATTCTGAGCATATCTGGGAGTTTCCACCCAGGTTTCTGACATAGCTGAAGAAGGCCTTATGATTGTCTTTTGAATCTATGGCAATTTTTTTCTCAAAGTTGGCCTTGGATGATTTTATGAGGGATCGTAGTTTCTTGCTAGTACTGATCAAAGATGCCTTCCCTTTTGGGATTTTGCTCTATCATGTAATAGCTTTCTCCTCTTATTGTAAAGTTTGTTTATGGCTGGGGTCCACCAGACTGGACGTTTGCCCTTGGTGGAAAGAGTCTTGGTTTTATTTGGGATTGCCTGATCCATGCAGTCCTGAAGGTGTTCATAGAAGGCATTTGTAAGGGCTTCCAGAGATTGGGTTGTGGTTTCCATTGGCTCGGGGGCCTTGAAGGATACCACACCTGTCTTGAGTAGTGTGAAGTTTGCTTTAGAGAAGTTCTTCACTGTGGTCTTTTTTGTTTGGGGTGGGGGCGTGATGTGGATTTCTAGTGAGATTAGTTTATGATCTGATCTCACCAAAGAGGGATATACTTCCAGTGTGGAGCATTTTGTCCCCATGTTTGTGATGATGAGATCTAATATATTTTCTCCTCTTGTGGGGACGGTGACTAGTTGTTCCATGGCATTTGAATTTATGAACTCCAGGAACCATTGGGCTAGAAAGTTGGGGCTTGAGTAATGTTCCCAGTCTATATTCGGGTAGTTGAAATCACCCAATATGATGGTGTTTGGTGATACATTTATACGCTCCAGTGTCTTCAGGAAGGCTGTGTGGGTTTCCTGAGTTTGAGAGGGTGGCCTGTAGCATGCTACAAATTGTAGAGCAGTTTTGCCTATGGTTAATTGCACCTGGATGGTTTCCGATGCTTCGTGCATAGCCACCAACCTGGAGGTGTGGGTATCCTTGATGAATATGGATAAACCCCCTCCTTTTGTGGTATGGTCTGGGTTTTGGGGCCGGAACGCATGATATGAGGTAAAACCTGATAGTGCCGGGGTGCTCTCAGGAGCCTTGAACCAGGTTTCAGTCACAGCACAGACATCAATGTTCTCCATACTGAGAAGGGCCTCGAGTGCGTGCATTTTGAGATTTAGACTTCTGGCATTGAGCAGCATTACCCTTAGTTTCTTCCCGTTTTTGTTTTCTAGGGTGGTAGGTTTAGAATTTGAGCCTAGCCTAAAAAAGACACTATGGGGGTGACAAGAGTCCTAGCCAATATCCGGAATCCCAGGGGTGACAGGTGCAAGCCGTCCCTTGCGAAGCAGCGTGGCTTGTCAAGCATGTCATCCCAAGCAGACAGACACTGTATCCCCTTTGAATGACACCAGAAATTAAGCCAATTGTTAAAGCTGATCATCTTGTCACTATATTGTGGCATCATTCGTGGTGAAGGAAGGATACTGCTCAGGGTCAGGGTCATACCTGCCTGGGCTCCATAATCAGAGAGCTCCTCTATGTCTCTTTTCATGTAGTCCAGGGAGGTACGTCTCAGGTTGCTCACACCAGCATGGACAATGACTGTGTCATACTTGTACTTGCCGTGGAGTGACCTGAGTGCTTGTGTTATGTGGTGGATTCTAGCGCCCGATAGGCAGCTTACCATGACCTTCTCCTTGTTCAGCCTGGTGAGTGGGACATCAGTGTGTCTGACTATGGAGTCACCTATGACAAGTATGTTTGGTGTTGTATTTGGCCTTAAGGGCAGTGACTGCTTTGCACACTGATTTTGTTTTTTATGTGTTGTTTGTGTGGTGTCTTGAGTTTGCAGTTGCTTGGGTGTCTGCTTTGGAGGCCTTTGCTGTTTAGGTAAATTTTTACCTAAGAGCCTCCGAGTATGTCTTAGTGTGTTTATGTGTTTGATTCAGTGGTGTGGTTGAGTTATGTGAGACTTGTATTGTGGTGTGTGTAGTTGCCTTCTCCTCCTGCCTGGTCTTGCCAGTCCTGAGTTGAGAGAGCTCAGCCTCCAGTTTGGCTAAATAACTGCATCTCTCGCAAGTGTTAGTGTTATGTGGGAGGAGGAGAGGGTTGTCCGTGTACATGAGGCAATTGTAACATTGCCTCAGAATTCCCAGATTCACCAACTGGGCAGGAGAGGACGCCAGCATCTGACCCTTCGACATGCTAGAAAGAATTATGAGTTGGTATGAGACAGAAAAGTAGAGGGCTTAGCAGGGAAGTGGGCACTCCTGGGGAGTTTTGCAAGTGAGGGATTTGTATAATATAGGAGTGCTTGACCTGCAAAGAAAATGCTTATAAGACAAGGGATATGCTTTTAAGACAAGTGCTGAGCTTTTTGAGAAGAAAAAGCAATTAGGAACAAGTGCTGTGCTTTTTAGTGAAGGTGTAAACTGTTTAGGTTCCTAACAGAGCAGTTCTAAGGGAAAAATTGAAGAACAGACTTTATGGAGCTTGAAAAAGTTTAACCTTGTTAAACCGGCGCTGCCTGATGCTGCTCTAGTAGCAACTCTGCGCTAAATCGCGCTAAAGCACGTTAAGGCGTGCTTGATAGCAGGGGCTGGAAAGAAGCAGGAATAGACCCAAAACGGACAATAAAACTACAGTTTCAAGTCAGTAACCACTCCTACGGGGGCAGGGAAGGCTGCTCAATGTTATTCACTGCCACTGATCAACAGAGAGACTTTCCTTTAGCCCAAGCAAAAATGGCCTCACAGAAACTTACAAACAGTTCAGGAAACAGCAAGCCTGTAACTGAACTTTTTTAAATCTCAGAAAAGTGGGAAAAAAGCAAGATTTTTTTTTTGTTTTTGTTTTTTCAGAGATAGCAGATGTTCACAGGCAATATCAAGTTATAACAGTGCAGTAAATGACCCCACACAAAAGTGCTAAGTCAAGGACAGAAAATATGCAAGTTTTGAGAAAAAAAAAACGATTTAAAATTAAGTGCAAGCAGGAAATTCAGTAAACAACTTTTGGTTGTGCTCTAAATACAGCTACTCATGCAGAAATCAAGTTTAACAAGCCAGAAAATGCTCAAACTAGGCAGCTATGCAGAAAAACTTAGCAAATAAAACAGAGAAAAAATACTTAAAATCTCAAAAGTGGCACCCTTCTTCTCTCAGCGTTTTCTCCTCTTGGTGGGTGCTTCACCAACAGCCAACAAGCCTGAAAAGATGCCAAAACCATGAGGCAACTAGGTTTTAAGAGAGGAAGATGAAGGAGTTTTGGAAATGACCCCTGTTGGCCAATAAAACTACAGTTTCAAGTCAGTAACCACTCCTATGGGGGCAGGGAAGGCTGCTCAATGTTATTCACTGCCACTGATCAACAGAGAGACTTTCCTTTAACCCAAGCAAAAATGGCCTCACAGAAACTTACAAACAGTTCAGGAAACAGCAAGCCTGTAACTGAACTTTTTTAAATCTCAGAAAAGTGGGAAAAAAGCAAGATTTTTTTGTTTGTTTTTTCAGAGATAGCAGAGGTTCACAGGCAATATCAAGTTATAACAGTGCAGTAAATGACCCCACACAAGAGTGCTAGGTCAAGGACAGAAAATATGCAAGTTTTGAGAAAAAAACTGTTTAAAATTAAGTGCAAACAGGAATTTCAGTAAACAACTTTTGGTTGTGCTCTAAATACAGCTACTAATGCAGAAATAAAGTTTAACAAGCCAGAAAATGCTCAAACTAGGCAGCTATGTAGAAAAACTTAGCAAATAAACAGAGAAAAAATACTTAAAATCTCAAAAGTGGCTCCCTTCATCTCTCAGTCTTTTCTCCTCTTGGTGGGTGCTTCACCAACAGCCAACAAGCCTGAAAAGATGCCAAAACCACGAGGCAACTAGGTTTTAAGACAGGAAGATGAAGGAGTTTTGGAAATGACCCCTGTTGGCCAATAAAACTACAGTTTCAAGTCAGTAACCACTCCTACGGGGGGCATGGAAGGCTGCTCAATGTTATTCACTGCCACTGATCAACAGAGAAACTTTCCTTTAGCCCAAGCAAAAATGGCCTCACAGAAACTTACAAACAGTTCAGGAAACAACAGGCCTGTAACTGAACTTTTTTAAATCTCAGAAAAGTGGGAAAAAAGCAAGATTTTTTTTTGTTTTTGTTTTTTCAGAGATACAGTCTACTTTAAAAACCTGTTTATGACCAATAATATAACATTTACTTCATAATTCTGTAACCTTTGCATCTAGGTAAATTTATTGACTCCATTATCTGTTTTAAGTTAATAGTTGATTGAAAAACATTGCAATGACAATAGTAATATTTATTTTCTAGTCATTTGCATTTATGTAAAGTACATAACTTCCAGACAAAACAGTCATTGTACATTTCAATGTCAGCAGAACACTTCTGTCACAGAGAAGCTCGCTTTATTATTCATTCATTCATTTATTAATTTATTTTTGCATGTCCTGAAATAAATGTCTCACTATTTAAAGTTTTCTCTGATGGCACAAGTATAGCCCACTTTATAACAAGAGTCAGCAATATGCATTAATAAAAACATAACTTGTGTACTCTTTGGAAAACATGAAGAACATCCTAAACCAGGATGTTACTTAGATTTAGTATATACAAGCTTTTCAAGCTAACCTGCCATTTTCAGTATTGTTTAAGACTGTTTCTTGCCATGTGAACTGAATCTTGGTATATTAAATGTGTTTCATATATTACAAATGTCTCTATTCTTGTGGAAATACATACATTTATACACGTTTACACTCTTCTCTAAAACCAAGTGAATTAAGCTGCTTTCAAAGCTAAAAAGAAAAGCTCTAAATGGTGAGCTGTTGTTAAATCTCATGTTACACCTCTAAATAGTCTCTGGAGACCAGCACTGAAAATCCTGAATGTTTAAGTTGGTATGCTTTTAAAATATTCAATCCAGCTATACCCTGTGGAGTACATGGATAAAGCCTTGATTATGACAATATCTTGGGGAAAAGCAAGCAGTTATTTCTTTTAGCAAGTACCTATATGTGACTATAGGGGTGAACTTGGCAGCATATGAGTTAAACTGACACCATACTGCAGGATGTATAACTGTGTGGATGCATTTGTGCAGACACCTACCTGGCAATAGTGTCTGTGTCATCACCCACTGCTGTTGGGTAGTGTTAGTCTGGTTAGGGAATTATCTGATATGGAATACTTCTGTCATTTATTTTAGGCACAACAACATATTGAGACTTGGATTAGCTCAAGAAATCAAAAAAACATTGCCACTTATTTTTAAATATAGATCATTATTTTTTTCTCTTGACAACAGTCCCACACATGCTCAAGCATCACTAGAACTTGTAACTTATGTCTCCATTTAATGAAGTGATTTACTCAGTTATGCAGGAACTAGAAATACTGGAGATGGAAGGAACTGTGTACTCTGAAGTACAGTAAATAACCCAATAGATTAAAACCTTAATTTCTTATATTAACCACTAGTAAAAGTCCTCTTACATGTTCTTTCAAAAGGATTTAAAATTTCTAATAATTTACCGAACACGTAGGAAAAAAACAGAATACATATTGGTAACCCTGATAATTTTAGAATGAAATATTTTGTTGTGAAAATTTATAAATATGCACATGTACAGAAGTTCTTGGTCATACTCACAATATACTATTTTTTTAGAAAAGCACTATTGTTTAACAATGCACATTATTTACCCCTTTATATGAATAAATGTTTTGATACAGCTGCCTACACAATTTTTAGCATTGAAATTCTAAGTTAATTTCAAGTCAGCTTATTTCTTGTAAGATGCCTCATAAACACATTGAACATTTTTTTTCTTAAAAAATTAACCTTTAAATAATATGCTACTTAAATCTGTATTTATTCAGCTCAAGCATTAGATTAGTTGTGAGACAAATGTCAAATCTCACTTTTTCCACAAAGCAAAACATAAAAAATAGTTTCATAGATGTGAGGAGAGAGATAATAAATATATAAATTAACCATATTTTGCAAAGCATAGCAGCTGAAATGCATTAGACTCAGAACTATGGCTGTGGCAGATAGCTACCTCATTATGCATACTGGACAGCTCAGATTGTATTATTTTGCTTTGGAAAAGAAAAGGAAACAAACAGGGATACTATTTTTTATCTTTGGTCTTGGCATGCAAAGCACTAAGCACCATAAGTATTTTTCGGTCAATCACTATCGTAAATACTGAAGTTAGCGGTCACAGACTTAAAACATCTGCTGTTTGTAAATAGTAATAAAACTAACTTGTGTAAGATTTCATGTACTATGCTGACAATTGCTATAGAGCAGCAAGTAAACATGGTCTCTGTTTTCAAATTAGTAAAAATATATATTATTTTGCAGGAATTTCAATTAAACAAAAACAAGAAGTAAAATTTTGGGGTTCAGAACTCATAAAAGTTATTAATTGCACACCCAAAATTATCCTTATGATGAATTAATATTTAATGTTATAATCTTTAAGTATTATTTTTTCAGAGACCTTATTTAATTCTTCTCATTTCTTATAATGAAGCAGCAATAAAGAAAAAGCATGTTTACATTCCGTGTCTAAATGATTCTCTCCGTTATTTTTAAGAAAGAAAAATAAACTGCCAAGGGATAAAATGTCTGTTTAATGTCTTTGTTATCTCTGTTCTTTGCTTTGCAAGCATGCTGTGAAAATCATAAATTCTGAAATGCCATTACAAGGCTTAAGCATTATGAATAAAGGAAATACAATACTATACCTATGATGACATTAGATGATGCTATGCAATTCTAATAGTTAAGAGCATTCAGCAAAATTAAAGTTTTGCTGAAATTAAGAAAGGGAAGGATAAACTTGCTAAAACAGAGAGTAAAGAAGAAGAATAACAAAACTTACATATTTAGATATTTGGAAGCAGCAAGTTCATTTTCACTTGCTGTTGTTCTTGTGAAACGATAACAGTAATAGTCTGTTAGAAAAATGTGTGTTTGAATACATGAAAAATGCTAGTTTAAAAGCAAAGTAGTATATAATGCATTTTATTTTATTAATTATATAGTAGTAAAATTAATTCATGTCTAAATGTGAAGTAGTTTTGAAACTGCAGTGTGGCTTGAAGCAAAAGCTGATCCCTGACCCTGACAGAATGCTAGCTTAGCAAGTTTTAATGTTTATGTTTTTTACAAGTGATTATCTGCTGGGTCAGGAAATTAAATGTGTGAAATAATGAAATCTTCTGCTCTTTCCTGTCGAAATGAGATGGCCTTGTATATGTGTTACTTAGATATCACGCAGCTGTGTGAGAAAGTATAACAGAAAACAAAGACATACATTAAAAGACTGAAGCTGCTATTGTATTCAAACTGATATGAAACCTTAAACAAGTAACTTTACAGAAAAACATTATGACTGACCAGCTGGATAGCAAGGCCATATTGTATCCAGAGGAAAAGTTTTTTAAAACATACTGCATCAGCAGATTAAAAAAATAGAGGCTTGTAAGCTAAAGTGATGTAGATGCCCTGTGACATATCACGTCAGAAAGGTGGGCATAGCTTAAATGCTAAACCTATATAAAATTGTGTGCTTCCTGTTTCATGTCAGACAAAATTCTGCACTTGTACGTTTTTTGCCTCCTGGTGTACACTAGTAAACTTTTGAATCTGAACCTCCTGTGTATTAAATTCTTAATTTTATTTAACAGTTTGGTCCTTTCGAGACGGAATTCCCTTGGTAAGCTGCAGATCAGAGCGTATCGGTGGTCGAATACTGCGCAGGAGAAGTTACCGAAATGATTCTTCTTGAGTGAAAAGACCTCCGTTTGAATTGTCGTGAGTAAAGAGGCTGGCCACTTTCTGATCTGTGGCCAAAGAGCGGAATTTGAACGATTTTCAATACCGGAGGCTCAGGTAGGAAGAATTTACCTTTTTTCTGTTTTAGATCAGGGACTAGGTTACAGTATATTGTTGTCAAGATTTGTTTTGCAGATCAGGGACAAAAGGAAGTACTGTATATTTGGTCATAGATCGGGGTAACAGAATAAGGTAGACAGTTATTCTAGATAAACTGTAAACAGGAACTAAGAAATTGATATCACGTGATAAAAAAGGGTTACGTAACATTTTCTTTGACATGGGTAATCAGTGCACTAAAACCTCGCGAGATCCGCCCCTAACCGAAGACGCAAAATACATGCAATTACAACATTCTGATAATGTTAGGTATTATACGAAATGGGTTAATAAATATAAATTTGATGGTAAACTAGATAAACCTTCACTAGTTAAACTCCTTAAACAGCTTAAATCTGATGCAGGAGGTCAGGCAAAAAAGCAATGCCAACTAGGCATTCCTCAAGCACACAGGTGGATTGAGGAAGCAAATCGTAGAAAACAAAAGCTTAAAAATTCAAAAACATTATTTTTAGACAAAGAGGATAATAACTTGGTAATAGCTACAGCTCCTCCTCCTCCCTTACCCTTTTCAGGATATGAAGCGAGTGGACAGGCTGGTCCACCTCCGCATTATCCTGAAGTTTCAGTAAGACCACAACCATTTGTTAGAGATCCTATTGAGACTAGGTCCCGCACACGTAAAACACATAGGGACACAGAATCATACCGATTAGAGAGAAATCTACAGGATGAGAGCGAGGAAAAAATATGCCCACTTATAAAAGTTCCAAATCCTCAGGCAGGACAGGAAGGGCAAGACCCAACACTCTTAGTATATAGACCATAGACACCGGAAGACATCCGGAAGGCTACTGAGGAAATCCCCCATCCGAAAGTTAATTTTACGAAATTTTTAGAAGATTTACAAGGCATGAGGTTAAGTTACCACTTGAATGGGGAAGAAGTAGAAAAAGTAGTAAGACAAATTATAGGTCCAGATTGGCACATGAATTGTGGCGCCTGGAATCCTCGTAATGCAGAGCTCAGACCACTCCCACATAGTGATGCAGAGTTAGACAACAGAGTAAAAGGTCTGACAGACCGAATCTCTGAGAAATGGAAACCTAGAGCAGACTGGACTTGCATTAATCAATGCATACAACAGGAAAATGAGACAATAGATGGATATTATGCTAGATTATTAGAATGTTTTAATAATCATAGCGGTATGTTGGTTCCTGAGAACCAACCGAATTATTCCCCGTATAAACAACAATTAAAAAATGCATTTTTAAAAGGTTGCATTGCACCTATTAGTAGCTTCATTACGAAGCATATGATAGATCATCGAACAGGGAGAATACAAGCCTTACTCGAATACGCTAGACATGCTGAGAGACATTTTAATAGTAAAAAGATTAACCAAAAATTTTGTTGATGTATCTGTTACTGAAACTTTCTACCAAGATATTGAAATTGAAAAATTAATTTCAGATGACGCTTTTTCTAACGTATAAATTAAATGACTCACCTAGCTAAAAATCCTGAGTGAAAAAGGCTAGGAGATGAAATGACACTATGCATACTTCAAAATAAAATAAAAAGTATTAATAGGGGGGAAATGTTAGAAAAATGTGTGTTTGAATACATGAAAAATGCTAGTTTAAAAGCAAAGTAGTATATAATGCATTTTATTCTATTAATCATATAGTAGTAAAATTAATTCATGTCTAAATGTAAAGTAGTTTTGAAACTGCAGTGTGGTTTGAAGCAAAAGCTAATCCCTGACCCTGACAGAATGCTAGCTTAGCAAGTTTTAATGTTTATGCTTTTCACAAGTGATTATCTGCTGGGTCAGGAAATTAAATGTGTGAAATAATTAAATCTTCTGCTCTTTCCTGTCGAAATGAGATGGCCTTGTATATGTGTTACTTAGATATCACACAGCTGTGTGAGAAAGTAAAACAGAAAACAAAGACATACATTAAAAGACTGAAGCTGCTATTGTATTCAAACTGATATGAAACCTTAAACAAGTAACTTTACAGAAAGACATTATGACTGACCAGCTGGATATCAAGGCCATATTGTATCCAGAGGAAAAGTTTTTTAAAACATACTGCATCAGCAGATTAAAAAAATAGAGGCTTGTAAGCTAAAGTGATGTAGATGCCCTGTGACATATCACGTCAGAAAGGTGGGCATAGCTTAAATGCTAAACCTATATAAAATTGTGTGCTTCCTGTTTCATGTCAGACAAAATTCTGTACTTGTACGTTTTTTTGCCTCCTGGTGTACACTAGTAAACTTTTAAATCTGAACCTCCTGTGTATTAAATTCTTAATTTTATTTAACATAGTCATAATATCTTACTTCAGTTTATTTCTCCACAAGACTATAACCATTTGTGTTGTAAAAATTTGTATTTCTGGACATGTTTCTTGTACCCTTAGAGTCTTATTATGTAGTTAACTCAATATGTTGTGAGGTCTCTGTCATATGCTTTCTACTTTGCTGATTATTTTCACTTATTTAAAGGTATCTCTGACTCTCACCTATTTATATGAGAGTGTGGCAGTTGGAAGAAGACTGTTGTTTTCATCTAAACATTTTTTTAAATTTAGCTGGCCATAACGGTATTATTTTATAATACTCCCTCGGATGAATTATTTTATTGTAATCAAAAGTACTGTCCTGCATAAACCTCTGATTTGGATCATTCCTTATAATCCAGTTTTGTGTATCCAAAATTTAATGGCACATTTACTGGAGCTGTTCTCTGTCATGAATACACTGTTCAGAAAAAAAAAAATAATTTGCCTGATCTTGACAACATGTATTGAAGAATACATTAACTTAACCATACATTGCTTAATAAATCAAACTAAAATATTTATCAAGCTTTACAGATGAAAACAGTTTATACCACATACATGTAGTGGATATGATTTGTGCTCTACCTCTAATAACAAAAGAATGCTGTGCACATTTATATTTTATTTTCTACATTTGTTTTATCTTAAACAAAAATACATAATTTATAAGTAACCAATCAGATGTCAAAGACCAAATGTTTATCATATTAAAGTTTCAATTTGCTTCATGGTAAAATGTCATGAAACATAACTCTTTACTTTCAACACTTAACCACTCCTTTGTATGGTTTAGGTTTTCCAGATTTCTGCATACTCCTGAATCATGCTATATGAGTCTGTTAGGCATTTATTTACTTTACCTTGAGAAGAACATTTTTCTGTGCCAACACCAACAGGCAAATTATCAGTGCAGCTGTGTCAGTGGGAAAGTACTGAAAACATTTAAATGCATGCAGTATATGTACCTTAAAACCCACTTCTCATTCACTTTTAAACAAAGCCATTTACCTAATACAAACACTCTCAGCCCTTAATGTATTCTGCAGTATAAAGCAGTTTTAGAAATAAGATAATAGGTATACATTAGTTAATTTTCTACTCCATGTGTAAACTATTTTTAGTTCAACAGTAAAAGGTAATACAGCAATAACTGGTGCCAGTAAGTAACAAAGAAGTAGCAAAGAATTTCTGGAAGAGACAATGAGGTTTGTTTGTGAAAAAAGTGGTGGAGAGGTGTAAAAGACAATGTGTCGGGGGGGGGGGGACTAGCCAGTGGAAAAGTTAAGGAATCACAAGTTGGAGGAAAAAACAAAGCAACCTACTCATAGGGGGAGTGGGAGAGATTAAGTCCAAACATCTAGTGGAAATGCATTTGTATTCATTGTGAAGAATTTACAGTACAAAGCAATGCATTTGTAAAAGTAAATTTTGCAAGTAGTTTCTATTACTGACGGGTGTATCAAACAAGTAAATGATGTTTAAATTTAAAATAACAAAATTTGGTCATAGCAGGTAAGTGATACTGTAGAACTGTAGAATTGTTTCAGCTGATAACTCATTTTAGAAATTATATTCTTAATATACTGGTTTTTATTTGAAGCAAGGATCAACCAGATATCAGAAGTACTGAATATTTACAGATGGGTATAAGAGGAGGTATGGTAAAAGACTTAAGAAAATGTGGCCAGTCTACGATTTACAGATGCATCTACTGCAGAGATGGCATAGAACCCCACCAATAATTAAAGCAGAGGTTGGACTGAACAAGCAAATCCATCAATAACTGGGAAACATGAAGCAGGATATTTGCGTATGTGGTGGTATTGTGAAGAAGGTGAAAAGACTGAATGAGGTCAAAACAGCTAGAGACTTGAGAATAAGAGGTGGAAGATAGTCAGTAGTGTTTCATTTTCAGAGTGGCTTGAGGAGCCTAGAAGTGGTAATATGATGATAGGGTGAAAATGCAGTTTGTAGCAATATGGGAAAAGATTTAGATAGCTTCTGTCTGAAAGGAAGGGAAGACCATAAGAATAAGGTGTTTAGTTCTTCATAGAGGAGTGAGAAACATACTAAGGGAACCTGGAAGTGAGTCTTGTAGAATGAAAATAGACTACACAAAGTATAGGCCCCTCTTGTAGTCTTAGCATACCAGCAAAGTCCTGTTGAATTAACCCATTCCCTTCCCTAATAAAACATACAGTAAGAGCCTGCTATCATGGACAAGCAGTTTTCCATCATCTCTCTGCCCAGCCTGATAGACATGGGCATCCTTAAGCAATGTAGCAGCTGTCTCATATATACTGACAACAACTTACTCCTGAAACAAAGAAATACTTTATGTGAGAGAGAGATGTAGGTACACTATAACATTGGAGGCAAAACTTGCACATAAGGGCAAATTGAATGCCAAATACATAGCCAGCAAACACATACTTCCCATACTAAATAAGGGCATGACACATAAACCCACATATGCGGAGGTACTCACTAGTAACTTATCAAAAGATCAGAGGCCTTCCAAATGGAAACCACTTACACACATGACAATGCAAAAAAAAAATAAATAACACCAATGGTCATAGGTGACTCCATTGTGAGACACATGGATGTTCTCCTCACCAGGCTGGATAAGTAATGGGTTATGGAGGTTACGGTTCAGGTGCCAAGATCCGTCAAGTCTCTCGAGCACTCAAGTCACTCAACTACAAGTACTGTTATGACTCCATCAGAGTCCATATGGGGTGAATGACCTGAGACATACCTCACTGGAATATATGGCGACATGACTGAACTCTCATATTATGTGCCACAGCCAGGTATCAACCTAATGGTATTCTACCATTTCCAAGGATGGTAGCACAATACAAACAAATAATGATTCCCTTTAACAACTGGTGTCAGTCCAAGGGGATCCAATTTGTGTCAGCCTGGGAAGACATGGTCGGCAGGCCACTCTGCTTTGCCAGAGATAGTCACCACCTGTGTCCTCTTGGCTTTTGGACACTGGCAAAAACATTAGCCACCCCTATTGTGCCTTTTTTAGGGAGTGTCAAAATAACCAACCTCCCAACATAACAAAATAGTCTCTAGATAAACTCAGGGTGCTGCTGATTAATGCTAAGAGTCAAATCAAGAAACCGCACTTCCTGAATGAACTCCTCACTTCGGAAGATGCTGATGTCTGTGCAGTCACTGAGACATGATATAAAGTCATAGCAAGCACCCTGGCTGTGCAGAGCTGCAGTGCAAAGAACCAATGGAGGAGGTGTATCCATCTTCATTATGGATAAGTACACCTCAAGACTGGTCAAACAGTATGACTCTCTTGAGCTACTCCATGTCTAGTTAACTATAGGCAAAGCCCCCTACCACATAATAGCTAGCTATTGGTCTCCCACCTTGAAACAGGAAAAGCATAATGTATACTTGGACTTACTGGAGGCACTTGCCATATAGCCGAACACCTTACTCATGGGTGATTTCAATTATCCTTCCATTGATTGGGAAACATAGCAGCCACAGTGGTGCAGCGGTTAGCATTGCCACCTCACAGCAAGAGGTTCTCCAGTTCGATCCTCGGCTGGGGTGTCTTCTGTGCAGAGTCTGCATGTCCTGCCTGTGGTCGTGTGGGTTTCCTCCTGGTGCTCCTGTTTCCTCCCACATCCCAAAGTAGGTGGATTGGACACTCTAAATTGGCCCTAGGTGTGAATGCGTGCATGTGTGTGCCTTCAGTGGAAGGTTGGGCACCGGGCTGGCAACTTGACACTGTAACAAAACTCCACTGCCAATCATGAGTGGACAGGTGATCCGATGTGGCAACCCCTAACTGGGAAAAGCCGAAAGAAGAAGATCGACCTGGAAACATACACAATCACAAACATGCTGGCTCAGAGGTTCTTCGACTTTGTCAATGCAAATGCTCTGGAACAGCTAGTCAGCACACCCACAAAGAGGATCAAATGTCCTGGACATAGTACTCACTAACATGGGAGAGCATTGCACCCTCCCCCTCCCATGTGATGGCATTCCTGGTAAGATCAGACCATAAATCAGTCTTTTTTAATTATAACACCAGATACCACATCAAGCTCAAAAATGCTTAAGAATTTTTCAAAGACACATTACCTCCTACTAAGTCATGGTATAAAAAGTTTCAAAGCTCACGCAAGTGCAGATAACACAGACTCCTATGCAGAGGTGTACACCAATGCCCTGTATAACCACTTAAGCAACTGTGTAGAATCGGTTGCACCTGACCAAATTAAAAACGGGTCCTGCTGAAAAAACAAGACACTCTCATGGACCCTTAGTATAAACAGGCTATACAACAAGAGAAAGAAACTAATGTCCAAGAACAAGAGGGAACTGGCTCAGGAGAGGAAGAAATCCCTCTCTAGCTTAAATGAACAAATTAGAGATCTTGTCAGGACCTCCAAAACTAATTACAAAGAAAAAATAGCCTCCCTAGCTAAAGATAATCACAAGCCATTCTTTAACTCTGTCCAAAATTTAAAAGGGAACACCCAGCTATGCAACGAACTAGTTTAGGATGGCACAACCCATACTCAACCGGAGGTAATAGCCAACCTGCTAGCTGACAGATTTGGAGGAAAACTACACCCCTCTGTTCCCTTCAGTCATCCCCCAAAGTCTACCTGCCTATTATCTCAAGAGAGCAAGTCATCTCAGCACTCTCCAAGGCCAAAAACATGGCATCAGTAGGATCAGATAACATCCCAATTTGCCTTTTAAACAACTTAAAACATAACCTAGCAGACCCACTTGGATCCCTGTTTAACCACAGCCTGCAAACTGGCTATGTTCCGATAGAATGGAGTGCAGCAACAGCAATCCCTCTGCACATAGGAGGACCATCAACCAATCCTGGGAATTATAGGCTCATACATGTGACTGCTTATGGGCCATGGAAATCTGCAAGGCCATGGAAAGAATCTTACAGACCTTATTAACAAGAACAAAGGTAATCTCCAAACTGGACCCAACCTAGTTCAGGTTCATTAAAGGTAGATCATGCCTATTAAATGTGGTTGACTTCTTCAGGAAAGTCACCAAGGCCCTGGATGAGTGAAAGATAGTGCATATCACCTATAGCCAAGGCATTTGACACAATCCCCCACTCAGGTATTATAGCAAAACTCTCCCATTTGGAAATTAACCCCTATATTACCAGATGGGTAGCCAAATGGCTCACCAACAGGACACATACTGTCAAAGTGGGTGGCTTCACCTCTAGCAACAGACCAGTCACCAGTGCCATACCACAGGGTTTTGTGATGGGTCCCTTACTGTTCAGAATTTATTTCTCAATAGTCCAGGCAAACTTGGATGGCCTGTGGCTGACCAAGTTTGCTGATGATTGCAAATTGGGAGCAATCATTGAGTTCTCCAATGAGGCAGACGGGGTTAACTCAGACAAATGAATGGTGCCAAAGCCACAGATTAAAACTAAATGCAAAAAAAAAACATTATTATTCCTTTTGGGAAAGCTGACATCCCTGCTGACAACATTATAGATAGTACCCCCCTAAATGTAGAACCAGTGGTATATGATCTAGGTAATCAGATTGGTAACTTTGACTACCACATATCCACATTAGTAAGGAAATCATTATATGTGGCACATCTTATAAGTAAAGGCATAGCATCTAGTTCTAAGGATGTTATAATTCCATTATTCTCGGCCCTCATCAGACCAATAACTAAGTACAATGTTTCCTTTTTGTACGTACCTCACCAGACACCTGCAACAACTGGAGAGACCACAGAGGTTTCTCTCCAAAAAAGTACAGGGTACATAAAACAAGTCTTATGTGGAAAGACTGAAAGTCTGTCACTGTATTCTGTCTCCAACTGGTTCCAGAGGGGTGACCTGTGCTGGCTTGCAGGTCCTGATGGAAATGCTACACATTCATAAATCAAACTGCACAAGGGTAACTTGCTCCAGGGATCTTAACCTAGTCTTGATAAGACCAGGTCATGCTCGAGAGACAGATACATCTCTCTGAGACTGCCACTTCTCTGGAACAGGCTTCCAATTCCCATGAAACAGAGCCCCTCCCTGACCATCTTCAAATGCAACCTAGATCAATGGATGGGTGACCACAAATTCACTCCTGAGGTGGTGCCCATGTCCTTCCTGGGCAAAGGAAGTCAGTACTAACCACTATAAACCCTTACTTCTGCAGATTTCACTCACCTAACCACCAGCAATTGGGGAACTCGGAATAAATATGGCTAGACCTTTAAGGGCTCTAGGTCCATTAGCCTAGTAACCTTCTATGAACCTATGAACCTATAAGAAGACTATGACATTTGAAGATATACAGATATTAGAAGGATAGCAAGCATAAGGCTGAGAGCAGGAGGGGAGAGAGATCTTAATTAGGGGACAATGGGCCTTGGGAGAAGGAAACTGAAGAGACTGCAAAGGAGAGAGTGACTGGAGGAAAAGTGTAATATGTGATAAGGGTAGTAGCCTTAATACTGAACACTGCCAGGGTGGCAGGAGGATTTAATAGGGTAGAAAACACATGTTGGCTAGAAAGGAAAATGGTTAATGAACATGGGTTACAGGAGCTTTCCTTGGGGGAATATTTTTAAATGCTTTCTGGCATATATCACATATAATATAGATGTTTTCTAATAATCTTTTCTTTTTACAATTATTTTGTATTGTGATGATTGTTTAATATTTGTATATTGTCACTTTATCTTTACTTATGTTTGCTGGGGCTTTCCCACTGGGTCTCCACTGAAAATGGGTTTGTTTTCAAAATCATTTGGACTAACCCCATTAACAAATGTGAAATATATATATAAATATACCAAGAGATGGAAAGATGCACCTAAGGATAGTGCGAAATAAATAAGGAAAAATAGCTAATAGGGACAGTGCTGGGGTAGGAAAATGAGATAACTGTTTGCTCTCAAGAGGATTGTCATAGGGAGTTGATACACAACACAAATTGCACGATGAGTCACAAATCTTATACCCGGGGAGGCTCTTAATAGCTGTTGATAGGAAGAGAAGAGGTTACTACTCATAGCTGTTGATTTGATGACTATTTTGTCTCTCTACTTGGCAAAGTATATTAATGTATATAGTTTATTATAACTGCTCTGTGAGTCACAGTCACCTGACTCTATTTTCTGTAATTTCTTGAAACTAAATTTCTTGTTATGTAATCTATATCTGTAGTGCAACCCCTAGGACTGCTTTTGTTTATGTAAATGTCTTTGTTATTAATAACTTGTCAGTAAAAGTAGGGAGAAAATCATATCTGTTGAGTTTTATAACACAGTGGAGTTACATCATTCGGAATACAGCACTTCAGACATTCCTTTGCAAAGATTAATCATAACCATTTTTTGTAATCAATTCTTCTTCTTTTGGCTTTTCCCAGTTAGGGGTTGCCACAGTGGATCAGCTGTCTGCTTATGATTGGCAGTGGAGTTTTTACGGTGTCGAGTTGCCAGCCTGGCACCCAACCTTCCACAGAAGGCACACACGCACTCACGCCTAGGGCCAATTTAGAGTGTCCAATCCACCTACAGCATGTCTTTGGGATGTGGGAGAAAACCGGAGCAGATGGAGGAAACCCACGTGACCACAGGGAGGACATGCAGACTCCGCACAGAAGGCATTAGAAAAAAAAAATAAGCAAGAAACTGCCTTTCTCCCAACAGTGTACTTGAGGGATTATTGTGAGATAAGATTTCATATTCAGAAATGTTTTACTTACATTCAGTAATGTTCTGTTTAGAAGTTATCTATATAAACTAAGCACTGGAATTATATTTTTATAACTGAAATGAAGAAAAGTAAGCCAAAAATAACAGAATTGTGGGAAACTAAGTCTTATGTTAGGATAACTTGTTTGCTTATCTGCTCTGTTTGAGAAGAAAGGCTGAAGGCACGCACAGGCACTGGCAACTGACAGGAGCAAACTGAGTATCTGCAGTCTCCTTACTTACTCTACAACCTCCTTACCTGTACTACAACCATAGCTGTAGATGCCTAGAAAATCACCACAT
This sequence comes from Protopterus annectens, assembly GCF_019279795.1. Lineage (NCBI taxonomy): Eukaryota > Metazoa > Chordata > Ceratodontiformes > Protopteridae > Protopterus > Protopterus annectens. The sequence goes on along the minus strand of NC_056742.1, from coordinate 283,728,012 downwards.
TTGGAGCTTTCACAATAAGGGTCAGGATGTTGAGGTATTAATGCAGACAATGGAAGGTAGATAATGTTCTGCTGGGGGGCATAAAGGTCATCTCGGTAAAACAGTGTTTTCCCTGACCCCCCTCCCCATTTGCCAGTACAAAAGCACAACACTGTATTACTCCCTTCCCCCAGGCACTTCCTAAAAGATTATGGGGAGTTTAGTCATTGCGTCTACTACATCATAGGGCAGGATTGTTTCTGTAACTGTTGTGAGTAAGTCTGCTGCGCTCAGAGCATTAAAGGAATCTAAGAACTTGTATATCTACTGTTACGGCACAAATGTTTCCCACAGAATTCTGTGTATCAGTGTGGACACAAACATAACTGGTCTGGTATGAAAATAAAATGCAGCTTATGACCGAGAAACAAATGAAAATGCTGGTACTGGTGTGCAGCTGTGTATGTATTAAACATTCTTGATCAGTCACTCCATAGCAAGTAATGTTTAAGGTTTAGGTAGATATAGTCGGGTTTCTTGTATCAGCATGAAAAGTATTACGCACACAGTCTCTCTCAGTATTCTTTCCTTTCTCTTTTACGTATCTGTAGTGTGAGACCACGTGCTTTATAAAACGTGGTTCATTACCATTTCCTTTCCTTTACCACTTTCTATAGCATGTTTTCAAGCAACATCAAGATATTTTCTTTTTTTACATTAAATATGCTTAAATCGAGCTGTAAAATTCTTGCTATATTAGCTTCAATCAGGAAAAAAAAATTTACGTCAAACTTTCAATCATTTATTTCAGTCGTCTAAATGCGTCAGTCAACATTTCTCCTTACAAAGCAACCATTTTATATAAATGTCTGCAAATGATTTAGATGTCACAATGCAGAATCAAAGATTGGAAATAACATGCAAACCCTGCTGTAATAATATCAATCAGATAATCTCCTGGATTATGATATTGTGCAAGCTTGTCAACCTCCTGTAACAGTATGACACTTGGACATATTTCATGCCACATTACACACCCAATAGCTGATTAAATATCACATTAGCTTCAATAGCGTAGCTAGGGTGGGACAAACAGGGGAGCTCCCTGGATCAGGAAGTGTTAGGGTTGTGATCCATTAATACTAATCACACTTAGTGTGACTTGGAATTATAAATCAATGCCAGTATTGCAGTTGCTGGTAAAACTGAAGTACTTTGAAGTACTGTAGCATATTCTATGTGTTGCAGAAACTGGAAAATAATCTCCTACAATTTAAAATAAGAAAAGAGAAAGGTTTTCTTTCTTTCTTTCTTAATCTCAAACTCCAGAAAGAGGGTGTGTGTGTGTGTGTGTGTGTGTGTGTGTGTGTGTGTGTGTGTGTGTGTGTGTGTGTGTGTATGTTCTATAGGGTACCAGACCAGAGTACAGCTCCTGGCACAAAAACATCTACACCTCTTTTTAGCATAACCCCTGGTCAAAAGCTTAAATATAATATGTGAATGTAAATACCACATTGTGCTGAGAAAGCATGCCGTACTGAATGCAGCCTGTTCTAATACTTATTGAAATGCACTAATTTGTGTTCATAATGTTGGTCTGTTGAATAGTCACTTTATTTATTTTTAAACACCTTTATTAAATTATCACTTAAGACATTGGTACACATACATTAATAGAAAAGAAATATAAACAAACCATATTAACATTTTTCCATTTACACACAATATACATTACGTGTTTTCTTTCTTTCTTTATGGTAACTGTTTTTCAGACCATGATACATACATTTCTCAGTTCATTCCTTCCCTTAAACCTCTTTCATCCTACTGAAAATTATTCTGCATGTATTATTCCCAAAAAATTCCATTTATTTTTATGTAATTTGCTCCTTCCCTTTTCTAAAGTTCTGCCTTCCAGTTCGCTTACTCTTATCTCTTTTACAATAATCAATTCTTCAAATACATTTGTTTAGATTTTGATTTCCATTTTCTAGTTGATTTTTTTTGGAGGGGGGTGCCAACAGAATTAAACTTAATAAGTCCTTTCTGTGTTTAGGCTATGCATATGCTGTGTCCCTGTTCAGAAGAATCATACAGTACTCTGCAGGGAATTTTTAAAACTGCCAACTCATTATATTCCCAAAAACATGTTCCCAGTTACCTATTTTTTCCCCATCACACCTCCAACATTTGCTACCTACCAGAGGAAAAATAGTTTAAAGTATGCTTAGGGTATAAAAATATCTATGCAAACACTTCCAAGCAAAAATTCTAAGCCTTCTGGACTTTGTTGCATACTTGGGACCCATGTGTATGCCATTCCATTGTTCCCTTTTTAAATTGCTTTTCCAGCCACTCTTCCCAATCTTTTATAACCTCCTTGGATTGATTCTTTTAGCTATCATGCAATATTTTATATGACCTACTAATTATCCACTTTTTAATAGCAGTACTAGATTTGACTAAAACCTCCACCAGAGCAGGTATTTAACTTACGACTCCCCTATGCCTTTCTCTTCATCTGTACTCTGATACCTATCCTTGATAGGAAAGGCTGTCTCTGACCTGTAGTCCAAACTTCTTCTTGGCCTCATCCCACTCTGTTACCTGTTCTCTCTCTAGTTATTTGCTCCCAGTACCTTTGTGTATTTATTAATGGAAGAATGAACTGACCCAAGATGAAGGAGTTTCAGCCTTGAGCAGTGACAATGTAATGAGTTAAACAACAAAAGGCCAGGTGTGCCTCTAAAACATTAGTACTTGACATTGATTGATGTGATCTCTGTGTGTGACTGACTGGCTTTTCCCCAGAAGGACAAATTGCCCATATACTGGGGATCTCCCGTTTCCCCATGTTGGTAATACTTTGCTTCACAATTTGTAGACATAAGTAGCATGAGTGAGAGGCTGAAGCCTCCAACATGGAGTACAAAAAAATATCTGCTCTGGTATTAAATGTTTATACTTCAATTTTATTGTTGCTATATAATGTCTTTATCTTTAGTCTGGTTAATCCATATATAACTATGTATATACAATGTTTAGTACATATAGAATTATGTATATATTAGTAGTATATATATATATATATATATATATATATATATATATATATATATATATATATGATATTTTCTGGGAGGAAGCTTAAATGATAGCTTTAAAGGGTCTATATTACATGAATGAGCAATCAAAATGTTAAGTACAACATACTTGACACACTTTGATCACTCAATCATGTCATCGAAACCTAAAAATACTGAAAGATATAAAACTGAAAGATTTTGTTTGTCCCACACCTAACATACAACACACACATACAACCAATTCATACAAACCCCTACACACTCACATCACTCAAACACCTACACAAACACACATACTTTTAAAACAAAGTGAGGGGCTTCGCCCCCCACAGCCCCTGTGGGGGCTGTGCCCCCCACACCCCCCTAACTAAATATACCAACTCCGAGATCGCTGTACATTGAGGAAAGGGCAATTTCCCTTTAATCGCAAAACAACGTCTGACACAAGCGATTACCGGGAAATTGCCCTTTTCCCAATATACAGCGATCTCAGAGTTGGTATATTAAATAAATCAGCCTCTTACAAAGCCATTCCAAACAGTGTAGCATGTTTACGTCACACGCTACACTCACTAGGAAGGCCGACCAAAACATTTCAGAACTCCAAATTTCAACATTTGGAGTCTCCTAGTACATGAATGTTCGATCAAAGTAAGTTGAGCATGTTATACTTGACATTTTGATCGCTTGTTCATGTAATATAGACCCGCTTTAAAGTGGGGGGGTGGTCTGTCCTGTTGTAGGTTTTCTTGTTTTCCTGGTGTTGCACTAAAAGTGTCTGTAATGTCTCTCTCTCTAGGTTTACCTGTTTGCTTATGTATTATTTTGATGGATTGCACTGATGGAGTTCACTGATCTGGGCATATTGTTTATATGTTCATATTTTTATATAGTTGTATTTGATTATTGACTTATTCTAATCAAGAGTATGTTTGTTCTCGATGCAGAAGAGTATTTAAATCTAGCATAAATGTGGACTAAGTCTATGATGTGTAAATAAATGATATGTATATGGATGCAATGTATTCCAGTCACCATGGAGATATTTTCCTCATCAATGGCTGCTTGGACTCATGTGCAGCTCTCACAATTAAAGATTATATGGAAAAAAAAACTCAGTTATGCCAGTTTATTGCTTACAGCTTGAATTCTTTACTGTGTTGAGCTTTCTGATCTTCATTTCTTTGGGTGCATTAGGTGCTGTTCCATCAGATACTTAAAATAACATCTAGGATTGGAATGAATTCACATAGCCATTTTAGACTTATGAAAATTATTGTTAAAGTGTTTATGAATATTTTTCTTTTCTATTCTTTTTCTTAATTTTTAAGCAATTAATTTTATATTATTAAATTGGATACCAGCATTGTTGTCAGAAAGGTACAAGTTCAAAGGTTATGTCATTGCTCCCAATACTGGCAAGGCTGTTTCTCCTGTATTTTAATCTCACAGATATACTTTCTTTTTTTTCTGTTGTTTTTGAGTTTTTCTTCTTGTACCCTACCACTTTTCATCTTTTCATTGATGCTAGATAAATTTACGATTTACTATAATTTTACTGAAGTGCACTTTGGCGAATCCACTTTGCACAAAGTCTGAAACTCAAACATTGAAAATGCACTCACTCAAGGCACTCCTTAAAATGGAGAACATTGATATCTGTGCTGTGACTGAGACCTGGTTCAAGGTTCTAGAGAGCACTCTTGCATTATCAGGCTATAACTCATACCACACTTTTCGGCCATCTAACCTGGAACCAGAACACCAAAGGTGGAGGTGTGTCCATATTCTACACAAATGCACTCTATAAGCACTTACATGAGTGCATGGATTGTGCTATCCCAAACAGAACCAAGATGCTATCCTCCAAAAAAAGGAAGCCAATCTGGTGATCCTAGCCATAAACAAACTCTACAACAGAAGGAAGAAACTGTTGCAAAAGAGAGTAAAATCCCATGAGTGGAGGAGCTCCCCGGTCAGCCTCAATAAGAAGCTGAGATCCCTTATAAGATCCTCCAAAGCAAGCTACGAAAACAAAATCATCACTGATTCTAAGGGCAACCACAAAGCATTCTATAGTTATGTCAAGAATCTCAATGGCAACACCAAGATCTGCTCTGAGTTACAGCATAACAGCACAAAAATTACAGAACCAACTGATATTGCCAACATCTTGGCAGATAGGTTCAGTGCTAATGTTACCCCTCTCTCACCCCCTAAAGGACCCATATCTATACAGGAAGAATGCAGAGTCCCTGTAATCACATCTATGCAGGTAAAAGTTGCACTCTCTAAAACCAAAAACACAGCATCCATGGGACCAGACAACACACTCCAAAAAGGGGGAGCCACCACTGATCCTGGGAACTATTGTCCTATTAGCCTGATGAACATCGTCTGCAAAGCCATGGAATGTATCATCATGAAACTCATAAACAAAGACATTGGTAGCCTCCAAACTCTGGGCCCCACCCAGTTCGGGTTTGTGAAAGGCAGATCATGCCTTCTGAACCTGATCGACTTCTTTGAGGCAGTCACCAAAGGCATAGACAAGGGTAAGCTGGTTCACACAGCCTATCTTGACCTGGCCAAAGCTACATCACAAGATGGGTTGCCAACTGGCTCACTGACAGAATCCACACTGTAAAAGTTGCAGACTCCAAATCTGACTTCAAACCAGTGACAAGTGGAGTACCACAGGGTTCAGTCCTTGGACCTCTCCTGTTTGGTATCTACTTCTCTGAAGTACAGGCTAACACAGAAGGTCTCTGGCTAATGAAGTTCACAGATGACTGCAAACTAGGAGCCATGGTTGAGTCCCCAAATGATGTGGATATCCTACAAAAGGGCCTCACTGAGACAGATGCCTGGTGTCAGAAGCAAGTGCATTGTCAATCCCTTTGGTAAAAACTCTGTACCTATGAACTACCACATAAATGGCAGTCTACTTAATGCCAAATGTGTGATAAGAGACCTTGGGACCCAGGTGGACAGTAGTGTCTCCTTTGATAATCACATTGCCGCAGTAGTCAGGAAATCCTTCTATGTGGCATATCTCATCACAAAAGGGTTCTCATCCAGGAAAAAAGAGGTCATTGTTCCCCTCTACTCGGCACTTAGGCTAATTATAGAGTACAACGCCCCTTTTGGAATGAACCTCACAAGATATCTGCAGTAGCTGGAAAGTCCACAGAAGTACCTCACAAAGAAGTGCCTCAAACAGATGCCCTACACTGACCATCTCAAAAAACTCCAGCTTTACTCTATAGCATATCGCCTACTCTGAGGAGATCTCTGTCTAACATATAAAGCTATGTCAAACCCAGAGCTGTTGGACATGCTACACCTAAAGAAATCCCAATTCCTCTGAGTTACATGCTCTAGGGACCTAAACCTTTTCACCACACTAAACAGGACATGCTGGAGGGATAGATTCCTGTCCCAGAGACTTCCTATACTCTTGAACAAGCTACCCATCTATGTCAAGCAAGGTTCCTCATTAGCACTCTTCAAGAAAAATTTTGATGAGTGGATGGGAAATAGGAAATACACCCCGGGGATCACTTCTGTGCCTCTGCTCAACACGGGCACAGGAAATTAACTTTCCTGAGTGGCGTAAGCCAGGGAACTTTGTTGACTAGGCTTACTTAGGCCCTTGGTCTGATAGTCTAGTACCTACCTATGAACCTATGTCAAACTCTGATATTTCCGACATACAAATCTCTCCCATCAATGATACAATCATTCAACCAAGTACATTTCAGTAAATTGATAGTAAACCTATATTTGCTATATATGAAAGGAGCTCTTACTGTTTTACTTAGTTATGATGCTTTGCCTTAACCTATTCCTGTTCATAATGGTTAAATATCTTATTTTCTGTTGTGATTTAATTGAATAAGATCTTATATGCATAAACATATAAGTTATAAATACATATCTATAAGTAAGAGTTTACATGTTTTTTTAATAACTTATTTTTGGGACTATCATGAGGGTTTATTTTTTTCTACCATTTAAGCATGTGAGATGTGTTTTGTAATAACTAGTAGGTCTGTTTACAGTATTGTATCTTCCTAAAGGTCTTTATAAATTAAGTCTATATAGTATGCTGTGTAAGTCACTGAAATAATTTTAATAGAGTTGATTATTTTTCATCTGTTACTAGAATACAAATAATATGATTAGTAGAGTTCATTATAAAAAATAATGTTTTCACCTGACAGACACAAGGTACCGGATTTGATTCTGACCTCAGGTTATTGGTTAGGCTTAAAATAGTCCTCCAGGGTAGTTAGCCTAATATTCATCAATGAACCTATAAACACATATTTTATAATATATATCAGCTTGCTTATGATATTATGTATAGCTCTAATAGTGTAGCTCTTTTGTGTGTATTGCATAGTCATTAGTGCAGGAGGATAGTATGAATCAGTTCTGTATTCAAACTAGGAACCTATAAGTTCTATGTTAGGGACTGACATTATTTTCTGTATAGTTACATTTATTCATATTAGTCTATTGTTTCTTGTGTCTGTGTCAAGCAAATAGATTTTTCTCATCTTGTCTTTTCACATATTCCCATTTATTTGTCTTTTGTATAATGCAAGTTACTCCAGGGATCATAAATTTGCTATTTGTTGTGTTATTATATGGTTATTAATGTATAATGCCTTACTTGAAATGAGTTTCTTTAAATATTACAGAACTTGATAGTGACAGTAAGAGCAGTTGTTTGTTTAAATATTTGAAAATACATAAATAATATTTGAAAATACATAATGTTCAAGTAATCTTTTTACAAGAAACTCATTATCATGGGCTGTTCTTACTAGATTAAACACAAAACAATATACTGTATAGATAAGTTATAATTTTAAAGATAAAAGAAGGGGTTCAGTTATTTTCTTGAAAAAAAACTCCAAAGTTTAATGCTTAAGGTTATTACCTCATACAGTGATGATAAAGGTGTGATAAATATTGTTATTATTGAATGTCATGGGAAACTATTTACCTTAGCTAGTATTTATTGGATTCTGGGAATCAGAGTTAATTTTCTAAGAAATGTCCAGAAATGTTGACTTCTTATAGGAAGGGGAGTGTAATACTGGCTGGGGATTTTAGCTGAATAGTTAATGAAAATGACACCAGTGTACTTAGCAAACCCATAATTTATCACTAGTCAATGTACTATTATATTTTACTAACTTAGCAAGTTGTGTAGATGTTGATAATGTATCTGAGTCAAGTTACTTATTTTATACCCATTATTCTTACATATTTGATACACAGTCTGGAGTAGATAGACTTTATATTTTGAGTGATTTGGTCTCTAAATTTAAAAAAGTGAAAGGTGATAGCATGTCCACTATCTGATCAGAATGCAATTAATTATTCAATTAAGATTTCACCAGTGAAGGGGACTTCCAACATGGCTAAACACTAATCAACAGCTTAATTTCATCTCTCCTGGTATGAAAGAAGAAACTGAGAATAAAGAGCTAGTTATTCAGTTTAGTAAAATTCAATTACTGGCTAATACGTTTTACTGTCTGGATGCCAGAAAAGAAGACATTTAGAGAACCTGAAAGAAAATCAGCTAGAAAAGGTGAAGAATAAACACTGACTTTTAAGAATCCTGCAGTTCATCAAAAAACATTTAAAGCTTCAGTTGTGGTACAAAAGATGCCTTCCAGCTTTTTCAAGATGTCTGTACACTGATCAACAGCTTCATTTCAGGTCACCCAATATGAAAAAAGAAACTGATAGATAAGGGCCAGAAATTCTGTCTGTTTTAGTAAAATTCAATTACTGGCAAGTAAGTACACTGCTTGGATGCTAGCAAAGAAGAAACGTTGAGAACCTGAAAGAAAATCAACTACAAAGATAAAAAAAAAAGAAAAAAACAGACTGGGAAGAATCCTACAGCTGTTTAGCAAAAAGCAGTTCATGCTTCAGCTTTGGTACAAGAGATGGCTTCCAGTAATTTAAAGGAAAAAATAAATCAAATGTACCCTGAGGTGATTAAATTAAATGAAACAATGAAGGAGTATATCAACTCAAATAACAAAAGAATGGAAAATAGAAGAGGCTTTAACTAGTTATTCAGATGAACTGATAAAACTTAAAAATCAAGACTTAAAAAAGACTTGTTTCAAAAAATGGCAGCTTTAGAAGACACAGCATGCAAAGAAAACCTGAGATTTGCTGCTGTACTGGAGGAAACAGATGGCATTAATTTTATGAAAGCACCAATAATTAACTGAGCTGGTATTCCACAGCCAGATTTGTTACCTGAAAAGGCATATCATGCGTATGCCCCTAACCTGGCTGTGAGAAAGCAGCCATGACCAGTACTAATAAAGATGTAATCATACCAGCAGAAAGAGTTGATCCTGACAAAACTGTGACAAAGGGGCAAAATATTAAAAATTGGAGATAGTAGAGTGTTTGGAAAAATGATTATTCACTGTAGACCAGGAAGAAGAGTAGCAAATTTATCCCAGCAATAAGGGAGGCAGGTGTGAGTTTCAAACTGCTGTATCCATCTGTCATAAGAATATTTATTTTCTGGATAATCAAAGTCATTTTTTGATGCAGACTAGGTTAAGGAGGAAATACAAATGTTTGTCCAACAAAAAGTGAGCCATTAAACAGAAGAAGACTGTGCATCTCATTCTTCTGATAATAAAGCTTATATTGAGAGTTTGCCAATGAAACCTATTCCAATGTTCCAATGTATTTGAGAGACAGAATAAAAAGTACAGGAGTTCACGAGATAAATTGTGAGTACCTTGGACTTGAACCAGAGTCTGCAGTTGGAATATGGAGATGAGCAAGAAGAAGACCAGCAACACTGAAATCAGGGAATAAATGTGAGATTATGAAGAACATTTGTGAAATATGGCTTTGCATGAAAAAGTGGCTGAGAATGCTGGGAATTTTGTTGACTTTGTTAAACTTGCAAGTGGATTGTAAAGCATGTACCCCACTTTATGCCATTAATGTTTAGAAGGAAAAAAGTAACTGTAAGTAATAGGTTCATAGGTTCATAGGTTGGCACTAGGCTATTAGCCCTAGGGCCTATACAAGCCTAGCTATAACAATTCCGTGGATATTTGTTCCCACAATATTTACTTCCCTGGACCCCTGTCTAACAGGGTGATTGAAATGATCCCCCAGGGTGAATTTCCTATCTCCCATCTAATCATCAAGGTTCTTTTTGAAGAGGGCCAAAGAGGCGCTCTGCTTGACATGTACGGGCAGTCAGTTCCAGAGTATGGGGAGTCTCTGGGTCAGGAACCCATCCCTCCAGCATGTTTTGTTCATTGTGATGACAATGTTTAGATCCCTGGAACATGTGGCTCTGAGGGATTGGGATTTCTTTAAGTGGAGCATGTCCAACAGCTCAGGGTTTGACATGGCCTTGTATGTTAAGCAGGGATCGCCTCTGAGTAGACGATATGCCACAGAATATAGCTGGAGTTTTTTTAGATGGTCAGCATATGGCATCTGCTTTAGGCCTGTGATTCTTTTAGTGAGGTATTTCTCTGGCCTTTCCAGCTGTTGCAGATATCTTGTGAAGTACATACCAAATGGGACATTATACTCTATAATGGGTCTAATGAGGAATGAGTACAGTGGGATAATGACCTCCTTTTTTCTGGATGAAAAGCCATTAGTGATGAGGTGTGCCACATAGAAGGATTTCCTGACTGTTGTGCCAATGTGGTTATCGAAGGTGAGACCATTGTCCACCTGTGTCCCAAAGTCTCTCATCACACTTTTGATGTTTAGTGTACTGCCACCTATGTGGTAATTCATGGGTACATATTTTTTTCCAAAGGGGATAACTATACATTTTTGGCATTAAGCTTTAGCTCATGGCTCTGGCACCAGGTATCTGTTTCTGTAAGGCCCTTTTGCAGAATATCCACATCATTTGGGGATTCAGTAATGGCTCCCAGTTTGCAGTCATCTGTGAACTTTCTTAGCCAGAGTCCCTTAGTGTCCCAGGACTGAACCCTGAGGTACTCCACTTGTCACTTGTCTGGAGCTGGATTTGGAGTTGGCTGCTTTTACAGTCTGGGTTCTGTCAGTAAGCCAGTTGGCAACCCATCGAGTGATGTAGGGATTTATGCCCAGCTTAGTAAGTTTATCTATGATTCCAGAGTGGGAGAAGGTGACAAAGGCCTTGGCGAGGTCCAGACAGGCTGTGTGGATCACCTTACCCTCGTCCACAGCTCTGGAGACTGATTCGAAGAAGTCAATCAGGTTCAGGAGACAAGATCGGCCCTTGACAAACCCAAACTAGGTGGGGTCCAGTGTTTGAAGGTTGCCAATGTCTTTGTTTATAAGTTCCATGATAATACGCTCCATGGCCTTGCAGATAAGGCTTGTCAGACTGATGGGATGGTAGTTTCTTAATAGTATTTGTATAAAACATTTCATGATCTGAACTGCATGTTATATATTAAAGCAGATTTGTGTAGCATGTAGTCAGGGGTATTTTATAGCATCCCTATCAGATTATCAAAGTTTCAAAACTTTGAAATTCATATGGCTGAAACCATATGATCAAAGTTTTGAAACTTTAAAAATAAAATAAAAAATATAGTTTTTTTACATTTTTGCGAGGGGGGGGTGCCCCTGCACCCCCACACCCTCTGCTAATTAAATATCTAAAACTGGTCTACTTCATAACATTGAAATTTCATAACATTGAATTTCATAACATTGAGACCAAAACATCTAAATCCTAAAACATTGAAAATTCAAAACATTGAAAACTCATAACATTAAAAGTGTGCTTCATAACATTGAAAACTACAATGCATATGTAAATAACATCCTCTCCACCTATAACAACACCTAACTAACAAACACACTTTCTACTATGTTTCTGCAGGGGGCCAAGCCCCCCCTGCACACACCCGTAAAGTAAATCTACCAACTCCAAATCGCAATACAGTGAACAAAAGTTAATTTCCTAACCTCACTGAGGTTAGCAAATTAACTTTTTTCCACTGTAGTACAATCTTGGAGTTGGTATATTTAATTTAGGGGGATGTGGGGGGCAGGGCCCCCCACATGGATGGTACAGGGGGGCTTTCCCCCATGCAGAAACATAGTAGAAAGTATGTTTATTAGGTGGTGTTGTAGGTGGAGATGATATTATTTACTTTGCAATGTAGTTTTCAATGTTATGAAGCACACTTTCAAAATTCTGAGTTTTCAATGTTTTGGGTTTTCAGTGTTTTGAATTTTCCATGTTATGGTCTCAATGTTATGAAATTTCAATGTTATGAACTAGACCCCTAAAACAAGTGTTTTCTATAAGCAAATAGACTGTAAGTTAAACATTTTTTGTTCTTAACAGTATTTGTATAAAAGGTCTCATGATATAAATTTCATGTTATATAGTAAAGCATGTTCAGTGTGTGTTGCATGAGAAAGATATATTAAAGAAAACAAGTATTTTTTTTTAGTTTTAAGAAATGTAAGCATTACATTGTAAAAAGAGAACAAAGATTGGCCATAAGTTAATAAGCTATCATTTTGGGTGGTTAGAATGGGGGATGGAATGTAAAAGTGCACTTGTAATATATGTAGAGTTGAAGTGTTTTCTTTCACTTTGGCATAGGTGAGGGTCTGGATTAATGACTGTGGCTTAATCTAATGAAAAGTCTTTTGTTTAAGCAAGTGTTTAAAAAACAAAAATGAGAGACCACAAGTAATGAACAGTTTCCTTTAGCAAATACATGTTCATTGTTAGTTGGGAAGGACATTCTGTTTGTATGTTTCCATGGAAACAAGCTAACTAAAGGTGAAGTTTACAATAAATTGAGAGGTCTGGACATTGTTTACTGACAGAAACATACATTAAAAGGTAAAATGACAAGCAGCTCTGTAAACAATAAAACTCGAAATTATTGGAATTGAATAAAAGATAGCAGCTTTTCTGGTAACTAAACAGTTTAATGCATTTACTAGAACAATGTATAATTTAATTTTAATACAAGATACCCAGTGCATTTTTCTTAAGGCTGAAAATTGATGTTTTCTGAAAGTATATAAGTTGTTTTAAGATAAGAACAAACAGCAAATGGAACAAGTGAGAGCACATGCTGTAACATGTGCTTTAGCATAGATAACCTTAATTTTAGGTTAGTTAATGCCTGTGGATACAGGTGTCAATTTGGGACAATTATTCCTGCCAAAAGAGTTAATCTTCATTTTTTGTAAATAGCTTTGTATGTTTGTTTTAAGTTAACAGGTTATGGGATGTTCTGGGTGTGTTTTTTTTCTTTGAGTGTTTTCATTAAAACAGAAAGACTTGAAAATGTGGCATAGGTTCAAATGAAGATGGAAAGAACATCCGTGTGTGCATTAAACACAAAAGTTGGAAATAAGCATTCAAAAAAGCTGTTGTGTAATAAGTGGGAACAATAACATATTATCATAGTGGCTACCCTATACATATTATTTTAGAATGGCAATAGCCTTACAACTATGCATAAAACAGTAAGAGTATTGAATGAAATTAAGAAATGCAGAGTACAATTAACAATGCTACAGGATACATTTGGAAAGAAATGGACATTTGATAAAGAAAGGATTTCAGCATAATATCAAGGTTAAAGGAAAGGGGGAGTAATTGCTAAAGGAGCTCCTGTGGTGACAGAAGAGGTGAAAAAAGATAATAGTAGATTTGTAGTAGTAAGGAGCTATTAGCAAGGGACAATTATGCTGGCATGTATTTATATTCCACAAAAAATGATATTATGGAGCTTAAGAAAAATTTTGAAGAACTCATCATACCATTTTAATTTTCTACGTAACTGAGGATATATTTTGACAGAAAGTTTTTTGTTAGAGATGGGATTGATATAATGAGTACTGTGCCATTAGAGCCTAAACCTTGTTTAATTGAACTGATATCTAAATCTTTGATGTGGGTAGTTTTACAGTACTGATGAAGTTCTTTTATTAATGTGGTTAATGTGGATGAAAGCATTTAACTTTGTTTCTACTTTGGCTGATTGTTTAATACAATTTTGGATTAATTTAATGGTGAATGTCTTGGAGCAGTTTTGGTGACCTGATTTTTCCTGTGTATGATCCTATGGTACAAACTTTTTTTGATTCATAGTGTTTTTTGCCTGCATATTTGTCATACATTTTTTCAGGTTAACATTTTGAGACAGTTTCAATTCTTTTAGGGATCTAAAATTAATGAAGATAATACAATGACATTAGCTGTAAATTATTTACCCACACATGAATTGGTTCAGTAATTTCCATATTTATGGGGACGCAATAAGATGAAGTATTAAGATGTATGGACTAAAATGACTTCTGTTATGGCACCTAAGGATATGTGGGAAGAAACTAAAAAGATAACACCAAAACTGAGAAAGTGGAAGCTTTTGTTTATGGATATCGATAGTAAAATACAAACAGTGAATAGTTTTTAGTCTATTCTGTTGTATATGCAGGTCAGGCATATTTTTACCAACCAGAGGAGAAGTTGTGGAAAATAATTAATAAAGACTTGAATGAATGTATCTGTGAGGGGTAGAGGGCAAGGTGGAAGTGGGGTAAATTGATCCTTCCAATAGAACAAAGTGGTTTATGATTACATGATTTGAAGGGCTATTTTAGAACTATACAATTAAGGATCATGTGCTAACACAAGGAGAAACCTATAATTCAAAGTGGAAAGCTATGATCATGAAGCAGAGGGGGAATTTAAGAAATAAGGAAAATACTGAATTTTGGATCAGATCCTTAAGGAGAATAACAACAGCCATGCAGAATATTATATTCATAAAATAACATAAAGTATTCTAAGAACTAAGCCAACATGAGAATGGAGAAAGAATATTGTGCTGATAGGGGTGACTGCAAGTAGGGGTACAGAGAATAGACAAAAGGGGGCTGGAATTTATGGAAGAAAACTGGCAAAATGGGCCAAGGTATTGGGAGCATATAACTGAGAGGGAAAGGTAATAGAATGAGATGAGACCAAGAAGACATTTGGACTGCAGGCTAGAGGCAGCCTTCCCTATCAGGTATTGATATCAGAGAATAGGCAAAGAAAAAGGGAATAGGAAATCTTAAAGGAAAGATCTGCTCTGGTAGAATTTTTAGTTGAATCTAGAACAGAAGCTGTTGTTAAAAAGGAATAATTCATAGGGGGATAAAATATTGCACATTAATTATAAGAATCAATCAGATGAGGTCAGAAAAGATTGGGAAGAAAGATTGGATAAGTAATTTACAAGGGAACAATCCCAAGTATTCACAAAGCCTAGAAGGTTTATGATTTTTGATTGGAAGTGTTTGCATAGGTACTTTTATACTCCAAGCATACTTGAAATAATGTATCCTAAGGTGGATGTCAAATGTTGGAGGTATTATGGGGAATAAAGGTGTAACTTGGAACATATGTTTTGGGAGTTTTATTAGTTGGCAAATTTTTAAAATTCCCTACAGAGTACTCTGTCAGAAATATTGAGAGAGCAAATGGGTGTAACTAAGGAAATGTTTCTTTTGAGCTTGGACACAGGATCTGAATTATCTGGCATAACAAGGCCTTGAAAGTTTAATTCTGGTGGCTGCCAAAAAGGCAATCACTAGAAAATGGATATCAAAGTCTAAACTAACTGTATTTGAATTATTACAAACTGTAGATAACTGGAAGTGGGATCTTTAGAAAAATAAAGGAAAAAAATATTAAAAATAAATGGAAATTGTCAAAACAATATAAGTAGACTAATGTTCAGAAGGAGGAGTGAGATTTAAGGGAAGGCAGGAATTGAACAATTTATATAATGTTTACAAAATAGTTATAAAAAAGAACATATGTGATGTATAATATATGTATCTGGAAGCATGTTACTATGATTTGTTTTCTCAAAGTTTCTTTTTGGTGTAAAACAAACAAATGTGAGAAGAACCTGTTGGAGTTATAAAGTAAAGCATATAAATTAAATCTAAGTATACAAAATGGAAATAAATATACACTAATAGAACAAATTGAATATAGAATACCAAAAGATCTTACAAGAGTTATTTCAGAATTCAAGAAGGTACTGTGATTTGTAAAACTCAGTGTAACATCATGGTACCTTCACCTGATTTTAGTATCTACCCAAACATGGTGTTGTATATTCTTCTAGTACAAAGATGAGCAGTACTGCATAGGGCTGGCCTTTGACTGTGCGGAATGCTAATGAGGCATTTCAGGGAAATGCATATGCTGGCTATCCAATTGCTCTCTCCCTGTAACTGCCTAAAGGAAGGTATTTACATGGCTGAGAGGTTTAAGAAATCAATTGACCATCTAGATTAACATAGCGATCCCCACCATGTTGCTGTATTTAACTTGGCCAAAATGCTGTGTTCAACCACTGCCATGATCATAGTATGGGATTAGGGGTGGGAGGAGGTATTAGTCACCAGGGAATATTCTTAAAGTGTCATAAATGCACTGGCAGCTCAGTGGGGATTGGGATGAGGGAACCACTAGACTCAACAGATACATTAATTCAGTGCCTTAATGGCAGTACAGGGATCAGGTTTGGGGGCTTTTCCTACCCTCTAGATCATAATAGATATGTGTTGTAATGACACTCCAAATATTATGATGGTGGGGGGAAATAGGAGGGCAGTCTGGTTAGCGAGACATTTGTGGACAGTGGTATTTGTGTGTGTGTGTGTGTGTGTGTGTGTGTGTGTGTGTGTGTGTGTGTGTGTGTGTGTGTGTGTGTGTGTGTGTGTGTGTGTGTGTGTTTTCATGTTTTTTGTTCTTGTGTGTGTGAGAGAGACACAGGGAGATGCCAGCAGTGGATATGATTCAAAGACATGCATATTAGCCATTAATGAGGTCTTAGCTTGTTGAGGCTAGCATGTCTCTGAATCCCAAATCTGGCACATTGTGGGAACATGGAATTTTGAGCATGAGCTGTACAGCTCACCCTAGGGCTTTTAATGAATGCCCGGTACATTTTCCAATAGTCTTGTGAAAATTAAACTGCAGTCTTATTCCCCAAATCCAAAAGAGTAGCATAAGGTAGCTCTTAGTTATAAAACAAATCACAAAATCTAATCCTATCAATATTGTATCTATTCCTGGAAACAAGAGAAATGCTATTTATGTTGAAAAAATTTTAGACTGTTTCAAAGAGTACTATGGAAATATCAGTGTGGCAAATGATTACACAGGAGAGGAAATTATGGTCAAAACCTTTTTTAATAATAATATCCATAATAGGCTACACTTGCAACAAAGTAAACAAATAGAAAAAGATATATCTATGTCAGAAAGTAAATAACAGATAAAAAGTTGAAAGAAAACAGATCCAAGTAATGACACCCTCATTCCTGAATTATATTAACTATTACTCCACAATACGTTATGACTTTTTTTAAAGTACTTAGTGAAGAAAAACCCTTTTAACATTCATGGAAATACTCTCCTTTATTAAATTTAAGATAATGGGCCATGTTCATTCCTCCTTTGTAGGAATACTCATTAATTTCTCCTTTATTAAGTATAAGATAATGAGCCATGTTCATGTTCTTCATTAAGACCTGTAGAATTGTTTAATATTGACTGTGATGAAAGAAGATACTATCTGCACAGCTGGAATTTTGTAAATAATTATAAGTCATTGGTGAATATAAAAATGATTTATACAAGATCCTTGTGTTACAAATGTATTAGAACTGTATGTCATATGTATGTCAAACTAATTTTACAGATGTGTATGTTGAAAAGGTATTTATACAGTGCTGTGTTTAAAATGTAACCACAATGTGCTCTACTGGAAGAGAACAGAAATATAGATGCACTATTCTAACTGTTTAAATATATATATTTTAACAGTGGAAACTGGAATACAGAAGGTTAACCTCCATCCATCAAACTTTAGAAAAATATCTGAAATTAAATTACTTTATAGACTATGCAATAAAAGATGGTATCTTTCAGTTCTCAATGCAGCAAGAGATATAAAGCCTGTACTAGGAAACTTTCTACATTGTCTTTAGGGTGAACTAATTGCTAGCCTTGACAGCATAAAGGAATGCAATTGTTTCATAACTTCCAGCATCTGCCAAAGATCTGAGCAAAGCTCTTTTCTATGTATTTTTACAGGTAGATGCTAAATGCTACCAGCTGCCATCAATGGTTGTTTTGCCTGGGAACTAGGATCAGATGACAAGAAGTGATGTCATTCTGCAAGCTATCCCAGTAGTAATATTTTACATATTTTTTTGAGAAGTCTCTTAGTGAGACAGAGCATTCTGCATTCTGTCTTGGACCTGACGACAACAAGAAGATCCATTCACCACATCTGCCTTGCTCTATTAGTAAGTTCTTAGATTATAGTATAATTCTCTTAGATTCTCTTAGATTCAGCCGGGAATATAGTGAAGCTTAGTTTTAGATACTTTTCTTTATTAATTTAAGGCTGTCCTGGAATGTTGTTTTAAATATTTCCTGTGGTTTTGAACTCTGAGGTCACTGTGAATATATATTTAGTAGTGTCTTGCTCTTTTATTATTTATTATGAAATATATTTAAACCTTTCATTTTGGCTGATCTGTGAAGAGATATTTAAGTTTTGAGAATTTGGAGACACTGTGTGGGCCACTCCTAATAACCTTGCTCTTTGTCAAACTACCATTTGTATTAATATTAATATTACACAGTAAGATTGAACACCCTTTGTTAAGGGTCTTAAAGTACTGATAAGGAGTTGACTGTTGGCAGTGGTAACTACCTTGTAGTCTGGGCAGAAGGGATAATAGCTAGTAGACCTGTGCCAGCCTCTCCCAGTTGTGTGTGTGTGTTTGTATCTATCTGTGCTAATAGACTCAATCATATATTACCACCATTAATAGATTTTAAATAGAAAAACTAAAGATAATATCAAAATAGTAATGACTTTAATAGATTTTGTAAATATTATGAGAGAACTGCCTACTCTCAGTTTGGATTTAAATAAAACATTTGACTTTGTAAATTGGTCTTATTTATCTAAAATGTTAGAAATCTATAATTTCTCCATATAATTTTATATCTCTCATTAATTATCTTTATCATAATTCATTTTTGTTTGTTAAAACAGTCTGTTTTGTTTCTCAGGTATGAGAAAGAGTAGTGGAAGCTAGGTTAAGAAGGGAGGTGATGATTAGTAATCAGCAGTATGGTTTCATGCCAGGAAGGAGCACTACAGATGTGATGTTTGCTCTGAGAGTGTTGATGGAGAAATATAGAGAAGATCAGCAGGAGTTGTGTCTTTGTGGATTGGAGAAAACATATGATTGGGTGCCAAGAGAGGAGTTGTGGTATTGTATGAGGAAGTCAGGAGTGGCAGAGAACTATGTAAGAGTGGAACAGGAAATGTACGAGGGTAGTGTGACAGCAGTGAAGTCTGCAGTGGGAGTGACAGATGCATTTAAGGTGAAGGTGGGATTACATCAAGGATCAGTTCTGAGCCCTTTCTGATTTGCAATGATGATGGACAAGTTGACAGACGAGATCAGACAGGAGGCCCCATGGACTATGATGTTTGCAGATGACATTGTGATCTGTAGTGAGAGTAGGGATCAAGTTAAGGAGACCCTGGAGAGGTGGAGATATGCTCTAAAGAGGAGAGGAATGAAGGTCAGCAGGACTAAGACAGAATATGTGTGTGTGTGAATGAGAGGGAGGATAGAGAAATGGTGAGGATGCAGGGAGTGGAGTTGGCAAAGGTGGATGAGTTTAAGTACTTGGGATCAATAGTTCAGATTAATGGTGAGTATGGAAGAGAGGTGAAGAAGAGAGTACAGGCAGGGTGGAATGGATGGAAAAGAGTGCCAGGAGTGATTTGTGACAGATGGGTACCAGTAAGAGTGAAAGGGAAGGTCTACAAGAGGGTAGTGAGACCAGCTGTGTTGTATGGGTTGGAGATGATGGCATTGACAAAAAGGCAGGAGTCAGGCGGGAAGTGGCAGAGTTAAAGATGTTAAGATTTGCACTGGGTGTGACAAGGATGGACAGGATTAGGAATCATTATATTAGAGAGTCAGCTCAGGTTGGATGGTTTGGAGATAAAGTCAGAGAAACGAGATTGCATTAGTTTGGACATGTGCTGAGGAGAGAAGCTGGGTATATTGGGAAAAGGATGCTGAGGATGGAGCTGCTAGGTAAGAGAAAAAGAGGAAGGCCTAAGATAAGGTTTATGGATGTGGTGAGAGAGGACATGCAGGTGGTTGGTGTTACAGAGCAACATGCTGAGGACAGGATGAAATGGAAACAGATGATCCACTGTGGCAACCCCTAATGGGAACAGCCAAAAGAGAAGAAGAACATGTATGCCCCTTATCTCCCCTTTTATCTGCCTTGCTTAGTGTTCTTTTTGTCATTGCATAAAATTTAACATTGATATAACTGACTTCAAAATAAACTATCAATACATGCCTAAAATTAAGTTATTTGTGAACAATACATCAATGGCTGACAGTACTAATACTTCATTAAAGGAAAAAATAAAATTGCTAGGATATTTTGAATCTGTGTATCTAGCCTAAAGTTCAGTCATAATAAAAATAGAACATTATTAACTAATAAAGGGCCAAATGTTTTGATAGCAAA
The DNA here is from genome assembly GCF_019279795.1 of Protopterus annectens. Lineage (NCBI taxonomy): Eukaryota > Metazoa > Chordata > Ceratodontiformes > Protopteridae > Protopterus > Protopterus annectens. The sequence goes on along the minus strand of NC_056742.1, from coordinate 283,707,294 downwards.
TTACAGAGAATTTAAATGAGATAATGTTACATAATTAGGGATTACTCTTCCACTTATTTGTAAAGAATTTCATATGGTTGAGTCCATATCTTCAATTTTCTGAAAACTCAAATCATTTGTAGGAGATCGTGGTACAGTGAGGATTGGGGAATTTACTATTTTCCCAGCTGTAGTGTGATCCTGAACTTGGTAAATATAATTTGCAGGAGGTATACAGGGGGGTTTTCCACCCCCATCCCTGCAAAAAAAAAATAGATTTTAGTTCTTTCATTTCATTCACGTTTTCATAAAATTGACCATATGGTCTTGACCATATGAAGTTTGAGTTTTCAAAAAAACTTGAAATTCTGACATAAACCCAAAGAAATCATATCATTAAACTATGATATCACTTTTTGGATATTATAAAAACCTTAATTAATAAATGGAATACGCTATTTTTTTCTTGGTAGATACTCTGATTAAAATTATTTTATCCAAAATGTTATATATTATGCAGACATCTCTATCATTCTCTAAAATACATATTAATCAGTTTAACAGTATGCTTGAAATGTATATGGCATCCTAATGAACCCAGAATAGTTCTGGAATGCAGTGTTAGAGATAGGAAAACTGATGGAATAGATTTCCCTGATTTGGAAACTTATGCTATACCATATATCATTAAAACCATGGTTTATGGCTAAACTCCGATTACTTAGCCAACTGGAAAAGATTACATGATACTATCTGGTTAAATAATAAGGAAAATATAACTATACAACACTTGCAAATTTAAAATGATAATGTGAAATGGTTACTAATATTAATATTAATAACCCAACTAGCTCTCATTATATAAATATATTAAAATCATTCAGAAACTTTGTATATAAATATCCGGTTCCCCTTCAGAAGACTAAAATATCAGAATCCTGAAATTCATAAGACTGAAGACCAAAATCCTGAAACTTCAAAATCCTAAAAACTCAAAATGCTGAAAACACACAGCATACATATACTGACTTTAAACAACATAAACCATATTACTTTCCACCAAGTATAAGCAGGGCGGCTAGCCCACCTGCACAGCCCACACCCCCTGCTATTTAAATATATCAACTCCGAGATTGCACTTCACTACACTAAGTGCAATCTCGGAGTTGCTATATTTAAGTAGCAGGTAGTGTGATGCAGGGGGGCTTGCCCCCACTCATACTTGATGACAACTGCTATGCTTTGTTTTGTATGTGTTTCTGTGTGTCCTTGTACTAGCATATTATAATTATTTGTATTCTGTGTGTTTTCAGTATTTTGAGTTTCAGGGTTTTGAGTTTTCAGGATTTTGAAGTTTCAGGATTTTGGTCTTCAGTCTTATGAATTTCAGGATTATGATATTTCAGTCTTCTGAAGGGGAACAAAATATCCTGAGATAAAAATATATCATTGTTTTCAATATTTCCAATAACTTTTATATCAGACTGTACAGACAGTTTGAACTATTACAAAATGTAATGTTTAAAAAATAGAAACCTGATTTTTTTGGAGTCAAATGTTAAAAGGAACTAAGATTCTTAACTCTGACTATTCAAAGAGAAAATCTGACCTAGAAATGAACTACTGGCTTAAAATACAGTCAATTAGACAATTGGTAATTGCCAAAACCACCTAATTGCAGCATCTGGTTGAAAAAAATATCCAGTTGTTATTGATTTTGTTAACAATCCTGAAATAAAAGGAGATTTGGAGAGATCTTATTTAGCAATAATATATTTAAGAAAATAACAAATATATACATTTCACATTAATGGCAATTACTGGGATTATGTCTCAAAATAAATGGTTCAGTTTTATCTTTATCTTAAATTGATAGGAAAACTATATATTTGTCTTAAAAAACTATATCTATATCTTGGAGTTTATTTCATTGAAAGTTCTTAAATAAGTCCTTCATTGTTCCAAATAAAATTAAAATTAGACATAGAAAAGAAGGTAATGACTGTCAGATATGTAAATATTTATTAAAAGCCAAATGGCAACATATGACTGCAAGGTTCTGTAGCCCTTCTAGTATGAAATTAAAGGGAATTGTGCAGGCATGTTTTGTCATACAGACATGTTCTTAATAAACTGTTAATTTTATGAAATGCTCCAATTCCCAGATGCATACCTTGGTTTCAATTTCCACGTCTTTAGAGTTTGTTATCAATAGTTAAGAAAATTAGTCACAATGAATCCAATAATGAGTTTACACCCTCATTTTCAGAATTTATAAATGATAGTACTGCTATGCCCAAAATTAATTATATACTATTAAAATGATAAAACATAACATCTGAATATATCTATTGGAAAATGAATTATCTGTTAGAATAGTATTAACTTGTGCCTTGTGATTAGTATTTTATTTTTACATTATCTTGTTTAATGATCCTTCCAATGCATATAGTATGATTTGTTGTAGACACTTAAATAGTTACTTGTTTTGTTGTATTATGTGTTTGTTTTATTTTCAAGAAAAAAAACCTCCAAAAGTATAAAACACCTATACATATCTGCTGCCTTATCACTGGTGATAGCAAGGAGGAACCATTTTGATGACTGGGTCCTTCTTAGGTCAGTCTGTAACTGTCATACAAAGATAATATCTGTTTTCACTAGCTATATTTACAGCAGAATGTTTGCTTAATTTTTGTGACATCGCATAATAAAATGTATCATACTCAAGTACATTAGCAATAAAATAATACTCTTACATTTTGATTGCCAGTGAAACAAAAACTGTCCAGTTCATTCATATTAATAACAATCCATCACTCCACCATTAGTTCAAACTCGCTTTGGTTAATTTAGAATCAGAAACCTTAATCTATTATATCTAAAGTATATATAAGGTGTTTATTTTGGGTATCTTTAAAAAATATGCTTGAAGGGTAGTCTATCTGCTATAAATTGTTGTTTGAAGAGACATTTATCTGCTCTGAATTATGTCAACATATTCACCATTTGCTGTAACTATTCTTAAACTGCTTCAGTTTTACCTATCAGTAGTGTTCATATTATTAAATCAGTAGCAATCATTAAAAAGCATATTGGCAACTTATAGATTTCTTTAGAGTTTTTTTTTCTCATCAAATAAACAATATTTTGCTGAATGAATAAATATTCAAAGATTAGATCACTTATAGTCATTGGTCAAATTGATAGTTTTCTAAATATTCCTGAACAATCTATGGATGGCCATAACAAATGTTTAATTTAGGTTTACTTCTCTGCCTTATCCTCCCAGCATGAGGCAGATATGTAAGGACTGATATTTTACATTGCTGTATGGGATTCAACATTTTATTTTAGTATACAGAATTTTGTAACGAGACCAGGAACTCTAATTCTGCCTCCACCAAAATGAGTATCTTGCCATGCCCCTATCATGGAATTACTTGGGCATATTGACCAGTGGTACTTTTCTTCAAATAAAAATCCACTTATTCAATGTAAAGATACAACTTTTGACAAGCAGGTCATTCTCCAGTTCTGTCCATCTTAGGGTGATATCATCACTCAGGCTTGACAAGTTCAGACTTTATTTGTATCATCAAGTAATAATAATAATCAGAGTTTGAAATTTACTTAACTCTCAGCATTTAGGATTATATAGTAAATCTTTGCAAAGCCTTGTCTTGGTCTACTTCTAAAACAGTTATTAATGATGTCATCTAGCATCCCAAAAATACATTTTTGTTGTCTGAACTGTAAGTACTTATATTGGATATAACATCATCTGAAAATCGTGTTGATGTGTTATGATACATCTGTTCTTGAAAGAATTGAAGCAGTTTTGCCCATGGTCGAATTATCATTCCTAGGGTTTAGATGACATTCTTATAATAAGCCTTAACAAAATATAATGTTTCTCCAACCTATCATTCATAGGTTCATAGATTAGTACTAAGCTAATTGCCCTTGTGAGCCATTTTAAGCCTAGCCAATTATCCCTTGTGAGACTCGAAACCTGCACCTTGTGTTTGTAAGGCAAACACCTTAACCATTAGGCCACCATCCCAATCCCCCATTTAAGAGTATGCAATCTGTCTTATGTTTATCTGGTATTTGGCTCCACATATGTTCACCAGTGGTGAGATCTTCAAATGGAGAGCTAACTGGAAAAAGCTATTTTGTTTATTTATCTAATTATTTAACATTTGTTTACCGGGAAAGTCCAACTGGGTCAGGAGCCTGTTTTCAGTGAAGGCCCGGGGAGAAAAGCTCCAAAATGATACATGAAAGTTAAGATACTTTACATGAACAAGACAATAGCAAGTATTAAGGCACACATTAAATAAGTAATAAATACTAAATAAATACAGGGAGGTAGATACAATAATAAAATGTACTAGATAAGCAATACTAAATAAAAGTAATGTGGTAGATTGCACCCTTTGTTAAGTTGTGTTTTAAGTTATTCTATTTTTCCCTGTAGAGTGCAAGCACTCAGACTTCTCAGAAAGGGATTCTCTGCACCCGTTAATTTAAAAAAATTGACTACAAACCCAATGCACCTCAGAGAAAGGATAAAACCCTGATCACATGCATCTTTTCTCCATATATCTTTCAGCTAAGTGCTAATTTTTTTTTAAATTACTTGGCTTTTGTGCATGCTACAGTAGTATTTTATAATATCTACTAGCTGTTCCATGAGATGCCACAACATGGTCACAGTACTTCAGGGATTCAACACAGTGAACAGTATATCCCTAGCAAAAGAGATGCTATGGTTTCATATAAAATGCTTTAGTACAGTGAAAATCTGTGATCAACTAAGACTAAAATTAACACATGTTTAAAAGGGGTTTTAATTCTTTGGGCAAAATACTTTATGTTACCTCCTTGTGATGATGTTCCCTCTTCCTGCAAGGTAATAAACAAAAGCACTTTTGAGCCTTTGTATTTTAGCATGAGTTACCATAACCTTTCAACTACAATCACTGTAATAAGTCATACCACAGGCATTATTTCAGTTATGGTTTGAAAAAATGTTGTTTAACTGACTTGTAGTCCATTTTCATTGGTAGCCTAGGAATAAAAGCTTCAGGGAGTAAAGACCTAAATCAAATCAAATAAAATAAATGAAAGTAATAACACCATCATATTGTGTAAAGTGAAATAAAATCAGACTTCAAACTAAAAAGTTCCACCAGTAGTCCACAGACAGCCAAGTAAAATTAAAACTGATATGCGAATGAAAAACTTTATTAAATATAAAAATAAACTCTTGGCAAGTGCTTTCATCCCTCACAGTAACAGAATTCTACAAAACCATCATTCCCAGTTCCAAAAGGTCTTTAATATTGTGCCTCATTTTATACACAAAGGAAGGTCTTTCTCCTACCACTTTGTTCACATCACTATTACTGTCAAAAATAATCCAATTTTTTACTAAAAATATTTTTGACCGACCTCCCCAAAGGTCCATAAAAATAACCATGGAGTTAGAAAAATTGTCACCCTATTTTTTTTTCAGATTTGGTTCCCAACTTCTGGAGAACTACCCAGTATTGGTATGTACTTAGTACCCCAACCTCCAAAAATCTTCATCCCAATATTCCAGACCCACTCCTGTGGGTAACCTCTTACTTGGAACATCTGTATAAGATTTCAAAACCTCTCTCTTAAAATCCAACAAGTCAGAACACATCCTTGCAGCCTGTATCATTTTCCCCCTCACTATATTCCTTTTAACATACAATGGATGACTGCTACTAAAATCCAAATAACAAGTGGAGTACGTGGACTTCTTATAAATCTTAGATGTGTAACTACTTTTGTTCAAATCTTTTGTCAATGCAACATCTAAGTAATCAATCTTATCATTAGAAAAAACATGTGTAAACTTAAAATATACACAAACATTATTAATATAATCCACAAACTCTTCTACCACATTCTTTTTGAATTTCCACATACTACATATGCCATCAAGGTAACGTAAGCAAAGGGAACAATATTTCTGATAACCAGAATTAAAAAGATTTCTCTTTTCCCATGACACCATTACTAAATTAGCATATATAGGAGAATAGCTAGAGCCCATCGCAACCTCTTTTAAAATTCATTGTCAAAGGTAATATAATTATTCAACAGAATATTTTCCATCGCTTCCATTGTAAAATTAATTAATATTCCATATAAGGAAGTAAACTCTAAAAGGACTTCATGAAAAAGTTCCAATCCCTCTCTGTGTGCTATATAACTAAATAAATCTATACCATCAATAGTGGAAAAAATGCTAGTATTCATAAAATATACTTGCGTAGTTTTGGACAAAAAAATCCCATGAGTCATATAATCAAGTCTGTCCACAAATACCCCTAAAGAGTAGGTGGAATTATTGTGTGCTGCTACTATCAGCCAACAAGTGGGATGGGTAATATTTTTATGCACCTTCGGAATGCCAAAAAATGTTGGAATAAAAGGATGGTCATTTCTCAAGAAATCAAAAAGTTCTTCATTAATAGCTCCTTGTAATAAAGCATCTTCCAAAAACAGTTGCAGCTTCCGATGTGCAATATTAATCTCATTTGTAGACACAACCTTATATTTATCCGTATCATATAATAAATGAGTCATGTTACTGACATAATAATTTTTATCAACAGTAACTATCCCTCCCCCTTTATCTGGCTTCATAATTCTAATATTCTCATCAGCTCTCAAACTACTCAAAAGTACAGCTTTTTCCCTCATCAAGTTGTAAAAACTATCCTTATTGAAATGGTATGCCTTATAAATTTCTTGCGTGCATATTTTCTCAAAACTTGCAACTCTCAGGTGTAATGGAGGGTTAAAATTTATTTTCCTCCTAAATTTAGTTCTAGGTCTAATTATGTCTGTCTGTTGAGCCCAAAAAAATAACTGAAAATTCAACTTCCTAGTATATAATTTTAATTCTTTAAGAACATTAGAAACATTAGTGTTCCTAACAGGAACAAACTTATAACCTTTCTTGAACAAAGAGAAATATGTATTCGTAATTTTGATGTCTGTGTAATTAAAATATTGAACTCCTCTGGACTGAGTATTTAACACCCAAAAGCTGAAATAATTTGATTAGTTTCATCACTATTATTTAAAATTTGTTCTGACTGTTCTTCTTCCAAAATTGCTTCTGTCTCCTGTTGTTTTTTCCCTTTGGGGTGTGGATATACTAAACAATTATGTTGCCTATTCCTATTAAATATTCTATCAGATCTACAAAATGGTAGATATTCCTGTTCAAATACCTCATCTCCTTCCCCATTATGGTGTGGGGGGGGGGGGTAGTTGTTAGCAACACGAATATGTTGACCATTGTCACTATTAAAATTCTCACCTCCCATACCTACAGTATGTGTCTGTTATCCCCCTATTCTTTTGTGAATTATAATAACCCTTAGAAAAGGGGTAGTCTACCTTATGTCTGTAATCTTGTTCATCTCTTTTAAGCTTTTTATACTTGTGATCTAAATTAATTTTAACTTGTCGTTCTACTTTATCAAAGATACCATCGTATTTACACTCAAAATCATGAAAATGTAAATTGTTAAAAATTTCATTGTTCAGTAAACTAATTTCCTCCAACAACACCTCAATCTTATTGTTATTAAGTTGAACAATAAATTGTAGTAATTCAATACCATGCCTATCAAACATGGCCAGAAGTTCATCTAATTCACTCTGTACTACCATAACCCCATTCTGGAATTTATACATCCTGAGGCCTTTAGGAATTCTGTGGACTCTAATATACTCAATAAGGTAAGTGTGCAAATTACATACCTTACTGACTTTGTTCTCAAATCATATAATTTAGTCTGCAAGTCCACAGTTCTAACAGGTCGGTCATCTGTGGTGAAAACAAGTTCTTTGTTCATTCAGTTTTCAAACCGAGATAAATGACTGTCAACATCCAATCTTCAATCTGTTTGCTGCCCACAGGGAATAAAATCCATACCCAAAGCATTCAAATGAAGAGAGGAAGCTCTTTGGCTTTCACCATTATTCGCCGAAACGGAAATAATAGGAATAGGACATTGTGATCCTGTTGCAAGGATTGCAGGGAACTGTCCTTTGTCAAACTCTGAAGTTGACTATACTGTGTTGACAACAGTTTAATCAATTGAGTCAAATTAACTTCTTCTACATTAGATGACTGGTTGCCTCCAAATGAAGAAACTGGAGCTGCATTATTGTCTTTGAGCAAGGATTTAATATCAATTGAGCTCTCCATGGCTCCAATATAAACAAAAGAATGATGGTGAGTAAAACAAATCTTCCTACCACCATACTGCTTCTGGGATGACTACCATGCTGAAAACACAAACTAAAAACACCACTACAGTGTGTAAAGTGAAATGAAATCAGACCTTGAACTAAAAAATTCCACCAGTGGTCCACAGACAGCCAAGTAAAATTAAAACTGATATGCAAATAAAATACTTTATTAAATATAAAAAACTGCTGTCAAGAGCTTTCAGCCCTCACAGTAACAGGACTTCTTCAAAACCATCATTCCCAGCTTGTTACCCCCATTCAAATAGGTTTATTGATTAAAAACATTTACCTAATTAGTTAACATTGTTACATGGTTAAATGGTTAATACCTTCCTCATTATAAACAGTGCCAATAAACAATGAATATTACAATGCCATTCCCACATAACCTATAAGTCTAATGCTCTCTCCTTTAAAACAAGAATCAAAGAAATGTATTCATTAAAACCAGGGGGTTAGTTTCATTCAGTCGAAGTTGCCACTTTAATTCACTTTTTTCAATATTATTTTCCCAGTTCCCACCTTTATGGTTTCTTTTAATCACCTTGGAACTTGGTGAAACAGGAACAATGCAAAGTGTGCTTAAACAAAGCATTATTGACATTCATATTATCAATGGCATAAATATGTTCATAACTCAGTTTGCACAGGAGTCTTTCAGCTTTCCCTAAATAAAATGCATTACAACCCTGGCAAACAGCCACATACACTAAACTCCTGCTTGCACAGTTACCCCTTGTTAAATTAATATGTTGCAGTGGGTCTCCTATAATCATGCTCTGTTTGTTCATTACATATTGACAATAATTACATGCCGTACATCTTTTGGTACCTTTATCTGTGCCTTTTGGAAAATTGCTAGGATGTTCCAAAAGGTCTTTAATATTATGCCTCATTTTATATACAAAGGAAGGTCTTTCTCCTACCACTTTGTTCATATCATTATTACTTATTTTTATTTTACATTTGTTAACCGGGCTAGTCTAACTGGATATATTTCCATTTTCAGTAGAGGCCCGGGGAGAAAAGCTCCAGTAGTAACAAATAGAAATTGAAATTAAAAATAAAATTAAAAATCAATGTTATTACATAGTAAATGAAAGGATTTCAATAAAAAAGAATACAAAAAATACAAGAAGTAATAATAAAATAAAGTAGGTATTTACAATAGTAAAGGTGAGTAAAAGTACAAGATAAATTATTATACAGTATGAATCATGAGGACTTTCAGAACATCAAACAGGATAGATTACACCAGTATGTTGAATTGTGTTCACCAGTTACAGTCCTGCTTCCAAGGAGTGTGCATTAAAGTCCTGGTAAAATTAATAGGAGGAGGAGATATCAGTAGTGAAGCAGAAGGTTAGTCAGGGTTGATGCAGGGGCATAGCCAGTGTGCTTTGAGGTGTCTTTTGAGGTTTTGTTTAAACAGAGGAAAGGAAGAAAGTAAAGTTAGTTCATTGGGCAGTAGGCACCAGTTTTTTCCCACAGTGTTGGAAAACAGAGAATCTCCAGCCATATTGTTAGACTTGCTTATTCTTGCAAGAAGTTTGCTAGAAGACCGTAGGGGATTTAGATTTTTGTAGGGGATTATGAGATTGAAGAGTAAAGGAGTGCTGTTAGGTTGATAAAATATCTTGTGGGCAATGGTGAGTTGGGAGACTTTCAGATGGTTTTGAAGTTCAAGCCAGCCTAGCTGCGTTAGATTGAGACAGTGGTGAGTTCTAAAGGGAGTGCCAGTGACAAATCTGGTGATGTTGTTATAGGAATTAGTTTGATAAAATTATTTTTATTTCGGTTAGTATATATGGGTGAGGTGTACAGAAAAGTTGAGATTAAATGGGAGTGTGCAATCTTGGTTCTGGTTATTGGAGTTAGGAAAGGTTTGATTCTGTATAAGGAGCCTATTTTTCTGTTGACAGTTTTTATGGTGTTATTTATGTGGTTGTCAAATGTAAGGTTATTGGAAATAGTAATTCCTAACAATTTAGTGGTAGAGTCGGAGAATATAATCGTGCCATTATTGGAAATGACAGAGAAATCTATGGGGGAGGACTTACTGGTGGATGTAAAGAGAAGGAGCTTAGTTTTTTTAGCATTGAGAAGGAGGCAACGTTTTGTGAACCATGTTTCAACTATGTTAAATACCTTCTGAGTTAGAGAATGTAGTTCTGATAGGGAGTTTGATGAGCATACTAGTGTAGAATTATCTGCATATTGAATGCAGGCGGCTTGTGGAATTGTTACATGGAGGTCACTGATAAATAGTGAAAAAAGAAGTGGACCTAGAATAGAGCCCTGAGGGACTCCGAGGGTGACTGGCAGAAGGGATGATATATTATCTTCCCAGAGAACTGCCTGTTGCCTTTTGGTAATGTAGGACTTGAACCATTTAACTGCCAGAGAGTCAAGGGAAATGGATTCAAGAATGTTGATAAGACGGGCGTGGTTTACCATGTCAAAAGCTTTTGAAAGGTCAATAAAGAGTACAGATGAGAGGTTGTTTTATTGCAATTTCTATTAATGGCATTTGTAAAGGATAATAGGGCAGTTGTGGTGCTATGTGATGGCCTAAAGCCATGCTGGCAGTTTGCTATTATGTTATATTGAGATAAATGGTTTAATAGTTGTTTGTGAATGCATTTTTCCATAATTTTTGCTAAGGGTGATAAAAGAGCTATTGGCCGGTAGTTAGAGTAATCATTTGAGTTATCCCCTTTGTGTAGGGGGATAATATAGGAGATTTCCCAGATGTCTGGAATGATTCCCTTCTTAATGGTTCTATTTATGAGGATGGATATAGGATAGGAAATTACTTTGGCTGCTTTTTGCAGGTATTCAGATGGTAGCTAGTCAGCAGAAGGAGTACAAGGCTTAAGTTTTAGGATGAATTTGTAGATGAGAGTGGTAGACATGGGTTGCAGATGGAATTTCTTGGGTGTAAGTTGAGGACACCCAGCTTAGAATATCCTCTATAGTATTGATATTATTACCGGGTGGTAGGTAGATACAGATGATATATAAAGATTTATTTTGGTTGATTTGAAATCTGGTGATAAGGACTTCTGCCTTATTATGCTGAGGTGGGTTGTATGGTAAAGTGGAGCTTTGAAGTCCATCTTTGAATAGAACTGCTACTCCCCTACCCTTGCTTTTTATTCTGTCTTGTCTCAATATATTATATCCTTGGGGAATGATTTCATTGTCTTTGGTCCCTGGTTTTAACCACATTTCTGTCAGGCAGAATATGTCAAAGCATTGAATATCTAGAAGGGTATGGAGATGGGCTACTTTTTCCAAAGGAGGTGAGGAGGTAGGTAGAGGTGTGGGCAGTTGAAATTATAGCTATGAGTATTTGGTTATATTAGTTTTTACTACTAAAGGCATCTTGTTGAGATTATGTATAAGAAGTTTAAGGAGTTGAGTCTGAAATTAAGAAAAAAGGAGGTATTGGATAAGGAGAGCATAGAGAGAAGGAAACTAATACTTAGCTAAAAGAAAAGGGATATGGTAAATTACTATAAGTATTGGCTTATTGTAACTAATAGATAAAACATATGGGTGTGGTATATTTTGTGAAAAGGTTGGTGAATGGGATTGATTGGATGGGAGAGAGGGTGTGGTTAAATAAGTATAAGTTTAGGACCACTGGGGTGGGTGGAATTTGGGGGTAGGGTAGGGGAGCAGAGTGAGCCCGCAGGGCGAACGGAGTGGGTTACAGCTGAGAGAGGCTGAGAGGCAATCAGTTATACAGTGAGACTGTGTTCTACAAGCTTTGATTAGGTAAGAGGCACTTTCTGTATTTACTTATCATAAGACATAAGATGGTGAGCTTTTAGTATAGATGTGTAGGGGAAAAGGTAATATTAAAGAGAGCAGGAATAGTAAGGTTATTTAGAGAGTTAATTAAGGAGTTCTATAACAGGAGTAATAAGTGATAGTAGAATAAGCTGCCTGGTTTATTTATATGTAAGACTAACAAGGTTAATTCCCTTTAGTATCTTTCATGGGGTGGGGGGTAATTACTTGAAGTAAGTCTACTAACAGGGATAACTGAGAAAGGCTGGTCCACAGAGCTAGATGAGTTTGGCTGGCAGTACGAAACAGCTTTACATGCCTTGAGTTCTGCTGCCCTCTAGTGGCATATATATATATATATATATATATATATATATATATATATATATATATATATAATTACACTAAATTCACTAAGATAGGAGGTAAAGGAGAAAAAAGTTGAAAATAATCCAATTTTTACTAATAATATTTTTGACCAACCTCCCAAAAGGTCCATAAAAAATAACCATGGAATTAGAAAACTTGTCACCCTGTTCTTTTAAGGTCTGCTTCCCAACTTCTGGAGAACTACCTAGTATTGATATGTACTTAGGACCCCAACCTCCAAAAATCTCCATCTCAATATTCCAGACCCACTCCTGTGGGTAACCTCTTGCTTGAAATATCTGTATAAGATTCCCAAGATTGCTCTTAAAATCCAACAAGTCAGAACACATCCTTGCAGCCCCCTTACTATATTCCTTTTAACATACAATGGATGACTACTACTAAAATCCAAATAACAATTGGAGTATGTGGGCTTCCTATAAATCATAGATGTGAAACTACCTTTGTTCAAATATTTGGTCAACGTAACATCTAATTAATCTATCTTATCATTAGAAAAAATAGTGTAAACTTAAAATATACGCAAATATTATTAATATAATCCACAAACTTGTCTACCACATTCTTCCCAAATTTCCACATAATATGTCATCAAAAAAAGTAAGGGGACCAATATTTCTGATAACTGGAATTAAAAACATTTCTCTTTTCCCATGAAACCATTACAAAATTAGCATATATAGGAGCACAACAAGAGCCCATTGCAATCCCTTTTATTTGTCTGAAAAATTAATTGTCAAGGGTAATATAATTATTCAACAGAATATTTTTCATCACTTCCATAGTAAAATTAATTAATATTCCATCCAAGGAAATAAACTCGAAAAGAGCTTCATGAAAAAGTTCCAATCCCTCTCTGTGTGATACAGAACTAAATAAATCTATAGCATCAATAGTGGAAAAACTGCTGGTATTCATAAAATATTCTTGCTTGAGTTTGGACAAAAAATCCCATGAGTCATATAATAAATGATCAATGGAATGAAGTGCATCTTTAAAAAGTCTATCCAGAAATACCCCTCAAGAGTAGGTGGAACTATTGTGTGCTGCTACTATCAGCAGATAAGGGGGGAGGGTAAAATTTTTATGCACCTTCAGAATGGCAAAAACTGTTAGAATAAAAGGATGGTTATTTCTCAAGAAATAAAAAAAGTTCTTCATTAATAGCTCCTTGTAGTAAAGCATCTTCCAAAAACAATTGTAGCTTCTTTTTTTCTCAAAAATGTTTTTATTTTTCAAATACAGTTGAATAAATTCCATAGTATTTCTATATAACATCTTAAATAACTATGTGCACTATTTACATCAGCCTGACACTATAACAAAGCTCAATATATGCAATTACTTTATAGGTATAACAATCCAGTTATCAGAGTGTATCTGTTCAGTTATTGTCAAGTGTCAATTAATGATAAGAATTGGATTGTTAATAAATGGCTTAGGATGAATCCTTAATTCTTTAATTTTAATTCCCAACAATGCTGTGGTCTTCATTAGGCTGTAGAATTCTTCTAAAGTCAGTATTGTGTTTGTATTCCATCTTCTTGTTCCACAATTCCTTGGGATTGCAAGTATTATCCAAACTAGATACATATTTGACTCATTCAAATGAGGACCTTCATACACATTTAATAATACTAGAGCTTTAGATAAGTTAAACAATTCATTAAATAAAGTTTGTAAAAAGTTTTTAATGCCATTCCAAAATGGCTTAATTTTAACACAGTCGAAAAAAATGAGATTCCAATCTGCATTGTGTATTTGCTCACACCGCCAACATATTCCCTTTGTGGAAGAATTAATTTTAGTAATTCTATCTAGAATTATGAAGGCTCTGTGCAGGCATTTCCAATTAAAAACTTTCCAGTATTGTGTAAAGGATGTATGTTTTATTGATAATAAAATATTTGATTTAATTTCTTCAGTTAGCTGTAATGTGTCCTTTTGTTATATAATTCAAATATAAGGATTTGGGTGTTGTTTTATAATTTATCAATATCTTGTAAAATTTTGAAATACTATTTCCCATGTCATAATTCTTATATATGATTTCATATAGGAATTTCGTAAGTTTAGGTATTTCTTTAAATAAAGAATTACTAATTATTCTGCATAAATTTTGTGAATACGTCAGAATGGTTTGCATAGTTAGCCAATCTTGTTGTGGAATTTTGTATGTTGTTTCTTTTGTTTGCATATCCAGAACTTTTAGTTCTTTGATACTTTGAAACCAACAAACAAATCCTTTCTGTTCCCAGAAATTAATTATTTCTCTGTATATTTTATGTGGACAGCTCTTTGTAACTATGAATGGTGTTAAAAGCTCAAACCAGATTTTGAAATCTATGTTTCCATTAATAATTTTCCTAAATGAGTCAGTGTAATAATTAATCATATGAGTTTTAGTGGGCTTAGTTATTTTATATTGCATACAAATACATAATATGTGCCATGGCAAATTTTTATCTGTTATTTGAAATTGTGTTTGTAAATGAAATTCATTTACTGATATTACAGTTAGTAATTCTTTCCAATTTGCAGAATAAGTTGGACTTATCCAGTCTGAGATTGTTTTAGATAGTGATGCTTTTATATATGTTTTTATATCAGGAAAGTTTAATCCTCCCTGTTTCCATGGTCTGATATGATGTATTAAAGCTATTCTGTTTCTTTTGGGAAACCATAAAAAATGTATTATGCATGAGTTTATTTATTTGAGTATATTCCTTTCTGGTAACATCTGTATTACCAAAGCTATATATAGAATCTTGGCTAGTAAAACCATTTTTATTAACTGTAGTCTATCTTCAAATGTTAATATTATTTTACTCCACTTTTCCACATAGATTTTAATTGTATTGATAATATTATTGTAGTTTTTGAGAATAATTCATTATTATCTTTGCATAACTCAATTCCTAGATATTTTAAATTAAATTCTTGTTTCCCTGTAATGTGATTCCCCTTTGTCTGCAATTCTTTTTTTTTTTATTTAAAAATAAAAATTTTGATTTTGATTTATTGAAATGGAGTCATGAAGTCCTGTAAAATGTTTCAATTAAAATATCTAATTCTTCTAATGTCTCTTTTGTGTTGGATAATGCTAATAATATGTCATCAGCAAAGAGCGTTATTTTTAGAATTGTATTGTTCATAAACATCTACTCCTTTGATTTTTCTGTTGTTATGTATTGAACCTGCCAATATTTCAATAGCCAAATCAAATAGAATCTGTGACATGGGCCATCCTTGTTTAGTATCCTTTGTTATATGTATAGATTCATAGGTGAAAGGACCTAGCATAAGATACGTTAAATTATTTGTATATATATTCTTTAGTAGATGAACAAAGGAAGGAGGAAATTCAAATAACACCAGAATTTTGAGTAAATAGTCCCAATTTAGGGAATCAAAGGCTTTCTTTATATCTAAGCCAATTATGAGTGTTTATTTTCTTTATCAATATAGTGTATAAGAGAAATTACCCTTTTAATATTGTCATGTGTGTGTCTATGATATATAAATCCTGTTTGATCATTTATTGTTTTGGATAGTGATATTTTCATTCTGTTAGTTAATATTGTTGTAAATATCTTATAGTCATTATTTAATAATGATATAGGTCTATAAGAGGTACAGAGGTTTGGGGATTTGTTTTCCTTTAGGATTGGTGTGATTGAGGAATATCTCCAAGAGAGGGCTATTAAAGCTTGTGACTGAATTTCTAATGGAGTTTTATGGAAGAGGGATAAGATCTTTGAAGGAAAACATTTATATATTACCATAATTATGCCATCTATACCTGGAGCTTTACTATATTGACCCTCTTTTATTGTATCTGTAATTTCTTTGTAGGATATGGATGCTTGCTGATCTAGTTTTAATTTTTCTGGTATTTTTTTATATTAGAACATTTTTCATCTAGATTTAATTGATCAATGTGTATATTTTCTTTTTGGAAATGTTCCATATAATGATTTCTATAGGCATCAAGAATGTCATCTATATCCAAGACATTTTTCTCTTTCTTTTCATGAAAGATACTTTTAATGTTATTAACTTTTGATTGTATTTTGATTCTTGTAGATACATTATATAGATATTCGGGAGAAGTGGCCAAGGTATTCATTTTTATTTTTTCTAAAGCTAAACTAGTTTTATGTGTCAGAATTTCATTGTATTTATTGCTTAATACTTCTACTTTCTTTTTCATCTTAGGTTCATAGGTTCATAGGTGTGTACTAGGCTAATAGCCATGGAGCCTTTACAAGCCTAGCCCATAGGACTACCGTGGCATCATGCCACCCAACCTTAGTTCCTAGTGCCTCTGTGGAGTAGATCCACTGGGGTGGTCCCTGGGGTGATTTTTTTATTTCCCATCCACCTATCAAGATTTCTTTTGAAGAAGGCCAGTGAGGTGCTCTGCTTGACATGTATGGGAAGTCTGTTCAATAACATTAGCAGTCTCTGGGTTATGAACCTGTCCTTCCAGCATGTTCTGTTGATTGTGGTAATGAGGCTGAGGTCTCTGGAGTGTGTGGTGTGGAGGGATTGCAATTTCTTTAGATATAGCATTTCTAACAAAGCTGGGTCAGACATGGCTTTGTATGTCAAGCAGAGATCACCTCTAAGTAGGCAATATGAGACAGAGAATAGTTGGAGTTTTTTGAGTCTGTCCATATAGGACAAGTGTTTATGGCCTAGGATCCCCTTTGTGGGGTACTTTTGCAGCCTCTCCAGTTGTTGCAAGTGTCTAGTGAGGTACATGCCAAATGGGGCATTATACTCAAAGGATAGAGGGAGACAATGACCTCTTTCTTCCTGAATGCAAAACCCATAGTAATAAGATGTGCCACATAGAAGGACTATCTGACCACAGTGTTAATGTGGTGGTCAAAAGAGAGCTTGTTGTCAACCTGTGTTCCCAGATCTCTTATAATGCCTTCTGTGTTCAGTGGACTACCATCAATGTGGTAATTCAAGGGAACCAGGATTTTCCCAAAGGGGATGAAGCCACATTTTTTGGTATTGAGCTTAAGGCCATGATTCTGACACCAGTCATTGGTCTCATTGAGGCCTTTCTGTAGGATGTCAACATCACATGGGGAGTTAATAATAGCTCCCAACTTGCAATCATCTGCAAACTTTGTCAGCCAGAGTCCCTTCATGTTGGCCTGGACTTCAGAGAAGTAGATACCAAAAAGGAGAGGACCCAGGACCGAACCCTGTGGGACTCCACTCTTGACTGGTTGGCAGTCTGACTTGGAGTCAGCTACTTTCACACTGTGGGTTCCATCTGTGAGATAGTTTGCAACTCACCTAGTGATATAGGCGTTGGTGCCTAGTTTAGTAAATTTTTCTATGATTCCTGAGTGGGGAATGGTATCAAAGGCCTTGGCCAGATCAAGGTAGGCTGTATGAACCACCTTACCTCCATCCACAGCTCTGGTGACTGACTCAAAGAAGTCAAACAAGTTGAGCAGGCATGATCTACCTTTCACAAAACCAAACTGTGTAGGATCCAGAATTTGGAGATTCCCTATATCATTGTTTATTAGGTCCATGATGATGCATTCCATAGCTTTACATATCAAACTCATCAGGCTAATGGGGCGAGAGTTCCCGGGGTCTGTAGTCGCTCCTCCTTTGTGAAGAGGGATAACTGTAGCAGTGTGCCATTCAGTAGGGACCAAGCCTGAGGTGAGGCTGATGATTTTATTTTTTTTCAGCTTTTACTGACAAAAATTTGTATTGTAGATCTAATAATTCAGAATCCCATTCTCTGAATTTTTTTATACCAAGTTAGGGTTTTACCATATATGTAAGCTTTTAATGATTCACATATCATTATTTATCTCTGTGGTGTAATTAATATCTAAGAAGAACTGTAATTCAGATAATAGCCAGGGTTTAAACTCTTTAATTTTAGTTATATATGCTGGAATTCTGGAGTTAAGGATTAATGGTTTGTACCCATTTTGAAGTTTTAGTGTCAATGAATTGTAGTCTGAAAAGGGACAGGGAGTGATTGAAAAATTAATGATTTTAGAGTGTAAGTCATGGGCAGCAAATATTTTATCTATTCTAGCTTGGGTACCAAATCTGTGATCATGATGGGAAAACAACAAAAATTTATCTTCTTTAAATTTGAAAGTATCTACAAGTTGAAATGATTCTACCCACTTGTTTAAAGCTTTTGATACAGCAGATGTACCCAGCGGTATTTTATTTGTAGATTCAGAAATATTGAATATACAGTTAAAATATCCTCCTAATATTAAGTTGCCTTTATAATTATTGGAAATGAAATCCAAGTGTTTTTTAAAAGTTCCTGATCCAATGCCTGGGAACCAGTATAGATTGGCTAGGGTCCATATTACGTTATTATATTTAACTATCACTAATGCCATAAGGCCTTCTTTATCTTCATACTTATAAATGATTTCTGGGTTTATCCCATTTGTTTTCCATAAAGTTGTTACCCCGTTTGTCTTTGTCTTGTAAGTGGATTGCGCTAATATCATATATCCCTTAGGATTCCATTTGTAATAGTCATTTGCTTTGAAATGAGTTTCTTGAAGGAAGACAATTTGTGCTTTGCTCAGTTTTAAATATTTCAGTAGATTTGATCTCTTGCTAAGATTGTTTAAGCCATTGGTATTTAAAGATAATAAAGTTAACTCCATCTTAGGTTATTTAGACTATGTATTTTTTCTTTTATTGTGACTATTAAACATTTTCCTCTGATAACTATACAGTATATGTTTGAGCTTTTAAAGGAAATTATCAGTTTTATACTTTGAGTGTTTACCAGTAAAGTAATGCTTTGGTCTGGCATACTAAAAATGTTTTTGTGAAATAAATTTAAATTAATAAATGTTAACAAAACTAAGATCCACACTAGCCATGGAATGAAAACCATTCCTAATCTGATGGATAAACCTAAGTCCATCAGATTATCACTCATACCTTGACAATCCAGAAAATCTGAGCTCCATCAATTGAATTGTCATATGGAGAATATTTGTAATAGGAATAAAGCAATATTTATATTATTTTGAACAGATATAGTACTATTGTAGATTAGACAGAATTCTGATACAATACAAATGTCTACTTATTGTATAACCAATTAATATTTACATGAAAGGTGGATGACAAGCAATTCAATCATAGTAAAGTAGGATATATCATATAGAAAACCTCAGTTAAATGTTATAGCACACAGTTATTTAACATATTCACCCTTATTGATGAAGTCTTTCAAAACTTATTACTTTATATAAATAGATGGTAATAATATTTATACCTAATGTTTATAACACAATATATTTTACTGGCTATATCAGAAGTTATATTTCATTGTTTACCAGTATTTAAGTAATCACTGTGTTTGTTGCTAACTTACTTAAAGCATAAAGTTTGTTTTATGTAAACATTGATGAAAGTCGGTGCATTTTAATTATTAGTGCACCCCTCTTCCCCCCATTTCCTACACATACGGATTTTCATATCTATCATTTCTTATTATAAAATGAGTGAAATTATAGGTTAAAAACAACAAATTCACTTATTGTGATTAATGATTACAAGTTCCCTTTCCATATTCATAAATTGTCATTTCATGGCATATACTGAAAGTATTTAGATTTAAATGGCAACATTCTATTTTGTATAATCAGCAAAAGTTAAACTGAGTGATTATTGTCAATTTAATACTATTTGTTCAGAATGTGATTGTTACATTCTGTGACATTCTTAGTTCAGGCTTCTATTGATTCCCTTGAACAACTTTGTCAGTCTAATGTCATGTATAAAACATTAGTTACCTTGCTAAGAGCTTAAGCATTATGTATGATCAAGATGTGTTACAAAACCCCAATTCAAGTTAAAGCAATTCTATGACTTGTTATGCACATTACCTATATAAGAAAATCATCATGCTTCCCCTTGATGTCAATATAGTGCATGTCATTTATGACAAGTTAAAACAGTAGTAGTTTTATTATACTCAAGCCCATGTTATTAAACTGTCTATTGTCAATTTAACACTATTTGTTCAGAATATGATTGTTAAATTCTGTGACATTTAAGATCAGGCTTCTATTGTTTCTCTTGAACAACTTTGTCAGTTTGGAGTCATGTATAAAACATTAGTTACCTCAGTAACTGCTTAAGTATTATATATGGTCAAGATGAGTTACAAAAACTACAATTCATGTTAAAGCAATTACATGACTTGTTTGCATATTTACTTATATAAGAAAATCATCATGCTTCCCCTTGATGTTCAATGAAGTGTATGTCATTTATGACACATTAAGACAGTTATATTATACACAAGCCCATGTTATTAAATCCTGTCTTTAATATCTAAATTCAGCAGGCCGCTTCATCTTATACGATAATTATATATTTTATGTCTAGATTAAAATCATACATTACATAACTATTGTGTGTGGGGTTTTTTTGTCACAAATCAACTTAATGAGCTAAACGAAGTGTTGGGAGACCATCAATATGTGTACATGTGGTTTAAAACAGCCCTTTTATTATAAAATGTTTTTAAAACCAAAAACACCATTGCCGAGAATCATCTTGGAGGCTTCTCAGAGCTGTTAAGCATTATCATCACTCTGTCTGTGTTACCACAGCAACCTGGGAGCATCTGTTTCTGTTAATGTGTTTGTGCACTGCATACCAGAGGCTCGTGATGCACCTGAAGGAAAGGTTCACTTCACTGCAGCTTCAAGCCTAAAGCCCCTCTCTTTCAGTGATGCAGCAGCCAGGAAAAGAACAGAGAGCAAACAGATAAAAAAAAAACTCCCAACAAGCTGCCACACCAAGAGAGAACACACTCCTCCAGCTCTCCCACCTCTCACGTACTAACAAACCATTCTCTGCCAAAATATCCCAAAAGCACAGTTCTATCCACCCCCTTCCCCTGGATCCAGGCTAAAACACCAAATGTCTCTTCCTAATACACAAGCATCAGTAAACCTTGATCACAAGGCGCAACCCACAGCATCCTGGAGATGAAAACAGTAACATACAATAGCTGCCAGACACAGCTGCATCCACATACACCATGTCAGGCTCAATCAAACAGCACTTGAAGCTATGATAACTTCCATAATTGATATTAATTATGTTTAGACAGAATAATAATGACATTTGTGCTAGCTGCTTGACATGGCTGCATCCATGCACACCATATCAGGATTAATCAAACAGCACTTGGAGCTATGATGCTTGCATAGTTGATATTAACTATGTTTAGACAGAATGTTGTTGTGTCTTTCAGCTTTTCCCGGTTAGGGGTCACCACAGCGGAACGGATTGATTGGCAGTAGATTTTTACATGCCGAGTTGCCGGCCCTGACGCACAACCTTCAACAAAGGTACGCCCATTCACACATGTCTCCACACAGAAGACACTCTAGCTGAGAATCGAACAGGACGTCTTACTGTGAGGCAACAATGCTACCACAGCACCACCACTGCAGTTATGTTTAGACAGAATAATAATGACATTTGTAGTAGCTGCCAGACACAGCTGCATCCACGCACACCATATCAGGATTGATCAAACAGCACTTGTAGCTGTGATAGCTGCCATAATTGATATTAACTATAGACAGAATAATGTTGACATTTGTACTAAGAGCTTGCTACTATTATTTAACCAGGATATACATGACATTTCTAAATCATACTTTAACTGAAGAAGGCATTAGTCTCCATGACAGCATTTTTTTTAAAACACTCTACTGTTACTGCTATTATATATGATGTTAATTTGTTACATTTGAGTCTGAACTCTGATGAATGGTACGTTGATGAATTAGTTAATTAATTACTTAAATTATTGTAAGTAAAATCAATGAAAAATGAACAAGATAAGTATTCATTGAGTTCAAGCAGGGGAATAGAAGCTTCTATGTTTGCATTATATGTTGCTTTGTTTGACTTATATATAATGTAAATAGTAACCGATCTTAACTTACCTTTGTGAAGAATTATTGGACTCTTTGAACATTCTGAATAAATCATTACTGTTTATCAGTTGTTTAAGAAACGCTCCTTTTTTTAAATTAAAAACAGATCACAAGTGATGTACCATATCAGTTGATACTTTGAGAGATGTAGTTGTAAGAGTTATTTTTTAGGACAGCTATCTTGGAATCAGTTTTTTGTTTGTTCTTTCTAGCATCAGTCCAAGGATGTGTTTCTTTTATTCTTTTAAGAGTAGGGACCATCCATTCCATTTCTTCTGGGATAGACACTATGTTGTTGTTTTTGATGAATATAATAGTTTCTTCTAAGTCATTAAAGGTTCTCATCTCATTGGCAAAAAGTATTTTTATCTTGGCTGGCAAGGCCAGCTGTGCTTTAATGTTGTTCTGTTTCAACAGTTTTATTATTGGCCAGACTCTTTTCCTTTGTTCTAGTATTCTGGAAGAATAATCATTGTCAAACCTGATCAGGCTTTGATTGTATTTTAAGAATGATTTTCTCCAAGCAAATTTTAATATTAGTTCCTTGTCCAGAAATGAAAGAAATGTTATAACTATGGATCTAGGTGGAGTATTTATTGAGTTAGAAGCAAGTTTCCTCAGTGCTCTATGCACCCTTTCAATCCCAAATGAAAGGCTTTCTTTCAAGTCTAAAAATTCAGGAATCCGGGTTGTTAAGAATGAAATGTCTTCTGCTTCAGTGTTTTCAGGCAGACCAAACATCCTTATGTTTTTTCTCCTTTTCCTGTTGTCTAAGTCATCTATTTTGTTAAGCACCCATGTATTCAGTTTAAGCAGAAATTCTTTTTGGAATTCTTCCTCTTTAAGTCTCCCTAAAGTGTCATTTAGGGAAGTCTCTATATTTATTATTTTTGTATGGTGTTGCTGTAATAGTTCCTTAAGAGTATCGGTCTGTTTTTGAGAATTTAATTTGAGATTTTCTGAGTCATTTTTAAAGCCATCCATCTTCAAAGATAGTTCCTATAAGGTAGAGGTCATCAATTGCAGTTCTTTTTTCAAAGCTTCTTGATGAGAATTCCTTGAGTTGTTCATATTCAGTGACTTGATATATCTCCAAGTTACTTAATAGGAAAATGTTTTTATATCTTCACCAAAATTGATATTTATGCAGTATACTAGTTTATCTATAGATTTCTGATGTTTTAAACTTGAAAAAAATAACATTTTCCTATATTATTATACTAGTTTATGGAGCTCTCAAAATTCACTGCTCTCAGTTAGCTATCTAGGCTCTGCCCCACAATTATAGCTTCTGATGTGCAATATTAATCTCATTTCTAGACACAACCTCATATTTATCAGTATCATATAATAAATCAGTCATGTCACTGACATAATCATTTTTTTTAATTGGTAAACCTATTTGAATGGGGGTAACAATCTGGGAATGATGGTTTTGAAGAAGTCCCGTTACTGTGAGGGATGAAAGCGCTTGCTGTCAGTTTATTTTTATATTTAATAAAGTTTTTTATTCACATATCGGTTTTAATTTTACTTGGCTGCCTGTGGACCACTTGTTGAATTTTTTAGTTTGAAATGAAAGTAATAGTTTTCATTTAAAGAGGCAGCATGAGCTTTAATCATTTGCAGGTTAAGAACATATAAAAAATCCAGGTAGTTTAAGAAACTAACAGTTAGAGGAAAAGCTCAAGATAGTCACAAGTATACAAAACTTAACAGATTTCAGTAAAAACTATAACAGTAACATTGTTATGATGAGAATGTATAAAAAAAGACAATTTAATAAAAACAACAAATTGCAACATATGGAATATTTGAGAAGTAATTGATTGTTTTATTTTCCAGTATACCTACCCATTATGTTTGCAACATAATAACTACTGAAATATAAAATATATTGATACAGAAGGTAAGCAGAAGGAGCTGATTATATTAAATGTGATTTAACAGAAACAAAAATAACAGTTTATAAGCTTGCAATGTGTGTTTTTTTATCTGCAGATACATGTGACTAGATCTCTGCAATAGGCATAGTTTAATGACTTTTATGGGGTGAAGAATGTTAGCAGTTTTTGCAAGTGAAGATGGCTGATTCCATGTAGAACCACCTAAGCAGAATATTTACATATGAGGTTTGGCTTTTCATTGTTTTAGTAAGAAGGTTAACTATTGATCTAAGATTTGTGGAGGGGTGTTGCCACTCTATGAGGTCATGGCATGTGGGAGAAACTTTAAGGTGCAGGAACAATAATAATAATCTAGTTAATGTCAGACTGTCAGACACCTGAGGTTAAATAAAAGGTCACAGTGGTGCATCCTGGGTGAAGAGACAAGTTTGAACTTTTCCAGTTAGTGGTATATTTGTTTTAGTTTGATCAGAAAACCAAGCATTAGACTAGTCAAAGCAATGCAGAAATAGAATAGTCTGGACTATAGCTGAGAAGACACAAACTTGGTTATTAAGATTTGCATTAGATAGCGTTTAATCCTGTAAACACTGTAGAAAAAATGGTTTTATTTTTTAACTGCCTTCACAAGACAGTGTGGCATCAAGATTATTTTATTTTGCTTATATAGAGAATGCTAGTTATGATTTGGAGTTCAGTAGAATTAGTATACTTATAGCATCTATTACAAAAGTAGTATAGAAATACCTGGGCAGCATTCAAGGATTTGCAAGTGAGGAAGGCTAACCCAAGTGACTAGTTTTCAGTCTTCTATACTTCGGGTAATAGGCTTTCACAGTGCTCAGGCACAGAATTAACATAAAAGCTAAAAATATATAATGGTCCTTATTCAGCCCAGGGAATTTGTTACTTCTGAAATACACATACACACACACACACACACACACACACACACACACACACACACACAGACTATACATATACACACATACATTTTATTGATAAGCATTTAACCATACACTTAACAGAAGAGATAAAAAATCAACATAGGAAACATGCAGTATTCCAGCACTATAAATAACACTAAAATGGCTGTGGGTCAGTAAACTGAAAGCCAAATGTCACCACTTTGAAAGCTATTTTTGTACAAAATCAAATGTTTAATGTGAATTCTGTGTTGAAGTTCATAGGTTCATAGGTGTGTACTAGGCTAATGGTCTTGGAGCCTTTACAAGCCTAGCCCATACAATTACCCTGGCATTGTGCCATCCAACCTTAGTTCCCAGTGCCTCTATCGAGTAGAGCCACTGGAGTGATCCCTGGGGTGAATTTTCTATTTCCCATCCAGTCATCAACATTCCTCTTGAAGAGGGCCAGTGAGATGTCTATTCCATAGCATGGACAGTCTCTGGGTTATAAACCTGTCCCTCCAGCCTGTTCTGTTGATTGTGGTAATGAGGTTGAGCTCTCTGGAGCTTGTAGTGCGGAGGGGTTGGGATTTCTTTAGATGTAGCATTTCCAGCAGAGCTGTGTCAGACATGGCTTTGTAAGTCAAGCAGAGATCATCTCTAAGTAGGTGATATGCGAGAGAGAGAGAATAGTTGGAGTTTTTTGAGTGTGTCCATTTAGGACAAGTGCTTAAGGCCTAGGATCCTCTTTGTGAGGTACTTTTGTGGCCTCTACAGTTGTTGCAGGTGTCTCGTAAGGCACATGCCAAATGGGGCTTTGTTCTCAATGATTGGCCTAATGAGGGAAGAATAGAGGGAGACAATGACCTCTTTCTTCCTGGATGCAAAACCTTTAGTAATGAGATGTGCCACATAGAAGGACTTTCTGACCACAGTGGCAATGCGGTGGTCAAAAGAGAGGTTGCTGAAAACCTGTGTTCCCAGATCTCTTATGATGCCTTCTGTGTTCAATGGACTACCATCAATGTGGTAATTCATGGGCACTGTTTTTTTCCCAAAGGGGATGACAACACATTGTTTGGCATTAAGCTTAAGGCCATGGTTCTGACACCAGTCGTTGGTCTCAGTGAGGCCTTTCTGTAGGATGTCAACATCACTTGGGGAGTTAATTATGGCTCCCAACTTGCAATTGTCAGCGAACTTTGTCAGCTAGATTCTGTTCATTTTGGCCTGGACTTCAGAGAAGTAGATACCAGACAGGAGAGGACCCAGTACCAAACCCTGTGGGACTCCACTCATGACTGGTCAGCAGTGTGACTTGTTGTCAGCTATTTTCACACTGTGGGTTCCATCTGTGAGCCAGTTTGCAACCCCCACCTAGTGATATAGGGGTTGAGGCCTAGATTAGTGAGTTTTTCTATGATTCCTGAGTGGGGAATGGTATCAAAGGCCTTGCCCAGATCAAGGAAGGCTGTATGAACCACCTTGCTTTCATCCACAGCTCTGGTGACTGATTCAAAGAAGTTGACCAGGTTCAGCAGGCATGCTCTACCGTTCACAAAACCAAACTGTGTGGGATCCAAAGTTTGTAGATTCCCTATATCCTTGTTTATTAGGTCCATGATGATGCATTCCATAGCTTTGCATATCAGACTTGCCAGGCTAATGGGGCGATAGTTCCCAGGGTCTGTAGTCGCTCCTCCTTTGTGGAGAGGGATGACTGTAGCAGTGTGCCATTCAGTAGGGACAAAGTCTGAGGTGAGGCTGTAATTGAACAGTAACTTGGAAATAGAGCTGCAGTCATGTCAGTCATTTCAAATGAGGTGTAGTGCATTTGGTTACATGAACTGTTTTACAAAGGAACCTGTTAGTCCAAATTACACTGCTGATGGTTGTCTTTGGCTAATGGAATGGAGAAGACAGTTGTGGGGGCTGAGTAATGTATGAGGAGATGCAAATATTACTATTCTGGGATGAAAAACAGTTTATCAAATTAAACTTTGTTTTTCCTTGAAGGCGAGATATATCAAGTATTATTCCAATACTTCAGTTTTATTCAGTGAAAGTATGCACACAGATAAAGTCGCCTTCAAGTGATGACGTTTCATGTTGAAGGGATGGAACTGTTACTCTTGCAGTGGCCCTTCTGATATTTCAGAGTACAATGTAATTGCAGGTAAATAGCATGGCCATTACTTTACAGCACATAATGATTCATCTGATTATGTGATGAAAAGAATGCATGGTAGCTCCAAGGTCTTGGGTGATGGCCTGAGTTCCCATGGCCCTCCCACTGCTATTTAGAACCATGCATCAATCCAGTAGTAAAAGGTAAGCATACACTGAGATTGCTTGGCATGATGGTAGAAGCAGAGTAGAAGGCAGCAACCAAACAATGGGGAGCAGATTTCTAGATACTCTGAACACTGAGGAACATAACTGGGTGGAAATGGAGAATGTACACACTTCTGTGTTGCATTTGTCTAGACTGTGGATGAGGTGATTGAAAAAGAGTTGTACCTTTCATCACAACTAAATTCATCTACTAACACTTTGTCAGATAAAACCTGTCAAAGCGGCACTTTACTGAAAAAGAATAAAGCAGTATTTTCTGTGAGGGCCTGGACTCTAATGCAGGAGAGAGTATCTGCTCCCCGTTTTGCAATGACAGCACTGCAGTTGTTCAACACTGTTTTTTGGCAAATGTAATTTCACTGAAAACAAAGGTCAGTTTGTAAAGTACAGGTGCAAAATACACATGTGCACACCCTGTAAAACATCTTTGATCATCAAAAATATTCCTGCAAGCAGAACTTTTCACTCCATTTAATCAGACATTAAAATAAAAGACAAAACTAAATAAAATATAGTCTACGTTTCTCATTCATTTTAATGTAAAAAAGTAATTTCATATGCTACACATACAAAATACAGACATCCTTAGTAGCACTATTCTTCCACCTAAATCAACACTCTAGAAATTAAATTTATTCTTGTAATGAAAATAAAGTTAAACCTAAGGAATAAATTATAAAAATGAACTAATAAATAAAATGATATCAACTATTCAAAAGTAAATGGCTTTACTAGCAAGAGAGTAACATTTCTAATTACTTAAAGTAACTAAAAACCATAAATAAACTATAACGCTAACAAATCCTAATATAACTCATAAATGGACTGTACCTAGAGAAAATATTAATATTGTCTAGCTCTTTCAAATGAATGTGTAAAGCTAATAGAATTTGAGGTGGGTGAACAGCACTTGTGGCGTTTGAATTATAATAAGCAGTACATTTTTGATGAAACTGTCTAGTAACTTGAAAAACAATCAACACTGACTACCAAAATGCTGCTTGCTGCACTTGTTTCAACTTTAACCAATAAGATTAAGATTAATTTGACCTAGAATGTTGGTCTGTTTGAATTCACAACATGAAGCTCAATGATTTTGTTCTGTTGTTTTACCGGCAGGATGTTACTCCACCATAACTTAGCAAGTATTCTGTTATAAAACACAGCTGTTGCAATTATATTAATGAGAACTGCAATTTCTACCTTAAAATTGCTGCTAGTATTTCTGAAAGCTAGTGTGTACAGCCACCTGCTATACTGCCCTTTTTACGAGTGAGTCAGAAAATAGTTCCATTTTGTAATGTGAATTATTTTGTACAACATAAATCAACTTTATTTTCAGCACAGTGCTTATGCTTAGTATTACAAAATGGTACCCATGATATTTTTACACTGTTTCCCTCTTGCAGGACATTTTTTCAGGTATATTCTGTTCACAAACAAACCTACCATATAGCCTAGCTTGTGTAACATAATTTTTTAACTTAACTGCCTTTTCACAATGTTGTCTACCCTGATCTGCAATCTGCTGTAGAAACTAAGCTTTATTGCTGGTGCAAAAAAGAGGTATAAGAAATAAGCACTGTTTTAACTGTTATTCTGCTAGATCATACTTCTCTTTCCTCAATGTGACTTCTAAAGTCACCTCCTCTTGGATTTTGCAACACTCTTTCTAATATAGCAAACTCAAATTCTGAAAAAGTAGGGTGTACGATAGAATGCTTGTAGAATGAGGATGATGTGGATGATGAACTGCTCAAAGTAGCCAACTTATTTAAAGAAAGGGGGTACCCCATTAAAATTATTTTAGATCATGTGAAATATGCAAGGAATGAGTGGGGAAAGAAATATAAGCTCCTATTAGGTAACCCATATACTACTATTGAAGACGAACAAAGTGAAGGGGAAGAAAATAAAGAATTTGAAAGAGCTATGGTGGTTCCTTACAGTGGTAAAGCATACGAGGTGAAAAAAATAGTAGAAGACAATTTGGCCATTTTAAGGAACAATCCAAAGTTGTGTGTGGTAGTGGGTTTTAAACCCACTTTTGTATACAAGACAGGAACAAATTTGAAAAAAATATTTTGAGGAAGTACCAAAACACAAGGGGAGGTACAGTATGACAAGATGTGGCACTTGTTCTCAATGTAAATATATATGTACAAAGGAGAGTGTTATTATAGCCAATTCTTTACAAACACAGGTGAGATTTGATATGGGTAATTGTCAGACAACTGGAGTAGTGTATTTGGCTATGTGTAAATCCTGTCCCAGGTTTTATGTAGGTAAGACTGAGAGGTGGTTAAGGGACAGGATATATGAACACACATATCAAATATCCACTGGTAACATGAATAATGCATTATACAAGCATTCTATTGTATGGCCTAATTTTTCAGAATTTGAGTTTGTTATATTAGAAAGAGTGTTGCAAAATCCAAGAGGATGTTACTTTAGAAGTCACATTGAGGAAAGAGAGGTAAGGTGGCATATTAAGTTACAGGCAAGTCAAGATTTAGGACTTAATGATAAGATTTCCATCAAGCCTTTGTTACATAAAAAACAGCTTTCATGAGATAATTCATACTTATAAGTTTTAGGTTTTATAAATATTATATACATATTTTTATTATAAAGTATTATATTCTTGTATATTTATGGTTTTATAAATGGTTGTATTAAAGAACATAGAGTCTTAGCAGTTTAATTTTAATATATGATACATTGTATTTTAATTTGTATAAGGAATGTGTCTCTTTATGTAGTTAATTGTATGGTGTCACTAATTATTTCATTATTTAAGGGGAAATTTGTTAGGTTGTGATAGATTTTGATGAAATCCCTATTCTAAAGGGAAGAAAGTGCTCAATCTGAATTTGTGGATCTATTTATAATAAATTGGGACAGTTTTGTGTATCTGGCTGAAGCAGTGTATTTTTTATTATTTTTTAAAAAATCATTTCTAGGCATTTGTGTCTATACAAGGCACTACTAACCCTCATTTTGCAGTGTGCAGCTATGTGCAAATGCAAGGCTTATATACAGTTGAAATTAAATGGTTTTAAGCTAATAGGAAATCAGACAGTGATCCTTCCTTCAGCAATCCCCAGCTCAGACAAGGCTGTATCCACATTATTCTGCCCCAAGGGTGCAGGGGAGCCCTTCTTAATGTAAGATGGCTGGATTTGAGTTCAAGTGTATGAAAAACTGACTAGATTTAGCAAGTCTGGCTCTAGTCTATGCTAACTAAGCAATATTTCAATGCAAAACAGGTGCAGGTAAACAAAAGACACAAACAGTAAAAAAGTAAAAAAAGTACAGATTAATGCAGTAAAACAGTAAAATACAGATGAAAAAGTCCGGATCAAATAAATAAGCTGAATTTCTTGTTCTTAGCTCCGGATGGCTTGGATTCAAGCAGAAACACTCTGGGCCTCTGACAAAGGATGCCAAACACAGTCCATCTCCAGTTAATGGAGCCAAGAACTGTGCAAACGCAAGGCTTTTATACAGGTGAAATTAAATAGTTTTAAACTAGTATGCCAATAGGAAAAAACACAGTGATCCTTCCTCCAGCAATCCTCATCTCAGACAAGTCTAGATCCACACTCTTCTGCTACAAAGGATCCGGGGAGCACTTTTTAATGTAAGATGGCTGTATGTGAATTTAAGTGTATGAAAAACAGGCTACATTCAGCAAATCTGTCTATAGTCTATGCTAACTAAGCAATATTTCACTGCAAAACAAGTGCAGATAATAAGCAGGCACAAACAGTAAAAACAGTCAAAAAAGGGACAAATGCAGTAAAACAGTAAAATGCAGATGAGAATGATCCCATGTAAATCCCACCTTACCACCTTTCACACTTTTAATACCCACCTATTAAAACTGTCTTATCTCATTGGAATCTCTTTTTGTTAATAAAAAAGGCAGAATTATTTGATATAACATTTTAGTAGAATGCATTATATACATACTCTCATAAAGCAATGTTGTTTAATGTTTCAGCATTTTCTCTTTGCTGTGTTATATGTATCCATACACAAATTGATTGCATTGTTGCTCAACATGCCCTCAATATAAGATGGGGTGCAGAAAAAAAGCTGCTGTTATTCTATGAGATGTTAGCAGAGCATCATCTGAGTCTGTCTTGTATTATCACTGGTTCATCTGAAAGACAAAATAGATACAGCTAAAAGCAAGACATGCTTTGACTTGTGTAGTCATAAAGCTATAATAAAATGAAGACTACCTTTCTTCCTCCCTTTAATTAGTACAGTTAGTGCAGCAGGTTTTGAAATATTTAAGCTTTCAGAAGTTAAAATTCCTGGATATGTTTGACAGAGACATAAAGAAACAGAAATATGCTGCTAAATAGTCTTAATTAATAAGGGATGAAAGAAAAATGTGCTATTCTTTTTTGTTCATTAGCATATAAACACTAAAAAACAATTAAACTGCCATTTACATTTTTACAAAGAGGCAATTTAATTGTTTAAAAGTACCATATGCTAATATCTGAAAATAATTTAATGGTATAATTGTTTCACTGTTTTCAGATGAGGTTAATTGTTGTCATTTTGAAAGATTAAAGCGGATGCATAACAATGCCATTTTTATTCTTTATGAGTAATACTTTGGTGCACAGAATGTTTCAGTTCAGTAAATGTATTTTGTCTTTATAAGTAGGTTTCCATATATATATTTTTTTATTTTGGAAGTTTCCATCTATTATTTGTTATGGTTTCTTTGCTGTTTTGTGGAGGTTTTCTGTAGTTTAGAGAAACTTTTTTTTAACTTAAGATTCAGTGAGACCAAAACAACGTAATATATGTATTGCATTATCATTGTCATTTGAGACTGCATCAATAATTCAGACATACCTCTCAACCTGGAAACATCAAAAATCTGGACAAAGGCCCATGAAAATAGGTACAAATCTGTGTGCTGATAAACATAAAATTTGCAATACATAATTATGTAACCCCCCCACTCCAATGGAATTGTGGGATACCACCATTCAAATGCAAACTGAAGAACAGAAAACCAAAATATGGCTCCAGAGTTCCCCTGCAGCCATTCACATGTCCTATTACCTGGCTATTCCATCCCATTTACCATAAACACTAATGTGCATGCTGCTTTACTTCTACAGTGATTATTTGGATATTTTTACATTTTATAGCACAAACACTAATAGATATCTGCTAAATAAAGCAATACAGTCTCACAATGAAAATAGACTTAGCATTAAAACTTCCCTGCCCTTGAAACTCACGTTCATTGAAATAGCATTGAAACTCACATCCAAAGAAAATGCATCTGGCCAGTGGTGGATAAAGATTATCATTGGGCTGTTTTCAAATCAAAGGCCCCTTGCACATGAAGCAAGAAATATACATGTGTTCTTTGATACACCTTGCCGACTTTATTAAATTATATTCCTTGTATAATACAGCATACTTGTTAGAGTGGATTTTAAATTTATTGTTTGAACATTTTTCCAGTAAACAATTAAACAAAATGCATGAACCTTTTTCCAGTAAACAATTAAACAAAATGCATGAACCAATAATGACAAAACTGCCCATTTCAGAACATTTCCATCATAAAACTCTACTCAAACTTCTACAATCTACCAGAATCAGTAAATATGCAAATCTCTGCAGTCTGCAGAAGTAAAAGTCATTTAAATTCTATATTAGGGATCTGTAGCTAGGTTGCTGCTGGCAAACAACAGGTTCATAGTTAATAGGTATCTCAACCAAAGGAGGACATTCACAGGACTGCAACATCCATCCCCTTTAAAAGTATAACACAGTACCGTATCAGCAATCCATCTACAAACTGTGGGAGTAGAACCCACAGCCTTCTGCAGCAAAAGCAAGTACACTACCTGTTGTGCTACTAACAATGCCAGTAGACTTTGGGTAAGCAGCACTAAACTCTTTCCCTGAAGAACTGAGCAGCACATGAAATCAGGAAAAAGCAAAAATGTATTGGGGGGCAAAGCCTCAAAACCAGGGACACAGTTTAAACATTGCTTGTATAATCTTAGCAAGTTGCTAGAATAAAATGTGTTACCATGTGTTTCCTAAAAGATAGGAAGACAAACTTAAATGGCTATCATTATTTGGTGAATTCAGTTCTCACTGATTTTCCAGAATAAAATAAAATTTATGTTTTTTAACATTTGTTTATTGGGAAAGTCTGACTTGGAACAAAGCTAATTTTCAGCAGAGGCCTGGGGAGAAATGCTTCAGATGCATATATTTGTATTGTGGGAGGAAACCGGAGCACCCAGAGGAAACCCACACAAAGACAAGGAAGATATGCAGACTCCACACAGAAGGCACTTCAGCCAAGAATTAAACCAGAGAACCTCTTGCTGTGAGGCAACACTACCACTGCACCATCCAAATTGTAAGATGAACAGACTAAAAGTATGAGACAAACACATTCAAGACATGTGAAAATTTGTACAGCTGAGAGCTATAACTCCTCCACACAGAAGACACTTCAGGCAGGAATTGAACCAGAGACCCTCTTTCTGTGAGTCAACAACACTACCGCTGCACCATTCAAATTGAGGAACAGACCAAAAGTATGAGCTAGCCAAACACATTCCAGATATTATGTAAAAACCTGTACTGTTGAGAGCTAGAAGAACTCCTTCAATCAAGTGGTGGCATGGGTAGAGAACTCAGGCTCTTGCCTCTTGTACCAAAAGGTACATGGCTTGAGCCTGAGTAACCCTAACCACCAGGTATATCTATCTGGGACATTTTACACCACACACACACACACACACACACACACACACACACACACACACACACACACACACACAAAGACTGTTCTGAATGGCAGCAGCTCTAAATGAATAATACACAAAGACTGTTCTGAATGGCAGCAGATCTAAATGAATAATACACAAAGACTGTTCTGAATGGCAGCAGCTCTAAATGAATAATACACAAAAACTGTTCTGAATGGCAGCAGCTCTAAATGAATAATACACAAAAACTGTTCTGGATGGCAGCAGCTCTAAATGAATACTACACAAAGACTGTTCTGAATGGCAGCAGCTCTAAATGAATAATACACAAAAGACTGTTCTGAATGGCAGCAGCTCTAAATGAATAATACAGAAAGACCATCCTTAATGGCAGCGTCTCTAAATGAATAATACACAAAGACTATTCTGAATGTCAGCAGCTCAAAAGGAATAATGCACACATCAGACTTCTGAATGGCAGCACCACATCTATTTCAAATGAATAATATGGAAATTGATTCAAACGCAATTCAAATTGTGTGCAACTATCTATGGTACGGGTGTTCTGCAGTAAAATGCTTTTACTGCTTTACCTGGCTAGAATAAATGGCATGTAGAAGCAGCAGCTAAATGTAGAAGCAGCTCAGTATTCATGTTCCCACCCCTCGGCCCACAGCAGAAGCAGTTTGAATGGAAATAAATGGCCCAGAGCAGAAGCAGCTTGAATGGAAATAAATGTTCCCAGTCCTGCCCCTCTTGTAAACAGCACAAACACACAGCAGTACTTCAAATGAATAACAATGCAAAATGGAAATTACACACACACAACAGTACTTCAAATCAATACTACAATGCAAGATGGAAATTACTTCAAACACAATTCAAATTGCGTGCAACTTCTGAATGGCAGCAGCACATCTACGGGATGAGTGTTCTACTGTAAAGTGCTTTACCTGGCTGGAATGAATGGAATGTAGAAGCAGCAGCTTGCCTTGAATGGAAATAAATGTGGGAGCAGCTCACAGAATGGAATGTAGAGGCAGCAGCTTAATAAATGTGGAAGCAGCTCACTGTTCATGTTCCCACCCCTTGGCCCAGAGCAGAAGCAGCTTGAATGGAAATAAATGTTGCTGCCCCTCTTGTAAACTCACTCACATCACGACCCAGAGCAGAATTTTGACAGGCTGGAGGGAGCTGTTGTCACTGCGCATGCCTCCATGTGATGACATCAGTCTGGGAAAAAAATTAAACAAACAAAAAAAAAAGCTGGGAAACTCGGAAATTAAGGATGCCACTCGGGAATCGTGGCACCCCATTATTTGAACCTCAAAAACGGGGAAAACCAAGAGATTCAGTATGGTTGAGAGGTTTGTTCCCACATCTAAGCCTCCCAAATGTTTGAGTGGCTGATGAGTGACACTAAAACGCTATAACTTCTGTTAGCTGTACTGTTTTGGTGGTTCTTCAACATGGTAGACTTGTCTGTCACAATGTCCCTTGCCATCAAATTTCCATGGCACACCTTTCATAGAGACGTGATATTACCACCCTCTACATTCATATCTTGCATCAGCCCCTTCCAAATCAAGTCCTGATAATGCTTGTCTGCAGCTTCTTTGCCAGGAGGTGCATGTTGTGAGTGCTGAATGCCTGCATTAGCAGTTCTTTCCCATTTCTAGTTAACCTTTTTACAACTAAATTCGCTATACCTGTGCATCTGAGGACAAAACGTGTCAGTCATACATGCTAAGGTATGGAATGTTTATGATTATGAGTATAATCACGGTTTCACCAACAGTGGGCTTCATTAATAACTAATGTCGCTGTTGTGCAAAACCTCACCCCTCCTTTGGTACCCATTCCTCTACATACACCCTTAGAGGCAACATGGGATATATGCAAATGACCCCATAAGGACATCAGGTGTTTCAGCTATATGGCATTTCTGAATGTCCATGACTTGCTTGACAAGTTTTTCTTTTATTTTTTTACTCTGTGCTGATGAGGTCATAAGAACACTGAAACATGCATGTCCACAGCTATTGGGGTTTGGCTTTATTGGCCTGAATTTGTCCATAACAGACTTAAAAAGAAAAAGTCATGGACATTCAGAATTTCCATATAGCTGAAACACCTGATGTCCTTATGGGGTCATTGTATATATCCCATGTTGCCTCTAATCTAAGAGATTTCAAGGTATTACACAGTGAAAAGTCTAGCTTGGCTAGATTTTTCTTTTAGTTCTTTTTACTGATTAGTTGTTCTGTGTGACTTTGGTACTCATTGTTCTACATACAGCCTTGGAATCCCACACTTTGTGGTGTGTAAGGCCCACAGTGTTCCCTTTTCATAGCTGGATACCTTCCCCTACATACATAAACATACATACACAAGTAAGACAGTACTTTGCCATGTCAGTGCAGTGGGGTCCCACATACACATACAAGGCATGTGCCTTATTCTTTGACAGACTACCACAAGAAGGGTTGTAAATGTCCTTGAAGCACTTTACCAACCAAGACTACTTCCTTACCTGTAATGCTGCATATATATATATATATATATATATATATATATATATATATATATATATATATATATATACAAAGCTGTAACATCAGCTACTCTATATATTATTCGCACTATTGTGAGTGGTATTGTACAAAATGGAGGTGGTGTCTTGTACTGCCCTACCATCAGGCTTTTCGCAGAGAGGTTATGTTAATAAAGCGAGATAATGCAGATGCCTATAACTCACAATGTGCCAGACACATATAGTGGTGTGAGTCATGTACATCACATTTGGCAGAAAACATATCATCTCTATGCTTATGCACATGGTGTGTATGTATGCAACACTATGGTGCATCACTATAATGCACAAAATGTGATTCACAAAAGTGCATCCATGTGCACAGGTCTACAATATTGCTGTGCAAGTAGACCTATTAAGTGGCCACAGCTTCAGTGTGGTGTACCAAGGAGAGCAGGATTTTCCTTACCTAGAGACTACAAGGAACACCTGCTAGACTTGCATGATGGCCTTTTGAAAAAAAACGGATGCCTGATGTGAACTGAACCATATGCTGAGTGATGCCACAGACATCACGCCCCATTCTACAGGGCCAATGCCATTATTGCTATGATGATGTGAGACAAGGCCACCCTGAACTGCTTCATCATGGGAGACAGAGATACAGGAGAGTGAAACAGAGATGTACTGAAAGCATTTGTAATTTGGAGTAATATCATTATCTTGTACAAAATACAGTGCTATATAGGTCTGCTTAACAGTTTGTGCTTTGTTTTGCAGCTACAGAAGAGCAGCACCCAAACATGGCTAGGTGCTACATGAGCACCTCTACAGACATTGGAAGTGTTTATGAGTTCTGGGCCAGTGAACTGTGCTGCTACAAATGCGTTTGTATTGTGTGTGTGTGTGTGTGTGTGTGTGTGTGTGTGTGTGTGTGTGTGTGTGTGTGTGTGTGTGTGTGTGTGTGTGTGTGTGTGTGGGTGTGTGTGTGTGTGAGAGTGTGTGTGTGTGTGTGTGTGTGTGTGTGTGTGTGTGTGTGTGTGTGTGCGTGTGTGCGTGTGTGCGTGTGTGTGTGTGTGTGTGAGTGTGTGTGTGTGAGATCGATCATTTTTTCCCATTGTTTTGGCATTCTGTGGATCCAGTTGTGGACCACCATTATCTTGGTGTCTGCAGCATTGGGTTCATGCCCAACAGTTCTGCCTCTTAAGAGGGGATGATGCCCCCCCACTGGATGTAACATGTAGTGGGTCAGTGGTGCCCTATAGGTATGTTTCCCAGAAGAGGGGCTGAAGGTTCCTCTTTTGACTGAGTGCTGGAAGAGTCACTACTAGTCTTCCAGCTTTGGCTGTGGAGGTTGGTCACTGCTGAGATGCAAAAGAACCTGGATTCACACCTTAGCAAGATGGGTCGCTCTCTGGCACATCTGGTGTCGTCACATAACTTGCAGAATCCATGTGTTAAGCCTCCATAGGAGCAATCAGCCCATAAGATCAACCACCTTGTTGAGTGATGCCTGTGTTTATTCATATTTTCATAAATATTTGAAGGTAATTTAATCTTAGGATGATATATGACTTGCCAGTACCCACCCACAGGCTGTATCTCCTTTCTCAAGGAGGGTTAGCCAGTCAATCCTGGTGTACATTTGTAGGGACCTATCCAGTCATCCAGGTTTTGTTTGAAGGATGCTACTGAATTACATCGTTTAACCTGTAAGGGAAGTTTGTTCCAGAGGTGGAGGAGACCCTTTGGGATAAATCTGTCTCACTAGTGTTTTTGTTAATGTGTAGGTGAACATTTAGTTCCTTGTTTCTGGGGTTAGTGGAACGATTAGACTTGCAAATGTTTGTTGCCATCCAAGCTGGCCTGGCAGTCAACCAAGTCAATGGTGCACACTATCCCCTTCCCAGTGTTTCTCTCCCTATTCATGTTAAGTACATACCCAAGTCCTTGTGCTTTGTCCATCTCTCCTCATTATCAATTGTCCACCATCTTTAGGTATGTTTCCATCCACTCTCCTCCCCATCTTTTGAATGTATACCACTCCTGTCTGTCTGTGCCTGTGTTCCTTGTTTATCTGTATGCCTCTGCAACTTGCCCTTTTCCCTGTGTATCACCCCCAGCCAACACTTGGTACCTTCTCCATTTTTCCTTCTTCTGTTGAAATTATAAAAGATGTGCTATCTCCAGAAAAAAACACCTTCATCCTGTCACCATTCATAGCGTATTGTTTTCCCGTCTGTGTTTATCATGGCTTGCTATTATCCCCTTTCCGTCTTTGCTATGTACACCATGTTCTTCAAATGTATATGACAACGAGGGTTGCCACTGTGTTGTGCAAACCTGCTTTGGGCTATCTGTTGATCAATATGCTACTAGCTGCAGCTATTAGGTTGCTGTTGTGCATGTATGGATGCCCACTTACGTAAGTGTGCTAATCTGCACTAGCTATGATGTCCTTTATGTCAGTCATGCAGGCTGACATAGCACTGCTTCTACCACACTGTAGTACAACACTACTCATTCCATTACTGATAAAGCTCTGCTCTTATGTGCTCATCTACTTAGCATGTATGTGATATTCCCAACCTGCTATATCTCTAATTAGCACTCTGGTGCCTTGCACAGTATCCACCTTGGATATTAGCACCATGCAGGCATGCAGTGATTGCCTGTGAATCCCAGCCAAGCTGTAATATTATTCCCATATGTAACATTGTTGTTGTAAGTTGAAACAATTTGTGTGCCACCAATTTGTTTTTGCACAAACATTAATATCTTTTTAAGAAAACAGTGAAATTTCCTTAGTACATCAGACTGCTAAATGAATTCACTGAAGTTGATCAATCAAGCCTAACAGATCAAACATGCTAATAGGACTAACATCAGAAATCTCCATTGGGAGATAAGTGCAGGAATAAAGGTATCCTCTTCCAACTTCACACATCCCAATGACATTGTAACCCATATGTTCATGCTAATAGGACTAACATCAGAAATCTCCATAGGGAGATAAGCGCAGGAATAAGGTTATCCCTATACAAATGCATGCATTCCAGGCCCTGCAAGCTTCTATTCAAGGTAACAGTATGATCATCAACAAAAGTATGGTTACTACTACATGCCATGTATGCCTTTAGAAAGCTCTGAACAGCTGAAGCTGTACATCCTAGGCCACTGATCAATTCCCTGCTTACCCTGCAGATTACATCAGTAAACTCTGCTTTAGAATGGCAGCACTTGTCTTCAAGAAACACAGTAAAAGGTTCATGCAACTATGTTCCCCATGCTGGGATCCACCCCTGAGTGCTCTTACTGATCCAGGGAACTTAATACAGATTCTGTGGGTCTGCAGAGTAGTACTTTTTTTTTTCAAAGGTCCAGCTGTGCTATTTCGGAGTTGTATATAAGGTGTCCATGTACTCTCTATGACCTGCTAGGCTTCCACTTGATCTGGTAGCCTTTCCAGGCCAGTGACCAGAAACATCCCACTGTTCCTTTTTTTACTAAAGAAAAAAGTGCCCTTCTATAATTGCCTTTGCCCTGTTTGCATTCTCGTGAGCTGCTAAACTCATTAAGGTGACCATGGATACTTTCATCAGTTCTGAGCCCACTTCTGAAGTTAATAAATTAACAGGTACAACATTACTATTGCTGTTGTTGTCTATAGAAAACCTACACTTTTTTACTTAGCTTGACTGCTTTATAGCATTTTATTCTTTTAGCTGGAATACTGCGAGAACTTGTGTGCTAATGAAAGCTTGTTACATTTTGTGTTAGCAGTTGCCATCTTGACTATTTGCTTTTCTTTGTTATTGTTGCATTATGCATTGTATGTATAAGTAGTGGCAGAACAGTTATTCCGCTGTGTCTTAACTTACTACAGGGTAGGCAACCACTTTATACATGCTACCTTTTCTGTTTCAAATAAGTATCATGAAAGTGTCTTATGCATAGGCAAACTAGGTTGCCACCTAGGGAGCTTTTCATCCAGCGGCCCTCTTCGGACATTTATTTATTTATTCTAAGTAAAGAAACATGACCATTTTGCCTCTTGCACTAACGTATAATGGATGTTAACCCTAACACTTCCCCTTCCCCCAACCCAAACTCTATACCTTACCTTAATAAAAGTTTCCCATAACATGACCACTACACAAGACAGACTTGGGCACACAAATATACATCACCAACACTACATCTGTCCCTCTACATAACCCTGACCCTAACATGCACATGTTCACACACAAAACAAAAAAAATATATCACCTCCCATACGCCCGACCTTAACCCTCACAGTTAAACACACATCTAAAGACAGTCACCCCCTCCAAACCCCCCACTCATCTGTCACAATGAAATCTACTGTCAACATTTTGATGATTTGGTTATCTGTATCTGTACATTTTGGTATCACACACACACACACACACACACACACACACACACACACACACACACACACACACAATAAAAGAAATATGAGGTAGCAAAACAAGTATACATAAAAAGAAAACTGTTAATAGCAAAGTTTCTATTAAAGTGAAGGATTCTTGTGAAATTTTTTGCAGGTTGTCAAGGTTTGGGGTTGAACAGATGAGTGTGAAGTCATCAGCCAATAGCATAATAGATGTGCTTTTATGACTTTGGAAAGATCATTGATAATGATCTTAAAGAGTATGGGGCCAAGGATGGAGCCTTTAAGGGACACCAACTGTTTTGCCATTTAGCCAGCTGAAATCTATTTGAAAGATGGCTGTAGAACTTGGCCAGAGAAGAGTTTGTGAGACATAAACTGGTAAGTTTTTGTAGGAGAAGGTGGTGAGAGCCTTTGTTAAAGGCTTTTGATAGGTCCAGAAAAAGGGCAGATGCATGTTAACAGTGTTATTATGTAAACTGATAGTGTTTACGAAACTGAGAAAAACAGAGGTGGTATTATGATGTGGACAAAAGCCATGCTGAGTGGGGGAGACAAAAGAGCGTGTTGTATAATACATGAAAGAAGATGGGACTTACTTTGGACAAAGGCAATAGTCTTAACTATTGAACAATATTTAGTGAGCTCAGCTGAGGTGCCACCTTCATGGACCGGAAGAATGAAGGATTTTTCTAGAGTAGAGGGCCATGGAATTCTATGATGGATTAATTAATCAGGACAGAGACTAAGAAGGTGATTGCCTCAGCCACTCTTTTAATGTATTCAGCAGGTAAGCTGTCAGTTACTAGGTTGGTGGGTTTAAATTTAAGGAGTCTTTTTATGGATGAATTTGAGACTCATTCTAGTGAGAAGAAATAAGTTACTAAGTCAGGATGGCAGTTTTCCAATAAAGGGGGTTTCATTATTCAGTAGAGAGGAAACTGAACGCATGATGTGAATTGAATCAGGGCAATGCATTCAGTGGAACTGAAATTAGGTGTGGTGGTTGGGTGGTGCAGCCAGACTGGAAAATTCAGCTTATGAAAGACAAGAAGGATTTCGGATTTTTATGGTTATCTTGGATATTTGTGTAATATTTTTATCTACATTAACATGGTATTTAGTGTGGTTCCTAAAGTGCTTGTTGTGTTGGAAGTTTGGCTGAGTATTTTAGTGGACCATGCTTTCCAGACATTGTCTCTCAGTTTCATAAGTCATTCAATATTTCTAGAAAGCCAGGAGAGCTGGGTTGGATTTAACTCTTTTTATCTTTATTGAGGCAAGTTCATTTTGTATATTTAGAAATGTTTTGTTAAAGTCATATGCTGCTTCATTTAGTATGATATGTTTTAGGTCAGTCCTTTGCTTTGACAGTGTTTTACATTGAAAAAGAAGGTGTCTTTGTCATTGTTTGTCAGGTTGTTTACTGCATTAAGGTGATGTAGTTTTGGGTGGTAGTTTGATTTCTAATGGCAAAGATGGAAAGGTGGTCACTTAGAACGTCTGCTAGATTCATAGATTGTTACTAAGCTAACAACCCAGTGGGCCTTTCTAAGCCTAGCAAAGTTTCCCCAAAATAATAATGATGTCCTATATATGAACAGGACATTGAGAACTTGGCATTTATAAGCTACCTCCATGCATAGGCAACATGAGTGCCAGGCACAGTGTAAATTTCCTATTCCCTGTCTACTAGGTTAAGTTGTACTTAAATTGGGTAATAGACAAACTCAGCTTCACATTGATGGAAAGCCTGTTCCATAGGAGGAGCAGTCTCTGGGTCATATATCTGTCTCTTCAGCATGTTCTGTTTAAGTCACAGACAAAATACAGGTCCCTAGACCTTGCATTTCTGATACTCTTTGACTTATGAATATGTAGGAGATTCATAAATGTGGGGTTTGCAGATGCCTTGTAAGTCAGGCATAGATTGCTCCTCAGCAATTTATTGGAGACTGAGGAGAGGGGAAAGGGCTTTAAGGAACTATGCATAAGGCAGGTTTGTTATGCCTTGTATCCTTTTCATGAGGAACCTCTGAGGTTACTCTAGTTGCCTGGTCATGTACATACCAAAGGGAGCATTTTACTCCGTGATTGGTCTGATAAGGGCAGAGTACAGTGAAATAATTACCTCTTTGGGCCTAGATGCCATGCCCTTACTTAAAAGTTTTGCAGCATAAAAGGATTTCCTCACCACTGTGGCCATATTATGGTTGAAGATAAGGCTACTGTCTACATGTGTACCCAGATCCCTGACCACTGGATTGATTATTATGGCTGTATTATCAACATGGTAATTAGCAGGGATGGTTAACTTGCCAAATGGTGCAATTATGCATTTATTACCATTAAGTTTATGACCATGGCTTTGGCATTATTTGTTACTCAGAGATAGACTTTCTTAAATAACGCTAGTGTCAGCAGAGGAGTCAATGGTAACACCCATCTAACAGCCATCTTCAAACTTAGTCAGCCATAAACCTTTAGCACTTGC
This sequence comes from Protopterus annectens, assembly GCF_019279795.1. Lineage (NCBI taxonomy): Eukaryota > Metazoa > Chordata > Ceratodontiformes > Protopteridae > Protopterus > Protopterus annectens. Next base: position 283,663,423 of record NC_056742.1, on the reverse strand, counting down.
TTTCATTTCAGATGAATAAATGCCAAAAAGGAGTGGGCACATTATGGAGCCCTGGAAGACTCTGCTAGTGACTGGCCTCTCAGTGGAGGTGGCCTCACTTTTTTTGACTTCCATGGTCCTATCAGTGAGCCAGTTGGCTATCAAGTGGGTGATAAAAGGGTTTATACCTAAATTAATGAGCTTACCTATAATGCCTGAGTGGGGTATTGTATCAAAAGCCTTGGTCAGGTCGAGGTAAGCTGTGTGTACAGTCTTACCTTCATCTAATGCTTTGGTGACCCTCTCAAAAAAGTCCATCAGATTTAATAGACATGACCTTCCTTTAACAAAGTCGAACTGTGATGGGTCTGGTGTTTGCAGGTTACCTATTTTCTCATTTATCATGTCCATGATGATTCTTTCAATGGCCTTACATATGAGGCTGGTAAGACTTATGGGCCTGTAGTTACCTAGATCAGTGGTTGAACCTCCTTCCCTGCAGGGAAATGACTGCAGCCATCTTCCATTCTTTGGGCACAAAACCTGACTGGAGGCTCCAGTTGAAAAGTGATTCAAGTAGAGCATGTTTCACGCTATTTATTAAACATCCTGGGATGTTATCAGGGCCCATCAATACAGTAATTTTGGCCTTGGAAAGTGCATTGATGACCTGTTCCCTAGTAATGATTGAGAGGATTGTGGTATGCGTTATTTCATTTGGACTATCGGGAGGAGGGAGTGGGGTGGTATTTGAGCTGAATCTGTCAGCCAAAAGGTTTGCAATGGCATCCAGTTCAGTGTGGGTGATGCCATTTACAATAAGTTCTGCACGTTGTTGTGTATTTCTCATGAGGATATGAACATAGCTGTAGAAAGCTTTGTGGTTGTCCATTGCCTGAGAAGCTACTTTTTTCTTCAAATGTACCATTTGAAGTATGAATTAATCATCTTAGCTGCCTGTTTAGATTGGTTGTGGGCTTTTAGAATGTATGACCAAGACTTTTTTCTTTTGTTGTATAACTGACTGATATTGTTATTCCACAAGGGTGTCTTGACTTTTGAGTTTGGCTTATTCTTAATATAAGTGGGCACAGCTCACTCTATACAGCTATCAATATGGCTACACAGAGATTCTGTAAATAGCTCAGCATACACTATGATGTTTACTGGGTTGGAGGTGCTCAGAATTTAGCCAAGGTGTTGCTTAGTAGATGGAGGCTAGCCTCAGAATAGTTCCTAAAGGTTTTTGGTTTCGCTGGATCCCCAGATTAATTTTTGTTTCAAGTAATACTGCCTTATGGTCAGATCTGATGAGTAAAGACATTACATTGGGTGAGCAGCATCTGCCCCCCTCCCATATATGAGTACAAGATTAAGAATGTTTGTACTCCCTGTAGGAGAATGGACTGACTAGTCCAGGATGATGGTATTAACAAAGTTTATGAATTGCTGGGCTTGTGTATTAGAAGTGGTGTAGGATTTCCAATGTTGTATTGGGTTGAACAGTGAAGGTGTCTAGTACACTGAAATAGGTAGTATGGTTTTCCTGGGACAAGGAGGGTGACCTGTAGGTTGCAAGGATATTGTGCAATACCCTGTTTATGGTTAGGTGCACATGTATGAGTTCTACTGGGTCATTAATTTTAACTAGTCTGGAGATGAAGTTGTTTTTAATAAAGACTGAGACTCCTCCACCTTTAGATCCCTCCTGTACAGCTGCTACTCTGAAGGTATGAAGGCATTATAACCTTGCATTGCTTGGGTACTGTCTGGGGCTTTAAACCATGTCTATATTACTACACAGATGTCTACACACTCCAGGGAGAGGATGAGTTGCAAGGAGTGGAGTTTCTTGTTAATACTTCTAGTATGGAGCAGTTTGACATTGTCTAAGAAAGGCACTATGTGGGCGAAAAAATTTTTGCCAATATCCAAAAGCTTAAATGGGGGGTCTATATTAGGAAAGTGAAAGGACGGTTACGCGAATACGTAAACTTTGAACCATATAGTGTGAAGTGGACTTAGGGCGAAAGTCAAAAACCGCAAAAACGGAAATATCAAATTTCCATGGTTGGCCCGTCTGTGGATTAGCTGCATAAGGTAAGTGTTGGATAGTTATGGAGTTTAGGATAGGGTGCGGGTTAAGGTAAGTGCTTAGATAAGTAATGTATGTTAGATTTAGTGTAGGGTTAGAGGTAGGGTTTTGTTAAGTGTATGTATGTAGGTTATTTATTTTGTTTGTGTATATTTTCGTAGGGGAAGTGTACGGTAGTTAGGACCTTGGGGTTAGGAAGGGGTTAAGGATAGTGCATAGATAGTTTTGTATGTTGGGTTTAGTAGTGTTGGAGGTAGGGTTTTGTTAAATGTATGTATGTGGATTATTTGTTTTGTTTGGGTGTATGTCTGTAGGGGACGTGTGTGGTAGTTACGGACCTTAGGGTTAGGGAGGGGTTAAGGAAAGTGCATAGTTAGTTGTGTATGTGGGGTTTAGTGCAAGGTTAGATGTGGGGTTTTGTGCTTTACTTTAGGTTAGAAGTAGGGTTTGGTTGGTGTATGTATGTGGTTTATTTATTTTATTTGGGTAGGTAGTATATAGCTAGTGGTGGGATTGGCCGACTATGACAGTTCGATTTTTTATTTTTTTGCTGTTTAGTGCGTTTGGGATTTTTGCAGTTTGCGGTATAGGGGTCGATGTTTTGGTATTCGCACCTGGGGTTTTTGGCTTTCGTAATATAGACCCCTAAATGGGATATGTGCAGACCATCCCTGGCAAAGCAGAGTGGTCTGTCAACCATGTCTTCCCAGGCCATCAAATATTGTACCCCACTGGATTGACACCATAAGCAAAGCCAGTTGTTAAAATCAATCATTTTCTCTTGATAATATGGCATCATCCTTGGAAAAGGTAGTATGCTGCTCAGTGCTAGGCTAATACCTGACTGAGTCACATAATCAGTGAGCTCAATCATGTCATGAATCATATAGTCAAGGAGGTATATCTTAGATCATTACCACCCACATGGACTATGACAGAGTCATACTGGTACCTGTGGTTCTATGATCTGAGTGCCATTGGGACTTGATGGATCCTAGCCCTGGAAAGACAGCTAACTAACTCTCTCCTTACTCAATCTGGTGATGGGGACATCAATGTGCCTCACTACAGAACCACCAATGACCTGGAAATTTGGCTGTGCACTAATTTGCCTTAAGGGCTTAACAGTAGAGGCATTGGCTAAAGCGTTCCTATGTGCAGCTGTGGGTGGTGTTTTAATGTAGTGTTTACGTGATGGCTGAGGACCCTTTCTTTGATTGTACTGTTCAGGAAGTCTTGGTGTTTTAGGAACATTACCTGTAAGTGCCTCAGCATAAGTAGTTTTATGTGTATGGTCTTTACCCTGCGCACTAGGTGTGGTGCAGATGTCACTGACAACCTGTCTAGACAGTAATGGCACAACAGTGTAGACTATAAACCTTTCATATGTAAAATTACTGTTTTGAAGCCTAAGTGCGTAAACCAGAACAAAGACATTTAGAATAACAGGCACAATAAACCTTCACCAGCAATTCACATCTCAGAACTGTCGGGGATACCCTCTCTTTCCATAGGAGTGTAGACAACTGACCTTCTTAATGTAAAATAACTGGTTAGGAGCCCAAGTGCTTACACCAGAACTAACACACTTTCAGAATAACTGACACTGTAAGCCTTAAAACAGCAATTCCCATCTCAGAAGAGTATATGTTACCCTCTCCTGGCACAAGAGTGTGGACCACAAACCTTCTTAATTTAAAATAATTGGTTTGCAGCCCAAGTGCTTAAACCAGAATGAAGACACTTAGAACAACAGGCACAAGAAGCCTACACCAACAATTCCCAGCTCAGAAGAGTGGAGGCTATCCTCTTCTCCCACTACAGTGTAGACTACAAACCTTCCTTACATAAAATAGCTAGTTTGAAGTCTGAGTGCTTAAATCAAAACTAAGAGACTTAGAATAGCAGTTACAAAGTAATCAGGCTAATAACAAGCAGTAATAAATGCAGCTGATTAAATGCAAATGAGTATTTTAAAAATGTCCAGCAGAAAGCTAAATAAAGTAAGAAGAAGCACAAATACAGTAAAAGCAGCTGAATAAAGTATGATTGTTTTAAGTCAGTAGGAAGGAAGGAAACAGAAGATAATTCAAGTTTAAGGGTCTTTCCAAGATGATCTCTCATTACTCAGTAGAATGAGATGATGAGATAGGAATAGGAGTTTTGTCCAAAATCAGATTTATAGTAGGGACAGGCAACTCAAAAGCCCCCCAAGTTTGAAAATACAATAGCAAAAGGGCAGGTGGGTGGAAGGTGGATGGAAAAATTTAATGTAGACAGAGATCAGCTATAGTCAAGCAGAGAACAGCAAATCAAAAAAGCACTGCAGCTAAATAAAGATGCCACTAAATATTTGTAGTTAAATGAGGAATGCTATTTATCAACTCCTCCCACTAATTTGCACTGTTTGTAAAAGAATTCTTTTCTAACTGACCCTAGCCAAAAAAAAAAAATTAAAACAAAATACAGTATAACAAAAATGTAAAAAAACAGAAGTAACCAAACCTTAAATGAATAACTCCAATCCAAAATATAATGCAGGTAGAGATCAGCAGTAGTAGGCAGAGAACAGCAAGTCATCAAGCACTACCCAGTCCAACAGTTCCCTCCATATTATTTTTGGTAAAGCAAGTTACAGAGGTGATAAGTTGTGAGGAGCCATAAGGATTTATGGTATTTGTGGAGCTCTCAGAAGTAATGGAGAGTCAGTATGGATTTTTCTTGTGGTATATTGTCTGAGGCCTAACATAAGTAGTTTTCTCCAATAGTTTTAAACACCTTTATTGATTTATATAAAAGAAAACAAACCATGTTAACATATTCACAGTTACAAACATTATACATCACATATATTCTTTAATACAATTATTATCAATCCAGCATTACATAAATTGATCGATTCTGCTTTTTCTTAAATCCTCCCCTCCTCCAAAACATTATTCTGCATATATTGTTCCCACAATTTCCATTTTTTCTATGCAATCTGCTTCTACCTTTTTCTAAGGAACCCACTTCCAGTTCTTTTATCTCTCTTACAAAATTTAGTACTTCAAATACAGTTGGTTTAAACTTTTATTTCCATTTTCTAGCAATTTCTTTTCTGGCAGTCATCAGGATTAAATTTAACAAGGAATTGCTATGAATAGGCAATTCAGATCCTTTATCCCAAATAAAAAAAATCATTACCTTAGTTACACCCATTTTCTCACCCAATATTTCTGACAGAGTAGTCTGCAGGGAATTTTTAAAGTCTGCCAATACATTACACTCATAAAACATATGTTCTCAGTTACCTCTTTTTTCCCCATCATACCTCCAACGTTTGCCATCTACTGGAGGAAAAATTCTTTGGTGTCTGCTTGGGGTGTAAAATACCTTTGCATACACTTCCAAGCAAAAATTCTAATCTTCTAGACTTTGTTGTATATTTGGAAGTCATGCATATGTCCTCTCATTATTTCCTTGTGTATTGCTTATCCAGCCTCTCTTCCCAATCTTTTCTATCCTCCTCTGCTTGGTTTTTATAGTTATCATGCAATATTTTATATCCCTTATTTATCCCTTTTTTAACAACTGCTTCTGTTTTAGAATCAACTAAAAACTCTACAAAAGCAGCTCTTTCACACAGTATTTTCATATCCCTTATTCTTTGCCTGTAATCTGATATCAATCCCTGACAGGGAAGGTAGTCTGTAGCCTACAGTCCAAATGTCTTCTTGTCCTCTTCCTATTATGTTACATTTCCCTCTCTAGTTATTTCCTTCCAATTCCTTGGTTTCTTTACCAGTTTTATCCAGTAAATTTCAGGTCCTTCTTGATTGTTCTTTTTTTCTCAATTTTTTTTTTATTTTTCAAATACATTTGAATGAATTCCATAGTATTTATACATAATATCTTAAATAACTATGTACACTATATACATTAGCCTGACACTATAACAGATCTTAATTTATACATTTACTTTATAAGTATGTCCAATCCATTATCAGAGTGTCTGATCAATTCTTGTATAGTGTCAATCAATGATAAGACTTTTCCCCAAGGGTTGTTGATAAATGGCTTTGGATAAATTCTTACTTCTTTAATTTTACTTTCCAATAATCCTGTGGTCTTCTGTAGGCTGTAGAAGTCTTCCAAAGTTGGTATTGTGTTTGTATTCCATCTTCTTGTTATACACTTCCTTGAAATTGCAAGTATAGTCCATACTAGATACATGTTTGACCTATTCAAATGAGGACCTTCATTCACATTTAATAATACAAGAGCTTTAGTTAAATAAAATGATTCATTAAATAAAGCTTGTAGAAGGTTATTAATACCATTCCAAAACGGCTTAATTTTAACACAATCAAAGAAAATGTGGTTCCAAACTGCATTGTGTACTTGCTTAGATCTCCAAAATATTCCTTTTATGGAAGAACTAATTTTACTGATTCTGCTGGGGTTAAGAATGCTCTGTGCAAGCATTTCCAATTAAAAACTTTCCAGTATTGTATAATGGATGTATAGTTTATCGATAATAAGATATTTGTTTTAATATCTTCAGTTAACTCTATTGAGTGTCTATTTCTTATATATTTCCAATATGAGGTTTTGGGTGTTGTTTTATAGTTTATCAATATTTTGTAAAATTTTGAAATACTGTTTCCCATGTCAACGTCATTCTATATGATTTCATATATGTATTTCGTAAATTTAGGTATTTCTTTAAATGAAGAATTGTTAATTATTCTACTTAAATGTTGCAAATATGACAGAATATTCTGTAATGTTAGCCAGTCCTGTTGTGGAATTTTGTATGTTGTTTTTATTATTTGCATATCTAAACTTTTAGTTTTTTGATACATTGGAGCCAAGAAACAAATCCTTTCTGTTCCCAGGAATTAATAATTTCTCTATATATTTTATGTGGAAAGTTCTTTGTAACTATAAATGGTGTTAAAAGATCAAACCAGATTTTTAAATCTACATTTGCATTAATAATTTTCCTAATGAGTCAATGTAATAATTAATCATAGGAGTTTTAGTGGGTTTAGTTATGTTATATTGCATACTAAACAACTGTAATAAAGAATTCTGCACGGACGGCAGGTGCCAAGGCTCAAAATAGTATCAAAATGTCATAAAGCAGCCAGCACTGACTGGAAAAAGAGTATTTATTGTATTACACTGCAGTAAATAATAATGAACACAAACCGGTTTCGGTCCAATGGCCTTTTTCACTGTATAGTTCAAAGTGCAGTCAACCATTATTTATATATACAACCAAAAACCTTAATTAATCATTAATAAAAGAATTATAGATGCTCATTTAGACCAGGGTGGAAATAATCCACCCAGTTTCACAATCCATGATTTCTCTTTTTTATTTAAAATATTGTGCCAACCTGTTTTAAAGAATCCATTGCCCATAATTCTGTCAATAATAATAAATTTTAAACTAGCTGTGTTGTGTACTATGGTATGTTTGTACAAAGCGTTAGTTAAATATTTATTTCTAATATTGTTAAGATGTTCTGAAATGTGAAATTTAATGGGTCTGGAAGTTTGGCCAATGTAAAAAGCCGAGCAGGTACAAATTGCAAGGTAAATGGTCCAATCACTGCTACAGTTGGAAAAAACATTGATAGAAAAAACTTTTGATGTATTTTTTTTTAGATTAGATTTCACTAGGCTAGCTGCCCTCATGGACCATTTTTAAGCCTAGCCAATTACTACCTGTGAGAATCAAACCTTGCACCTTGTGCTTCTAAGGTAAACACCTTAACCATTATGCCACCCACCCACCCAGTGGGAATTTACTAGTAAATTCCTTCATCTGAAAAATGTGTTTGCAAAAAGAGCAATGCCCACAAGGGTAACAGCCCACCACTCTGGTCCCATCTAATGTAACCTGTACTGAATGTTCTGATATGTGCCATTTGTAATGGCTAAAATGACTACTTAAAGTCTGGCCTTTACGAAATGAAAATGAACATTTATCTCCTAGCAAATCACATAATCTATCATCAGCCAGCAGAATGTCCCAATGCTGTTGCACTAGGTCCAAAAACTTATGTGTGCTTCTGCCATAAGTGGTAGTGAACCTGATTTTGTGATCCCTCTGATACTGGTGTTTTTTGTATACAAGTAAATAATTTCTGGAGAGTTGTTGAACCTCCCTACTGGTCTTAAGCACCTTTGCCATATGATACCCAAGTTCTCTGAACCAATTGATTAGGTCTTGGTCAAAATGCCTATAATCCTCAGTGTTGGAGCAATCCTGTGCATTCTCATGAATTGTGACTTAGGGATGTTATTAATAATAATAATAATAATGTATTTGAATGATGGAGTTTTCTAAGTAGTGAACTGGACAAAGTACCATCTTGTTGTCTATGTAAGGTTACATCCAAAAAGGAAATAGACACCAAGTCATAGCTGACTGTAAATTTTATAGCCCATTTATTCTCATTCAAATACTGGACAAATTCTCGTAGGTATGTTACGTCAGATTTCCACACCATTCAACAGTCATCCAAAAAAAGTCACCAAATATCTATTTCATCGAGAAATATGTTGTGACTACTATCATAGATGAGAATCTACTCAAGATAGCCCATGAACAGATCAGCATATATGGATGCAAAAGATGCACCCATAGCTGTACCCTTGAGCTGTAGATAACATTTGTTATTAAAGTAGAATACATTTTTTGTGAGGGCGTGCCTGCTAAATGCAAAAGCAAAGTGTTAAAACCCAGACTGTATAGAGAAATTTTGTTCAACCAATATTTCAGGGCACATAATCCTGCCCAATGTGGAATACTGGTGTAAAGAGAAGTGATATCCAAGGTGCACATCAACCAACCTGGCTCCAATTGGGTATCGAAAATAATATTTAAAAATTCTGTTGTATCCTGTATCCTTGCCCTAACCTCTTGCAATAGAGGTTTTAAATACATGGTAAGATATGCAGCTAGAGGTTGAGTAAGGGAACCCTTTCCTGAAACTATAGGTCTCCCTGGTGGTTTATTAATATCTTTGTGAATTTTCGGAAGAAGATACAAATATTGTGATGAGAGATCTTTTACTTTTAAATGAAATTATGTGTATTTATCTATAATGCCTTCACTAACCACAGACTCCAAAAATGAATATATTTCATTTTTAAATCTAGTGGTGGGATCATACAGCATGCATGTATAAAATCTAGCATCTTGTAGCTGTCTATCAGCCTCCTCAACATACATGGACCTATCCATTACGACTATTGCACCACCTTTATCTGCTTGGATAATGACACTATTCTTGTTGTTCTTTAAATTCTCCAAAGCACCCATTTCCATTGATGTCAAATTGGAAGGAGAACCATGCAATTCTTTCAATATACATTTTTGAAACACCTCCACATTTGTGTTCACAGGCGGAACAAAAGTGGATTTATGAAACTTAAAACCGCTATTATCCGTATGCCCATTATCCAATTCAGTATCCTGAAAATGCAATTTAAGGTTAAGCAGTCTGCAGAATGCATATAAGTCCTCAACAAAAGTATCTTTCGACACAAAGAACCCAGGGATAAAATTAAAATCTTTATTGAGTATCACATGATCAGATTCAGACAAAATATCTGATGAAATATTGATAACATTGTTTGCTGAAGTTATCTCAGTTTCAGAAAATTCAACATTACTTCCAGAGAGCTATCTATGCCTGTGTTTAGATTTATGTTTCCTACCCCCTGTTAAAAATGGCTATAAGTGACCAGGCAGACACCGTACTACTGTATCCATTATTATTTATTTGTATTAGTACAAATTCTTGCCAAACAGTTAAACTGTCAGAGTTATTTCAATTTACAAACTACAGATTGAAGACGTCACTAAAGAAGAGAAAATATTGTCCAGTTTATATACCCTTTTTAAAGGGCAAACAATGTTATATTTAATGTCCTTGTGATTTGTTTCTCCAGTTTCTGTTTATGCCATCTTGTTCTCCTTTGAAAAGTCAAGTTGTTATTTCTAGTATGGAAAGTTTATGTTTTTCTCCTTTGAAATGTCAAGTAGAAAGTCCTTGTTATTTTTATATGGAAAGTCCCCATTATTTCTGAAATGAAAAGTCCCTGAAATGAAAAGTTCCTGTCTGAAATGTCAATGTAACTTCCTTTTTTGTATAACAGGATGCCATTTACAATAAGCCCACAATTACATGTATTAATAACTAAACAAGACATTTACACTAACTCTATAATAAAGGTCATAAGCCACTTTTGTCACTTAGCTGTTCTGCAAAGCAAGCCATATTATATTAAACTGCTGTTCAGCCTTTGACAATTTTCTTTACTGCACACACAGTATAATCTTTTGGGGAAAAACATTTTAATTTATACAATCTCTATCAACCCCAACTCCTTTTCTTATGGATAAAGGGACTAAGTCAATATCCTGTGATAACTTATCCTGTTCAGTAGTACAAGATTTCTTGTGGGCTGGTGACATCTTCTGTCTGTCAATTTCTGTGTCAGTGTATGAGTACGAATCCTCACCAATGTATCACTGACTGATTCTTTGAGAATTGACTTACTTCTTTTCCTCTTTTGGCCCATAGGCAATGAATCTTTATGGACAAACTTAACACTTTTAGTACTTTTGACATGTTCAAAGGGTTTCCCCAAATTATAATCCCTTAAATCTCTTTTAAATTTACAGATTTTCCTATCTTTTAATTCCTGTTCAAACTGTAATAAATCCTCACTTAGTTTGTCAAAACATTGTTTATAAATCAATGAACCCTCAAAAGATTTAGCTTTTTCACAAATCTTAGTGACCTCAGATATGTATATATCTATTCTGCATTCATAATACTCATGTAAAGTTTTGACAAACTGTATGGAGGCTTTTTGTTGAATATCAGACCAAAATGTAAGAAGTGTACCATCAGGTTGGCTAACTAAAGGTTTAATACCAATTCTTAGGTCTCTTGGGGTAATATCCTTTTCTAAATATGCCTTAAAAAGCCTCAGGTGCCATACACATGACCTGAGATTTTTCATATGTTTGCTTAACTGGTCAAAAGTAGAAACACATGTTGTATCTAAAGATAGCTCTCCCTGATCAGTGCTATTATTTGTACTTCTAATACTGAAGACTTGAATGTCTTCTTTATCTGCTGACAATCCCTTTAAAATGGTGATTAAATCCATATTAACAGAGGATAAGAAAAAACTATGGGATGATGGTAAATAATTACCCCTATAACTCACAAAAATTTAAAGATAATATAGGCTACTATAATATTGTTTCAAAAAAATCAAACAGATGAAAAAAGATGTTGTCCCAAATAGTCTCCCTATTACCATAAAAAACTTATATTTATTGTGGAAAACTGTGATCCACAATGTCCTGTGGGGGCCACAATATAATAGGTACTGGTAAGAAAATATATAGGAATAACAATATATTTCCCCAAACCACCTGTTGTTCCAAACACATAAAGAATTTTAAATGAAGAATGTACAATGCATAATTGACTATAATTGCAACCCGTAAGGCATCAAAAACATGAAATGCTCATAATCATATGCATGAATTAAAGTTTCAACCTGTACAACATCAAAAACATGATATATTTGCAAACATGAAATTGGTTAACAAAAATGAACTCAAAAACCTTTGTGATAGAATGGCAGGGCCATATATAATGACCTGATGTTAGTTCAACAATCTCCTGAGACACATAAAAAATTGTCCATATCAGAAAAAGTCCTTATTTGTAGTCAAAAATCATGTATAAATGTATATATTCCACCAAGGTCAAAAAAGATTAGTATGAAACCAAACAGTTTGTTGCAAAAATAAATGATTCTGTGTCCCTTATATTGGCCGCCAAACACCGTTGAATCAGTAAACCATAATCTAATTAAATCAGTAATATCTATGAATGTTTTCAAACCTGGAACACAGAAAAGTGTGACGATAGAAAGTGTCTTGTCTCTGCCCAAAAGATTATTACTGCCCATATAGAATGAGCCAGGTCCACCAAGATAAATGTCACATTGAATAAATATATGTAAATCTAACAGACAACTTACACCAACAGCAATGGAAAATGTGTCTGTCCCAAGAGCCAAACCCAAGTAGTGAGCTGTTATAATATTGCTGTAATAAATTCCAGCTATATATCAGATGGTATTCACCTCCTCCGATGCAGGAAATGCTGAAAAAATTCCTTATAGCTGTACGCTTTCCAAAAGATGAAGTGACACCAAAAAATAGCCTCCAAATCCAAAGGAACAGATGGTATTCACCTCTTCCTACACTTGTGGCAATTATAAAAAATGAAGCGTCATCCAAAAATGGTCTCCAAATCTAGGAAACATACGCTATTCACCTCTTCCGACATTCATGGCAGCTACAACATACCAAAAATGAAGCATCGTCCAAAAATGGCCTCCAAATCTAAGGAAACAGACGGTATTTACCTCTTCCAACACTCATAGCAGTTAAAACATGCCATGCATTAGTCCAAACCAAAAAGCAACACCCAAATTGTAGCTAATGTCCAAAAAAGGGAAACAGTTGTAGAGTCCCTGTTCAGATCCTCGATGTGAATCGCTCTGGAGGAGGCTTACTTCACAATGACCCAAACACATAGTATGTATAAAGAACCAAAACAAAAACGAAGCCCAAACACTATATTACTTCAAATATGATAACACCAGCAAATATTTAGTCTAATTAAGTAAGCTGGCTCGATATACCTCTTCAGAAAGATGGTGCAACAAAAACATGAATCCCAAAGACGAAAGCAGCTCACAGAAATTCCTTTCTAGCAGATGCCACCAGCAGAAAGAAAAACACAGGTAAATAACTGCAATAGAGAATTCTGCATGGACGGCAGGTGCCAAGGCTCAAAATAGTACCAAAATGTCAAAAAGCAGCCAGCACCAACTGAAAAAAGAGTATTTATTGTATTACACCACAGTAAATAATAATGAACACAAACCAGTTTCGGCCCAATGGCCTTTTTCTATGTATAGTTCAAACTGCAGTCAACCATTATTTATACATACAACCAAAAACCTTAATTAATCATTAATAAAAGAATTATAGATGCTCATTTAGACCAGGTGGAAAAAATCCACCCAGTTTCACAATCCATGATTTCTCTTTTTTGTTTAAAATATTGTGCCAACCTGTTTTAAAGGATTTATTGCACATAATTCTGTCAATAATGATACTTTTAAAACTAGCTGTGTTGTGTACCATGGTGTGTTTGTACAAAGCATTAGTTAAATATTTATTTCTAATATTGCTAAGATGTTCTGAAATGCAAAATTTAATAGGTCTGGAGTTCGTCCAGTGTAAAAAGCTGAGCAGGTACAAATAGCAAGGTAAATTACCCAATCACTGCTACAGTTGGAAAAAACATTGATAGAAAAAACACAGCCATGGTACACAACACATTGAGTTTTAAATTTATCATTATTGACAGAACTATGGGCAATATGGGCAAAAGAGGAAAAGAACTAAGTCAATTCTCAAAAAATCAGTCAGTGATGCATTTTGTGATCTTGTACTACTGAAAAGGATAAGTTATCACAGGATATTGATTCAGTCTCGTTATCCATAAGAAAAGAAGGAGGGGGTAGGAAACATAAATCTAAAAACAGGCATAGATGGCTCTCTGGAAGCAATGTTGAATTTTCTGAAACCGAGATAAATTCAACAATGTTATCAATATTTCATCGGCAATTTTATCTGAATCTGATTATGTGATACTCAATAAAGATTTGAATTTTATCCCTGGGTTCTTTGTGTCGGAACATACTTTTGTTGAGCACTTATATGTTTTCTGCAGACTGCTTAACCTTAAATTGCATTTTCAGGATACTGAATTGGATGATAGTAGTTACAACAAATTTCTCGATGAAATAGATATTTGGCGACAGTTTTTGGATGACCGCTGAATGGTCTGGAAATAGGATGTAACATACCTATGAGAATTTGTCCAGTATTTGAATGAGAATAAATGGGGTATAAAATTTACGGTCAACTATGACTTGGTGTCTATTTCCTTTTTGGATGTAACCTTACATAGACAACAAGATGGTACTTTGTCCAGTTCACTATTTAAAATCCCCATCAGTCAAATACATTATTATTATTAATAACATCCCTAAGTCACAATTCATGAGAATACATGGGATTTGCTCCAACACTGAGGATTATAGGCATTTTAACCAAGACCTAATCAACTGGTTCAGAGAACATGGGTATCCTATGGCCAAGGTGCTTAAGACCAGTTGAGAGGTTCAACAGCTCTCCAGAAATGATTTACTTGTTTACAAAAAACACCAGTATCAGAGGGATCGCAAAATCAGGTTCACTACCACTTATTGCAGAAACACACACAGTTTTTTGGACCTAGTGCAACAGCATTGGTACATTCTGCTTGCTGATGATAGATTATGTGATCTGCGAGGAGATAAATGTTCATTTTTGTTTCATAAAGGCCAGACTTTGGGTAGTCATGTTAGCCATTACAAATGGCACATATCATCAGAATATTCAGTACAGGTTAAATTTGATGGGCTGAGAGTGGTGGGCTGTTACCCTTATGGGCATTGCTCTTTTTGCAAACACATTTTTCAGAAGAAAGAATTTACTAGTAAAAATACCTCAAAAGTTTTTTCTATCAATGTTTTTTTCCAACTGTAGCAGTGATTGGGCCATTTACCTTGCAATTTGTACCTTCTCAGCTTTTTAAATTTGGCCATACTTCCAGACCAATTAATTTCACATTTCAGAACATCTTAGCAATATTAGAAATAAACATTTAACTAATGCTTTGTATAAACACACCATGGTATATAACACAGCTAGTTTTAAATTCATCATTATTGACAGAATTATGGGCAATAGATCCTTTAAAACAGGTTGGCACAATATTTTAAACAAAAAGAGAAATCATTGATTGTGAAACTGGGTGGATTATTTCCACCTGGTCTAAAAGAGCATCTATAATTATTTTATTAATGATTAATTAAGGTTTTTGGTTGTATATATAAATAATGGTTGACTGCAGTTTGAACTAAACATTGAAAAAGGCCATTGGGCCGAAACTGGTTTGTGTTCATTATTATTTATTGCTGTGTAATATAATAAATACTCTTTTTCAGTTGGTGCTGGCTGCTTTTTGACATACTGCATAGTAATACATAATATGTGCCATGGCAAACAGTTTTTATCTGTTATTTGAAATGTTTTTGTAAATCAAATTCATTTATTGATATTACAGTTAGTAATTCTTTCCAATTTGCAGAGTAATTTGGACTTATCCAATCTGAGATTGTTTTAGATATTGATACTTTTATATATGTTTCTATATCAGGAAAGATTAATCCTCCCTGTTTCCATGGCCTGATATGATGTATTAAAGCTATTCTGTTTCTTTTGGGAAACCATAAAAATTTTATTAGGCATGAATTTATTTCTTTAAGTATATTGCTTTCTGGTAACAGTTGTATTGTCAAGGCTATATATAGGATCGTGTGCAGTAAAACCATTTTTACTAGCTGTAGTTTATCTTCAAATGTTAATATTATTTTGTTTAATTTTTCCATAGAGATTTTAATTGTATTGATGATATTATTGTAGTTTTTTGAGACTAATTCATTATTATCCTTTCATAACTCAATTCCTAGATATTTTAAGGTAGATTGTTGTTTTCCCATGATGTGATCCCCCTTAGTCTGCAGTTCTTTTTTT
Organism: Protopterus annectens; assembly: GCF_019279795.1. Lineage (NCBI taxonomy): Eukaryota > Metazoa > Chordata > Ceratodontiformes > Protopteridae > Protopterus > Protopterus annectens. The sequence goes on along the minus strand of NC_056742.1, from coordinate 283,647,599 downwards.
TATTTAAAAACAAAAATTTTGATTTTGATTTATTGAAATGGAGTCCTGAAGTCATGTGAAATTTGTCAATTAATATATCTAATTCTTCTAATGTCTCTTTTGTATTAGATAATGTTAGTAATTTGTTATCAGCAAATAGCATTACTTTAGAATTGTATTGTTCATAAACATCTATTCCTTTGATTTTTAGATTGTTACAAATTGAATCTGCTAATATTTCAATAGCAAGAGCAAATAGAATTGGTGACATAGGGCATCCTTGTTTAGTGCCTTTTGTTATATGTATAGATTCAGAGTTAAAAGGATCTAACTTGAAATACGTTAAATTATTTGTATATCTACTCTTTAGGAGATGAACAAAGGATGCAGGAAATTCAATTAGCATTAAGATTTAGAATAATTAGTCCCAATTTAGGGAATCAAAGGCTTTCTCTATATCTAAGCCAATTATGAGTGTTTCTTTATTTTCTTTATTAACATAATATATTAGAGAAATTATCCTTTTAATATTGTCACGTGTGTGTCTATGATATATAAATCCAGTTTGATCATTATTTATTGTTTTGGGTAGTGATATTTTCATTCTGTTAGTTAATATTGTCATGAATATCTTTAGTCAGACAGGTGCATAGTCTGGAGCAGTCTAGAATAGGTTTCCACTCTGATGGAACTAGGGAACTAGAAAAAGCCTTGAAGAAGGTTTTCTTTCCCACTGATGTGGAGGTACTTCATCTATGACTCCTGAGAGAAGAAACTTTGAAACAATAACTGAAATGGGTTCTACCTCACATAAACAAAACACCAAAACACCGACAACGCAATAACCGAAACCACATAACCGACAGTACAAAAACACGAAATCCCACATGCCCGACAACGAAATAACCGACGGTACACAAACACGAAACCTCATACACTTCACACACCACAATCAACAAACAAAACACATTCCCCGTCCAAAAACCACATACACAACACAAGCACACCAAAATCCCTACAAACCCACACTAAACCTCACATACACAACTACCTACAACCCTAACCCAAACCCTAACCCTAAGGTCCGTCACTACCGCACACTTACCTGACCCGGTCCCTAACCCTAACTCACTTATCCCGCCCCTAACCCAAACACAATCACTACCGCACACTTACCTGACCCGCTCCCTAACCCTAACTCACTTATCCCACCCCTAACCCAAACACAATCACTACCGCACACTTACCTGACCTGCTCCCTAACCCTAACTCACTTAACCCACCCCTATCCACACTTACCTTACTCGCACCCTAACGTCCGTCACTACCGCATACTTACACAGCCTTTTCCCATTTCGGCATCCTCGGCGTCGGTGCTTTCATCCGTTGGGTCGGTCTTCTGCTTGTCAATCTTCTAGGTCCCATCACGTCGGTCTTCTGCGCTGTCGATCTTCTGGGGCTCGCGATTTCCCTGTCGATGTTCCAGCGTGTCGTTGAAGTGAGGTAGAACCCTGAAATGAGGTGTTTCTGGTCTTCTGGACTCTACAGAATGCCTGAGCAGGTTCGCTTGGAATTACATTGAAGCTTGTATCCTCTTCTCATGGTGTTTAAAATTCAAGTTGGATATGATCACTTCCTATAATGTGAGGGAAAGAGAAAGTTTGCCAGTAATTCTGGAGGAAGGAGAGGAAGGATGGGATTGGAAAGTGGAAGGGAATACAAGCAGGGCAGGGATCACCATTACTGGAGGAACCATGGAACCCAAACTGCCTAGACTTAGGGTCCCTTTGTCAAATTTTCTTCTGTATTGACATTTTTTTTTTGTTTTGTTTTTTTTGTTGTTTTTTTGTTTTGTTTTGTTTTTTTTTTTTGTTTTTTTTTGTTTTTTTGCTGCTGCTTTATAAGAGAACTGAGGGGTAATTTATATCATATCTAGGAAATGAAGAAGAGTTGTTTTATGCCTGCATGACTTTACCCCTGTCTTCCATTTTCTTGAAAACTTCAGCTGAGGGGACCACCAAACAATAAATCTGTTTCTATAGGGACATTCAGTAACTTAGCATCTTCAGAAAGTTTGTAGTTGGAGCCTAGAAAAGCATGCCTGCATATGACAGAACAAGTAGCAATAGCAGCTCCAGAAGCTGCACCTACAATATCAATCCCACATTTAATAGAAGGCTTAGCTACTTATGAGACAAAATGGACTATTTGTAGCGGATTAGGTCTGACATTTGGAAAAAGAATCTTAGCCATTCTCTGGCCCATACTGAGTAAGACAGCTAATAAAAATGTAATCACTTGAGTATGACAATTAATTGTCTTAAAAGACAGCATAGCAAATGTATAAATTTGTTTACCATATCTTTATATGGCCCTCCTCTCTTTATCAGGGTTAGCAACAGGGTTTTTATATAGCACATCTTTGAGGAACAGGAGATTGGGAATCCAGAAAAAGAGAAGCTAAAACAAAGCCATCCTGTGAGAATCCAAACATGGGGGGTGGGGGTGCAACAGATTTACGAATATCCACAAGTATAAGAACAAAATATCTCTTTTGGTTATTAGACATCTGCCTCTCTTACAACCTGAAAATTTCCTTCATCTTAGAAATGGTTTCAACAAACAAAATGTCTTCAGAAATCTGCCTCCCTTCACACCTGATAAATTCCTTCATCTTGGAAATGGTTTCACCAAAAATGTCTTCATTTGGACAGTGAAAAGAAATAATATCTTCCACATCTGACTCGTATTCCAAAGGAAAGAGAATTTGGCAGGCATAATCTCAGTTTACAGCATCTGAAATAGTCTTCCTCAAAAGAAAAATTGGTTTCCTTTCTCAAAAGATGGAAGAAAATGTTTGTCAAGGCTGTAAGCCCTGCATAGCTTTTAACAAACCTTTTACCAAAATACACCAAGTATATGAAATGTGTTTTTCAGAGAAAAGTTCTGTATAAGTGGGAGTAGGAGATAAAAGTTTTGTACTGTTTTTTGCCCCCTTTTCTGTGAAATATCTGCTTGAAGCTTCTGGGGAAAGGGATCTCCACTCCAATAAGCTCAGTCTCTTTCCTTATGAGTATTTTTTTGTACACAGCTGTTACCTTCAAAAATAACTCTAGTTTAAGGGAACTTGTTATTGGTTGGACAATAAAGGAAGAAACTGAAAGGAGATAGGTGGCCATGAATGTGCATTTTTCCCTGGTTATAATGGCCTTCAAAGAGGCAATGCTAATGAGCCTCAGTGAAGCTGATGGACAAGCAGGGGACTGAAAAAGCACCTTACCAGGATCTGTTGCCCCAATCTTGAGGAGGAACTGCAGGTCCTATTTTAGTCATCTGATTCTTTTGGTATTCTCTTCTTGCCATTCTTTTTGGCTGGATGTTTGAGTGTTAAAGACAAAAAATGGATGGCATAGTGGCTCACTCCAATAGTTGGTACCTCTTGGTTCTGAAATAATGGTCAGAGGGATGCTTAGGTAGGAGCCTAATGTTTTTGAACAATTTATTGACAGATTTTACAAGATTTGATGCTGTGCTGTGCTCCTAAAGAAAAGACAAATACAGTGGTAGTCATAGTAATGAAAATGTCTATTACAGTTGTACTTTCCCTTTTTGAAACAGACGTAAGACAAACGTACCAAAAAATCTAAGAAAAAAATAGCTAGATGAAATCATTTCAAACATTCTACTTCTCTTCAGTAGCCATTTAAAATGTCTTTAGCTGCTAGAGTGAGTCCTGAAGCACAGAGACTGAATGGCCAAAAATACACCCTTACATATATTAAGTCTGGATGGTCATTTCTCAAAATGTGGTGATCTCAGAGTTAGTATAAATACATTTACAGGGTATAGGGGGCTTGCCCCAACACTGGGCCCCCTGCAAAAAAAAGAAGTTTAAAGGAAAAAAGCAATATTTGAGTTTCATTCTTTTTCCATCTTTACAATCTTTTTTTTTTTTTTTTTTGGCTTGTCGGCATTCAGCATTTCAACTGCCAATATTTCATCAAGGAGCCTTTATCTTCATTAGTTTTAGTGGCTGTAACCAACAAAATGACAAGCATATTAACAATGATAATGGATGTCTGCATATACTAGTAAAGCAAAAAAGTTCTGAAAATGGTGCAGACATTCCACCCTCTGAATACCACCAGCACACTGGCACTTGCCTAGGGTAAATATATTCCTCAGGGAAGATAAATCCTGAGCTTTAGCAGACTGGCTGAATGGTTGGGATCTTTGTAGAGAAAGCCTAAAATGTAAAAATTGTAGAGAAAGCCAAAAATGTAAAAAATTCTGCAACAGTGATCTAGTTAAGAACATTTATGGTGACTATAAACATGTGTAATACAGAAATAAAGTGGAAAATGCAATGTCTATCTCATTGCTAGTCATACATCTCAACTGAACAGATTTTCGCAGAATGTCCAGATTTTTGCCTATTTATTTTTTGGTCCATTTTTCATAAAATTGTGTTTTTTCTAGCAAATTAGAGGCAACTCATTAGACAGAAGTTAGAAAATAATGACATGCATTTGAGTTTCATACTTTATACCCTTTAGAAAATTTATGCTAATGCAAAACCTGTTATTTTATCAACTTTTTAAGTTTGCAAGAACAATATTTAAAAAAATATTCATAGTTTTGGGTCTTTATCCTACTTTTTTAATGGCTTTGTCCAGATTTCTTGTTCTAAGAAGTTGAGAGGTATGTTGCTAGTACATTACTGGTCTGATTTCAGAGAGCTGCATAGGTAGATGCAGACAGAAATGAACAGAAGGACATCAGTAAGAATTTTGCTAGGTGCTCTATAGATATGTGTACAAGTGAATGGATGGGATCAAAAGGAGGGCAATGGGAAAATCAGTAATGTTTTCTAAATCTGACCAATATCACTGCATTTTGGCAAGAGGCATTTTAAGGCCTAAATTAGGGAAACTGATATGGAATTTTCAGTAATGTAAATTGCTGTCTATTGCTTGGCAGTTTTTTTTTTCTCAATTTTTTTTTTTTTTATTTTTCAAATACATAGTATTTATACATAACATCTTAAATAATTACGTACACTATTTACATTACCCATGCCAAAGTCATTATATATGATTTCATATATGTATTGCATAATTTAGGTATTCCTTTAAATGAAGAATTGTTAATTATTCTACTTAAATCTTGTGAACATGACAGAATATTCCTGTTGTGGAATTTGTATGTTGTTTTTATCACTTGCATATCCTAAACTTTTAGTTCTTTGATACATTGGAGCCAACAAACAAATCCTTTCTGTTCCCAGAAATTAATAATTTCTCCATATATTTTATGTGGAAAGTTATTTGTGACTATAAACAGTGTTAAAAGATCAAACCAGATTTGTAAGTCTATATTTGCATTAATAATTTTCCTAAATGAGTCAATGTAATAATTAATCATATGAGTTTTAGTGGGTTTAGTTATGTTATACTGCATACTAATACACAGTATGTGCCATGGGAAATTGTTTTTATCTGTTATTTGAAATTTTTTTTGTAAATCAAATTCATTTATTGATATTGCAGTTAATTCTTTCCAATTTTAGAATAATTTGTACTTATTCAGTCTGAGATTGTTTTAGATATTGATGCTTTTATGTATGTTTCTATATCAGGGAAGTTTAATCCTCCCTGTTTCCATGGTCTGATATGATGTATTAAAGCTATTCTGTTTCTTTTGGGAAACCATAAAAAATTTATTAGGCATGAATTTATTTCTTTAAGTATATTCCTTTCTGGTACAGTTGTATTGCCAAGGTTGTATATATAGGATCTTGGGCAGTAAAATCATTTTTATTAACTGTAGTCTATTTGCAAATGTTAATATTGTTTTGTTCCATTTTTCCACAGAGATTTTAGTTGTATTGATTGTATTGATGATACTATTGTAGTTTTTGAGACTAATTCATTATTATCCTTGCATAACTCAAATCCTAGATATTTTAAGGTAGATTCTTGTTTCCCTATGATGTGATCCCCCTTAGTCTGCAGTTCTTTTTTTTTATTTAAATATAAAAATTTTGACTTTGATTTCTTAAAACGGAGTCATGAAGTCATGTGAAATTTGTCAATTAATATATCTAATTCTTCTAATGTCTCTTTTCTATCAGATAATGTTAGTAATATGTCATCAGAAAATAGCATTACTTTAGAACTGTATTGTTCATAAACATCTATTCCTTTGAGTTTTATATTGTTATGAATTGAATCTACCAATACTTCAATAGCCAGAGCAAATAGAATCGGTGACATGGGACATACTTGTTTAGTGCCTTTTGTTATATGTATAGTTTCAGAGGTAAATAGCCCTAACTTGACATATGCTAAATTATTTGTATTTATATTCTTTAGGAGATGAATAAAGGATGCAGGAAATTAAAATAGCATTAGGATTTTAAATAAATAGTCCCAATTTAGGGAATCAAAGGCTTTCTCTATATCTAAGCCAATTGTGAATGTTTCTTTATTTTATTTATTAACATAATCTATAAGAGAAATTATCCTTTTAATATTGTCATGTGTGTGTATATGATATATAAATCCTGTTTGATCATTATTTATTGTTTTGGATAGTGTCATTTTCATTATGTTAATATTGTCATAAATATCTTATAGTCATCATTTAATAATGATATAGGTCTATATGAGGTACAGAGGTCTGAGGATTTGTTTTCCTTTAGGATTGGTGTGATTAAGGACTATCTCCAAGAGGGTGGTATAAAAGATTGTGACTGAATTTCTAATAGAGTTTTATGGAAGAGGGATAGTATCTTTGACGGAAAAAGTTTATATATTTCCATAATTATGCCATCTATCCTTGGAGATTTATTATTTTTACCCACTTTTATTGTATCTGTAATTTCTTTGTAGAATATGTAGAATACTTGCAGATCTAGTTTTAATTTTTCTGGTATTTTTTATATTAGAACATTTTTCATCTAGATTTAATTGGTCGATATGTATATTTTCTTTTTTGAAAAAACTGTTCCATTTAGTGATTTCTATAGGCATCAAGAATGTCACCTATATCCAAGACATTTTTCCCTTTATTTTCAAAGAAGATACTTTTAATGTTATTAGCTTTTGATTGTATTTTGATTCTTGTGAATAAATTATGTAGATATTTGGGAGAAGGGGCCAAAGTATTAATTTTTAGTTTTTCTAAAGCCAAATTGGTTTTATGTGCTATAATTTCATTGCATTTATTGTTTAATACTTCTACTTTCTTTTTCATCTCCAAATGATTTTGATTTTTTTCAGCTTTTAGTGGCAAAAGTTTGGATTGTAGATCTAATAATTCAGAATCCCATTCTCTGATTTTTTTTATACCAAGTTAGGGTTTTACCATATATGCAAGCTTTTAATGAGTCCCATATCATTATTTTATTTATCTCTGTGGTATAATTAATATCTAAGAAGAACTGTAATTCAGATAATAACCAGGGTTTGAACTCTTTAATTTTAGTTATATATGCTGGAATTCTTGAGTTAAAGATTAATGGTTTGTACCCATTTTGAAGTTTTAGTATCAATGAATTGTGGTCTGAAAAGGGGCAGGGAGGGATTGAGAAATGAATGATTTTAGAGTGTAAGTCATGGGCAGCAAATATTTTATCTATTCTAGTTTGGGTACCAAAGCTGTGATCTTGATAGGTAAACAACAAAGATTTATCTGCTTTAAATTTGAAAGTATCTACAAGATGGAATTATTCTACCCACTTGTTTAAAGCTTTTGATACAGCAGATGTACGCAGTGGTCTTTTATTTCTAGTTTCAGAAATATCAAATATACAGTTAAAATTTCCTCCTAATATTAAGTTGCTTTTATAATTATTGGAAATGAAATCCAAGTGTTTTGTAACAGTTCCTGTTCCAATACCTGGGAACCAGTATAGATTGGCTAGGGTCAATATTCTGTTATTATATATAACTATTACTAATGCCATAAGGCCTTCTTTATCTTCATACTTATAAATGATTTCTGGGTTAATCACATTTGTTTTCCATAAAATTGTTACCCCTATTGTCGTTGTCCTATAAGTGGATTGTGCCAATATCATATATTCTTTAGGATTCCATTTGTAATTTTCATTTGTTTTGAAATGAGTTTCTTGAAGGAAGACAATTTGTGCTTTGTTCAGTTTTAAATATTTCAGTAGATTTGATCTCTTCCTAGGATTGTTTAAGTCATTGGTATTTAAAGATAATAAAGTTAAATCCATCTTAGGTTATTTAGACTATGTATTTTTTGTTTTATTGTGACTATTAAACATTTCCTCTGATAACTATAAAGTATATGTTTGAGCTTTTAAAGGAAATCATCAGTTTTATACTTTGAGTATTTGCCAGTAAGATAATGTTTTGGTCAGACATACTAAAAATGTTTTTGTGAAATAACAAATTTAAATTAATAAATGTTAACAAAACTAAGATCCGCATTAGCCATGGAATGAAAATCATTCCTAATCTGATGGATAAACCTAAGTTAATCAGATTATCACTCATACCTTAACAATCCAGAACATCTAAGATCCATAAACTGAATTATCATATGGAGAATATTTGTAATAGGAATAAGCAATATTTATGTTATTTTGAACAGATATAGTACTATTGTAGATTAGACAGAATTCTAATATAATATAAATGCCTACTTTTTGTATAAGCAATTAATATATTTACATGAAAGATAGATGACAAGCAATTCAATCATAGTAAAGTAGGATGTATCATATATAAAACATCAGTAAAAGATTATAAGACACAGTTATTTAATATATTCACCCTTACTGATGAAGTCTTTCAAAATGTATTACTTAATATAAATAGATGGTAATAATATTTATACCCAATGTTTATAATACAATGTATTTTACTGGATATATCAGAATATATATTTCATCGTTTGCCAACATTTAAGTACTCACTTGTTTGTTGCTAACTTACTTAAAGCATCAAGTTTGTTTTATGTTAACATTGATGAAAGTTAGTGCATTTTAATTATCAGTGCATCCCTCTTCCCCCTTTTCCTACACATAAGGATTTTCATATCAGTCATTTCTTATTATAAAATGAGTGAAATTATAGGTTAAATACTAAAAATTCACTTATTGTGATTAATGATTACAAGTCCCCATTTCATATTCATAAATTGCCATTTTATGGCATATACTGAAAGTTTTTAGATTTGAATGGCAACATTTGGTTTTGTATAATAAGCAAAGGTTAAATTGAGTGATTATTGTCAATTTGTTCAGAATGTCATTGTTACATTCTGTGACATTCCTAGTTCAGGCTTCTATTGTTTCACTTGAACAACTTTGTCAGTTTGATGTCATGCATAAAACATTAGTTACCTTGGTAACAGCTTAAATATTATGTATGGTCAAAATGGGTTACAAAACCACAATTCATTTTAAAGCAATTATATTACTTGTTATGCACATTTATTTATATGAGAAAATGATCATGCTTCCCCCTGATGTTCAATATAGTGTATGTCATTTATGAAAAGTTAAAACAGTAGTGTTATTATACACAAGCCCATGTTATTAAACTGGGTGTATATTGTCAGTTTAATAGTATTTGTTCAGAATATGATTGTTACATTCTGTGACATTTCAAGTTCAGGCTTCTATTGTTTCTCTTGAACAAATTTATCAGTTTGATGTCATGTATAAAACATCAGTTACCTTGGTAACTTTCAATCCCAAATGAAAGTCTATCTTTCAAGTCTAAATATTCAGGTATCCAGGTTGCTAAGAATGAAATAATGTTGTCTCCTTTAATGTTTTCAGGCAGACCAAAGATCCTTATGTTGTTTCTCCTTTCCCTGTTTTCTAAGTCATCTATTTTGTTAAGCACCCATGTAGTGTGTTTAAACATAAATTCTTTTTGGAATTCTTCCTCTTTGAGTCTCTCTTCAATTTCATTTAGAAAAGTCTCTATATTTGTTATTTTTCTATGGTGTTGCTGTAATAGGTCCTTAAGAGTATCAGTCTGTTTTTGAGAATTTAATTTGAGGTTTTCTAAGTCATTTTTAAAGCCATCCATCTTTAAAGATAGTTCATGTAAGGTAGATGTCATCAACTGCAGTTCTTTTTTCAAAGCAGCATCTGGATGAGAATTCCTTGAGTTGTTCATATTCAGTGACTTAATATATTTCCAAGTTACTTGACAAGAACATTTTTGTATATCTCCACCAAAATTGATATGTATGCAGTTTAGTGGTTTGTCTATAGATTTATGATGTTTTAAACTTGAAAATAATAAAAATTTTCTTATATTTTATACTAGTTTATGGAGCTCTCAAAATTCACTGCTCTCAGTTGGCCATCTAGGCTCCGCCCCCTTGCTTATTTTTTATACCCATAATTGCAGTCATTCCTATCAGCAGAATCTGCTTTCTCCATTTTCATGTTGGCTTACTTCTTAGAATACTTTCTGCTACTTCACGAATATAATATTCTGTATGTATGTTGTTATTCTCCTTAAGGATGTGGATTCAAAATCCTACTCTCTCCTTATTTCTTAAATTTCTCCCACCTTCATCATCATCCCTTTCCACTAACCCTAAATATTCTAGACTTTGTTGCATTTTTGGGAGTCATACATATGGCCTCCCCCTGTTTCTTGTGATTTGCTTATCTATTTTTTTTTCTTATCTTTTCTAACCTCCTCTGATTGATTTTCTGTGGTTGAGCATGAAGAGGGAAATGAGAATTTCAGCATTATTGAAATGAGGGGGTATTGTGGGCTGAATTAATAAGCTGGAGTGAATTTTTGTAAAGGATAGTAACTTCTCCCACCTTTACAATCCTATCTTATAATGTCATAGCCTGGAGGAATGATTTCCTCACTGTTTACATCATTTTTATCCTGTTTTTTTGTTAGTAAGATTATGTACATTCTAGACCTCTCTTTTACATCACACATGTACGTGTGTGTGTGTGTGTGTGTGTGTGTGTGTGTGTGTGTGTGTGTGTGTGTGTGTGTGTGTGTGTGTGTGTCTTTGTTTACATCTATGTGAAAAAGAAAAATCAGCAAATTGCACTAGTATGTACATGTCTGTGAGATAAAATAATATCACAGATTTGTAAATATCATCTCATCATACTGATTGCACACAGATAGTTTTGACAAGCACATTCATATCAATTCAAGTAGTGGTAAAACAAAAATAGCAAAAAATCATTTTCTTTTAAAAAAGGCATAAAATGCAGCACAAAAAAATCTAGACCTTCAGTTTCTCATCAAAAACTGTATAAAAGGATTTTGAAATAGGCTTAGCAGAAGCCTTTGCCAGGGACCCCACCTTGTATAAAACTGGCCCTACTTAGGGATGTGAACAGAACAAAAGGTCTCTCTAACTTGTGTTGGGGACAGGGGACAGTGTGGTTATTTACATTTCTTCCCACAATCAAACTTCAAAGATGTGCACAGGAGGCCTGTGGACAGTGTGGTCATTATTTCTTATCTTCCTCACAATCAAACTTCAGAGGTATGAACAGAATGTCTAGGAACAGTGTTGTCATTATTTCTTTACATTTCCTCACAATCAAACCTCAGTGGTGTGCATAGAAGGTCACCGTCAAGCTGAAATACATTACACATTATGGAAATTGCCATTTTTTTCACTTTCATCACAATGAAACATCAGCTTTATCTGCAGTTGGGTATCTTTTGGGGTAAGGAAAATGTTGCATGCTGTGTATATATGTCTTACAGCAAGACATTAAAATATATTACTGTGTTCTCTGAGTTCTTTCACTTTGTCCAAGAATGACATCACAGGTGATACACAGAAGGTGGCTGGCTTTTAGGGGCAGAGCATAGAGAGTTACTGTGAACACGTAAGTTGACAACCACTTGAAGTATATGATTGTGGTCATTTTTTCCTTCATTTCCATTCCAATGTAACACCAAATGGATACACAGAAGGTAATTATCTTATCTTTTTTGAGGTAGGGAGACAGACGCTATTTCAGGATGTGATTTATGTATCCTCACAAGCATTTATCACCTCTGTTTGTTGTGAGCTACTGTTTTGTCAGCTTTGAACATTAAGCTTTGGTCATAAATTATTTCTTGATTGAAAGAAAAAATATGACAGAATTCCCTTCCTTAGTCATCATTTTTATTTATTTTTATTTAGGCCATCATAAAATAAAGTTGGGAAAATATCTAAAATGCCCCTAAATCAACATGGCTTCTGGGGATAGGGGGAGTAGTCACTCACAGACTCCAGTCTGAATTTGGTTATTTCCTCCATAGTTGTTATACTTCAGTTTGGACTACTTAGGGTGTGTTGAAAGGAAGTAGGTAAAAGCATAAGAAAAAAAAAAGTAATAATAATAATACAAAAAAAATAAAAAATAAATGGTGCTGAGAGGCACGCTATGTGGGTTGTGTGGGAGCACCATGAAGTTATTTGCCTAAGGTTTCATTTCACATGAGACCTCCTCTGACTGCAGGGGGAGGCCACCATTGATGTGGGGGAGGGGGATTAGCAGTGCAGGACCTTAGAGTGCAATCCAGAAAAAAAATGGCTAAACCCCTGTCTGTTATGGACCATTGTGTTCATATAAACTAGTCTCCTGCCTTTGAGTATTTTAGTGATCAGATGTTTGAGAGTGTCTGCATTTAGTAGATTATTTCTGACATCTGTTAGAGTGGTTGGGAGGCAAACATTTTGGTACCATATTAAGCTGGCAGAGGAATATTCTTTAGAGTGGAACATTTCATTTATCATATCTTTGTTAATGGCACATTTCTGTCAGTTGCCCCTGATTTCATAGAATGCTCCTGATTTTGCCTCATATTTGTGATTTACTTGACAACTGCAGTAATTAAATAATAACAGACATTTGTGTTTCTATGAATGTTAAGCAAGCCCATTTATTCTATATACTCTCCAACTATGTAACAACACTATATGTGCTTGGTTTTGGACCTTTGTTTCTACAATTTTTTTTTGGCTTTGTTCCTGATTCTTTCACTAAGAAGTTGAGTGAGCATTTCTTTTTAATATGAGTGAGACAGCATACATGTTAGCTGTCGCTCATGGGGATGTCTGGAGGAAAATGGCTGACTGCTGTTTGCTCATTATACTGCATTTGCAGGATTACTGTGATTTTCGAGAAGTAATTTGGACTACTTTAATCTGTGGAACAAAACTGAAATTATTACATGGTAGTCATTTTTTGTTGTAGTCAAACTTCTGAAGTACACACACAATTGTACTAGGTGAGGGTGGGACCTGTTTACAGATGAAAATAACTGACCGTCGTGTCATCTGCTCAGTTTAAATAGTCACTGATCTGGCTTTGTAAGGGTAATGTGTATTTATCTGAAGTAAGATGGAATGCTTTGTTATTATATTGATTTTTACTGCACTCTGTCATCTGATGTATACACAGTAAAGTGTATGTAATTGATGGGTCCAGTGGCCATTTTGGATACAAGTGACTTAACTCCTGTTGCTGTTTGATCACTTTTATACAGATGTCACTTTTCTTGTATCACAAGAGTAGTGTCAATCAATGTGCATGCCAAAATTAGTGCAAAAACAATATTGCTATGTCTAATGCTTGTGTGTGTGTGTGTGTGTGTGTGTGTGTGTGTGTGTGTGTGTGTGTGTGTGTGTGTGTGTGTGTGTGTGTCTGTACAGTGTAACAAATACATTGCAGAATCACTGATATGTTATTGCATTCCAAGACCAAATTACAGGAAATTGTGAGAGTCAGGTTAACCAGGAGTTGGACCACTAGTGCAGAGGCATTTCATAGAGCCAGAGGAATTCCTGGTATCTATTATCAGGAAAACCAAGTGAACCCTCATACTTAGGTTCATAGGTTCATAGGTAGGTACTAGGCTATTGGCCCTAGGGTCTATATAAGCCTAGCCAAACGGTACCCTGGCTTTTGCCACCCAAAAAAAAATATTTTCCTGTGCCCCTGTCAAGCAGAGCCACAGAAGTTATACCCGGGGTGAATTTCCTATCTCCCATCCAATCATCAAGATTGTTCTTGAAAAGTGCTAATGAGGAGCTTTGTTTGATATAGAGAGGTAGTTTTATTCCAGAGTATGGGAAGTCTCTGGGACAGGAATCTTGCTGGTGTTTTAGACTGGAATCAGGGCTGGTGACAACTTCCCAAGTGGCTGTAGTGAATGCACCAGGTTAGGAATGGCATATGCCATTCCCATTGGACACTGAGTTGCTTACACTTGTGTATGGTGTACATAGACAAACATATATGAATTTATGTCATTAAAGGCTTATAGGGCTGGAACTGCAAAAAGTGCAATATCAGGACATTTAAAAAGCAAGGCAGATAAAATAAGATGGGATAAGATAAGACAAGAAGTTTAGTATTGCATTATGTGGTTCTAGGGGAGTCTGGACAAGTTTATAATGGAGACGATATTATATTCCATAGAAGTGATCTAAAGATGATGTCAGTGATGATGAGCTTTTGTGTCTGACCTGGAAGTAAAGACTATTTTCAAATGACCCCACAAAAGCTTTTATTTCTACTTAAAACACCATAGACTGAGTGAGGTGGAATCTTAAAAAGACTTGTATTGTGCATGGACTGCAAGACTTTTTCAATCAAAAACTGGCACAACATTTTATTTTATTGGGCAAAGTCAGCCCAGACAGTTTATTTAAGTAACAAAGTTATTCTGAGAAAACCCAAGCATATTAGCTGCTTTTACATTCCACTAACATGGTGCTGTATAATATTGCTTCACCACTTATTGCCTACAAGACATCAAACACCACAATATCAACAATGAAATACACATGTTCCAAGACAGAACTTGGAGCATACAAGTCACAAAATGCTGCTTTTTGCAGGATGGAGCCCCCCCCATATCTTCAATCTGAGGAACTATGCCCCACACC